>NC_133548.1:2444242-2747272 GCF_048773025.1 Camelus bactrianus
CCCTGGGAGGCTGATCCCCACTCTGCCATTTCTCTCTAATTTGGCAAATCATCCTGCCCTTTGAAGGGCAGTGGAAGCAGTGTTTTGGAGCAGGGAGTAACACGACCGCAGACCCGCTCTGGAAGCTCTGCCCTGTGAGGGGCTGGCCTTCTCCCTGAGCACAGGTGCTGAGGCCTCCTCCTGAGACGCTAACGAGGAAGAAACCTCGCCAGGCTGGCCGTGCTGGCCACGCACAGGGACCTCTCCGTCTGTCTGCTCTGGGCTCCCTGGTCTCCCTGGAGAGACGGGGCCTGGCTCCCCACAGGAAGCCGCTAAATGTCCTTAATCCGTGTCTCTGCAGCCTCCTCCCCTCCTCCTGCAGCCCAGCTCTTCCAGGCCATTAGCCCCGTTGCAGGCCACCTGCCACCCTTTGCTGGAGGACCGGCACGCCTGTCTGCAGGGCAGGCTGGGGAAGGAAGCCGTCTCTCATGGTCCTGCAGGGCTGAGACACAACAGTCCTCATCGCAGCTCCCAGGGCCTGGGCGCCAGCATCTCCAGTGTGCCCACACCTGTCAGAGGAGTCCTGGCCTGCTGCTGCCCAGCTGGGTGACCGAAGGCAGGTCCCACTTTGTCTGGGCCTCAGTCTTGCCATTTGCAGTATGAAGGGGTCCTGTCCAGGCGGGGGGATTCAGTGCCACACACATATCGTTGCACATTATACACAAAGGAACATTCGTCTTGTCCACAGAGAAACGAGCTCCCTCCCATTTTTACTGAAACATGGGGCTCCCTGACTGTGTTTCCCCACTGTTCACCCATTTCCTTTCCTCTTCAATCCAGAAACAACTGTATAGGCAGGGGCGTGGCCGGAGCTCAGGGTGACAGCAGGGAAGGGGGCCTGCAGGTGACGCGAAGCACCCCTGCACAAGGCCAGCCCCTCCTCGTCCCTCCTTCATAGTGGGGGCAACTTGGTGATGTTTTCCAGCCTCTGCCATTCAGGAGAGGTTAGAAGTCTGGATTTTGATGTGAAAATTCCCAGTCGTTAAATGCTGGGAATGAATTTAAAGATGTAACCCCTGTGAATGCCGGCGAAGGTCCCCAGTGGCTGACCTCTGGCCCAGGGATGACCACCGAGGGCCTGCCCCATGTGGTGACTGCTGGGCTCTGGGTTGAGCTAGAGACGCTGGGCCACTGCGAGGCTGTGAAGAATCCTTGTCAGCAGCTCCAGGGAGATTGATCTCTTCCCAAAGTCCCCGCTGCAGTGCCTGGGATTTTGGAGAGGGACCGAAAGCAGACAGGCCCCCAGAAGCTCCAGCTGGCAGGTGGAGTGCCGGGGCATTTCACAGGGCAGAGAGGGAGGACGGCCCGGGCTGACAGCCTCCCTGGACCTCAGAGCAGTTTTCCTGCAAGTCCAGCATGTATTCACTCTGCAGACTCTCAGCTCCTGTCTGGGTTTGGGCCTGCACTCCAAAGCTGAGGGGGTGCAAAGCTGAGGGCTGCTGACTCCAGCCTGAAGGGGCAGCATCTCTGCTGGGAGGGCTGGCCACAACCCCGGAGACCCCTTCTCGGTGAGGGGCGTGTGCGTGCTCCCCACAGGCACCCTGTGGGAGGGGGAAGCTGGCGCTTCAGCCCCGGCTAGTCTATTGCTACATCCCGCTGACTCGCTCATAGTTCCAGGCCTGGACCCCATCCCTCTCATCCTTCTGACCACAACCGACTGCTCTGGATGGGAATTTACACGTGGAAGCCCTGCCCCCCAGGGCGTTGGGATTTGGAGGTGGGCCTTGGCGAGGTGATGAGGTGGGGCCCCATGTTGCAATCAGTGCCCTTACAGAAGAAGAGGAAGGGAGAGATGGGGAGAAGGCGGGGTCTGCAAACCAGGAAGACAGCCCTCACCCTCGCCCGACCCTGCCGGCACCTTGATGTTGGCCTTCCAGCCTCCAGAGCCATGAGAAGAAGCACAGTTCTGTTATTTAAGCTGCCCTCTCCCTGAACGACAGAGACGCTTACACGCTGGAGGCTTGATTTGTGCCAAAGATCACGTGATGCCTCACTTACCCTCATGCAGCCCCGTGAGTGGGGGGTGTGCCCCCAACCTTTGGGGGCCTGCTTGTTTTGGAATTCAGAATTATCCTCATTCTTTTATCTTACTTTTTATTAAAAATTTTTTCAAACACCTTTGTTGCGGTCTGGTTCCTGTACAGTAACCTACACGTATTTCAGATGTACAACTGGATGAATTTTGATAGATGTCCATGCCCATGAAACCACCCCGACAATCATGAGAGCTAACATCTCCACCCCGCCCCAAGAGGTGTGATTTGTGAAGTCCCAGTTTATCCCTTTCCACCCCCTTTACCCCTGGTAGCCATAAGCTTGTTCTCATTCTTTTAAAAAAGTGTACAGTGAGCTCTGTTTCTGGTTTGCCAGAGAAGCTGAAATCAGACCAACCCTACTGCTTTCGATTGTCAGAAACTCTGGAAAAACTAAAAAGCAGCTGTGGGAAGACAGGAGAGCAAGTCAACAGCGGCAGAAGCCGCGGGGACAGAATCTGCGTTAGTGCCCTTTCGCTGCTCTGACAGAGGAGCACAGACTCGGTGGCTAAAGCAACATAACTTCTCATAATGCTAAGGCCGTTAGTTTATGAGTTAATAACTTTTAAAACAATGACTTCATCAAATCATTGTAATTTAATTAATTGATAACTATTAAACAATAACTTTATTAATAAATTTAAAAGCCTACAGTTCTGGAGGGTAGATGTCTGAAATAATGGGCTGGACGCCTCCTGGAGGCTCTGGGGGGATCTGCTCCTGCCTTTTCCAGCTTCTGGAGGTGCCTGGGTTCCACGGCTCACAGCCCCTCCTCCATCGGCACAGCCTCTGGGGGAGCATCCTCCCATCTCTGGCTGCGTCTCTGATTCCGTCTTCATTCTTCGGGGGTGGAGGTCATAATTCAGCCTATTTACAATGTATCATCCACAATAAAAAAAGTACACATAAGAGGAAGCAGTTAAATGTGGCTCAGTATCAAGAGAAAAAATAGTTAACACTGGCAGATTCACAGATATCAGATGAGGACATTTAAACAGCTATTATAAATATATTTAAGGATTTGTAGGAAAAGAGGGACAGGATTGGTAAACAGATGGTAAGTGTTAGCAAAGAAATGGAAACTGCAAAAAAATTCAAATAGAAGTTTAAGTACTGAAAATCACAGTAGCAGAAATGAACATTTCGGTGGATGGGCTGAGCAGCCAAACAGACACAGCAGAATAAAGGATCAATGAATCTGAAGACAGGCCAGTAGAAATTACCCAGTCTGAAGCACAGAGAGGGGCCATGGTGACAGCATCATCACCATCACTACCGCCATCACCACCACCACCACCACTGCCATCACCACCACCACCACCGCCACCATCACCACCACCACCGCCATCACCACCACTGCCATCACCACCATCACCACCACCGCCGACGTCATCATTGAGCATGGCACCCCATCAGATGACCTGAAATATGTGTAACTGGGGTCTCAGAAGGAGAGGAGGGAGAGAAAAGACCAGAATAAATGTTTACAGAGATAAATGGTGAAACACTGACAAAATTGTGGACAGATATGAACCCATAGACTGGGGAAGCTCAGTGAATCCCAAATAGAATAAATGTAAGAACAGCCCCATCTCAGCACTTCACGGTCAGTCTGCTAAAATGCAGAGGCACACGTTTCAACAGCACCCAGACATACTACGTGGAGGGAGTGGATAAGCATATCCGACTGCCTGGGTGAGGGTAGCCTGACTTACCATCTGACATTGCAGGAGCTGAGCACCATTGAATGGTATCTTTAAAATGGTGAAAGAAAGAAAAAAATTCTGTCAGTCTGGAATTTTATATTTAGTGAAAGTATCTTTGAGGACAACGGGAAGGGAGAGACATTTTCAGACAGACAAAAGCTGAGAGAAGTTGCGGTCCTCAGACCCAAAATACTAAAGAAAGTTTTTCATGCTGGAGAGGAGTGATTCAAGTCTGAAAGTAGAAATGAAGGAGATGGGAAATGACACACGGGTGGGTAACTATAAATGGAGATTTTCTTAATTTCTATAAAAGTCTATCAGTCATTTAAAGTAAGAGTAATAACAATGTATATTAGGGTTTATAAAACATGTAGAAATTAAATATGTTACAACAATGCAAAGATCTGGAGAAGGGTAAAGGAACTTCTACTGTTACAGGGTTCTTACTTTGTATGTAAAAGTTGTGATAAGTTAAAGGGGGCTAGTAATAATCTCTGGAGGAACCTGCCAAAGTATAAAGCAAAGAGCTGTAGCTAACACTCCAGTAGAGAAGATAAAATGGAGCACTAACGATTATTTGATTAATCCAAAAGGAGGCAAGAGAAAAACCACAATGTGACAAAGAATGTAAGTGATAAACAGAAAAGAAATAGCAAAATAGCAAACTGACACTCATCCATATCAATACTTGTAATAAATGCAAGCGGTCTAAAGCTCTAATTAAAAAGCAGAGATTTTCACACTGGATTAAAAATGCTACCCAATAATATGCTGTTTACAAGAGGCACATTATTACTATTACTACTACTACTACTACTACTACTACTATTATTATTATTATTATTATTATTGGCTTAAGACAACACAAATTTATTATTTTGCATTTCGGTTGGTTAGAAGTCTGAAACACACAGGTTGAAATCGAGGTGCTCGATGGCTGTTTTCCTCCTGGGAGACCCGGGGAGAATCCCTTTGTTTCTGGTTTCGGTCTGTTTTTCGCCTTTCTCACTGTCTAGAGGTCACTTTCATCCTTGGCTCATGGTATCTTCCTCCATCTTCAAAATCTGCAGTTGCATCATTGAAGAGGCACATTTTGAATATAAAGATGCAGGTAGATTAAGAGAAAAAAACTGAAAAAAAAAAAAAAACTATGCTGTGTAAACAATAATCACAAGATAGCCAGGGCAGCTAGCTATTAATTTGAAATAAAGCAGACCTCAAGGCATGGAATACCACCAGAGATAAAGAGGAACATTTCATGATCGTATTAGTAATCTATTGCTTTGTAACTGATTATACTAAAATTCAGCAGCTTAAAACAATGAACCTTTAGTATCTCACAGATTCTGTAAATCAAGAATTTGGGCGTGACTTGGGCGGTTCTGACTCGGGGGCTGCCACGTGGTTGTAATCAAGATGTTGAGCAGGGCTGTGATCTCAAGTCTTGACTAGGGTGGAGGGTCCACTTTCAGGTTGGCTCATTCCACTTATGCTAACTTCACATGGTGAAATGGGAAAAAACCCCTGAAAAACAAGCCTTTCTAAAATGGATGCAAGAAGAAAAAGACACTCTGAGCAGCCTTATAGCTGTTAAAGAAACTGCAACTGTGTTTACACTCCTTTCACAAAGACTCCAGACCCAGCTGGCTTCTCTGGTGAAGTGGCGCTGGTGTTTCCCAAATTTCCACAGAGCAGCAGGGAGGAGCTGACATGGCGAACCGACAAGGATGTTACGGGAAAATAAGCCAGAGACCAGCATGTCCCACAAATGGAAATGCACGTGCTTGTATCGAGAGACTAGCAAAGCAAGTCCACCAACTCCAGGAGGGGTAGTAACGCCACGGCCAAGGGGGGTTTATCCGAGGGCTGCGAGGTCGGCGTCGGGAAGTAAATCAGCGCAGTTCACAGCAGTAACAGGCTGAAGGAGGAACGCTGTGTGGGCGTCTTAACAAATGAAGCAAAGCACCTGATACAACTTACTACCCACGCATGGCTTAAAAAAAGATGCCAAACTCTCAGATAATCTCTCTAGGAGTAGCTGGAAATTACATCCGTGTGATAAAGGGCATATAGAAAAAGGCCCCAGCCAACACCACATCTAGTATTGAGCACATTCCCCAGAGGGCTGGGAGTAAGGCGAGGGTGTCCGTTTTCACCATTTCTGCTCGACATCATATGGGAAGTCCCAGCCGGTGTGATGAAGAAAGAAAAGGAAACAGAGAACGAAAAGCAAGTAAAAGGCATAAAGACCAGAAAGGGAGTGATAAAACTACCCTTTTGCAAATGACATAATCCTGCACGCAGACAGCCTAAGTGGGCTGCAGAAGCCTGTTAGAGCTACTTGGGGAGTTTAGCAAGTTGGCGGGATAGGTATTAGATCACATAAAAATTCAAGATCAATATAAAAAACCACTAACCTATCAACAAGCAACTGGAAAACGAAATTAAAAGATAATTTTACGTAGCATCAAATACCTAGGTATAAATTTTACAAAATACAAACACCGTATCTACACTGAAAACTACAAAAGTAGCTGACAGAAGTCAAAGACCCATTAACTGAAAACTTCATGTTGATAAGACGTCGGTTCCCCAAGAATTTTTCTAGAGTAACTGAAGGGGCTCAGTGCAATCCCGGTCAAACCTCCAGGAGGATTTGAAGAAATTGTCAAGCTGGTTCTAAAATGTATACAGAAATGCAACGTGGAAATGCGGACTTGGAGGCCTTCCAGCACCTGATTGCATGACTGGCTTTACTGGCGCAGTGAGCGAGGCAATGTGGTGCTGGTGCAGAGACAGACAAACAGACCAGCACGGATCAGAGTCCAGAACCAAACCTGCCACACACGACCGATCGGTTTACAGCCGAGGCACCCGTGCGACTGATGGAAAAGGGCCGCCTTTCCAACAAATGTTGCCACAATGACTCGTCATCTATATGGAGAAAAACTCCAAAGACAGCAAAACCCAGCCAAGCCCTGAGCACTGCCGGGCGCCACCAACATTCAGTGTGAGGCGACTGGCAGGAGGGTCAGACCCGGGTGGCAGGTGGCACGTGTGTCTCATGCCCAGTGTCCCCCGGGGTGTCCTCGGCCCTGTGCCCGCTGCACACCTGCTCCCACCCCGGGGCCCAGCTGCCACAGCCTCCTCTGGGCGACCCGTCTTTCTCTTCTCCTCAGCAGGTGCCTGTGTTTGGGAACTTTCAGTCTGTCCCCTGCTGGTGGAGTCCTTTCCTTACCCCACGCGGCTTTGTAGGATTCAGCGCAGACACCCCCTCCGCTGGGAAGCTCCCTCTGCTGTCTGGGTGGGGAGGTGTGACCTTCGTCCCTGCTTCCCTAAGGTGAGGGCCGTCCACACTGGGACGTGTGCGGGCCCTCTAACCACTGTCAGGGGCAAACTGGGACAACGGCGCCTCTCTGCACAGGCCGCCTTCGCATGGCGCTGAGGGCTCGGTCCCCTCTCCCGACGCCCAGCCCTCTGAGGGCGGGGGCCACACCCTGGCACGCCCCTCCCTCGCCTCCAGCCCAGGGCCCAGCCGGAGCTGGTTCGGAGCTGGTTCTTTCAGGGTTTGCTGGCTGAAAGGGGAGAGCGTGGCCCAGGGCAGGTGAGGGACTGGACTCTGCCAGGGGCAGCGGGTGCCCCTTCTTCTCTGACTTCCTGCTCAGGCATCCATCCAGTCAGTGGTCAGGTCTTGGCTGGCGGGGAAGGTTCCAGAACCCAGGACCAGCCTGGTCTGATTCCATTCTGTGGCGCTCCCTTTCTGCCACATGGTTGATTCTCTTGAACACACCATTCCTGCAATCACGCATTCATCCAGCACCGTCTCCAGGCCGTGCAGTCCACAAATACTTGTCGGGCCCTTCCTCCTTGCCCAGGGAGACCCTCCCACAAGGACAATCACAGGGGTGCAAATACGACTGCAGGAAATGCAGCCTGCAGCGGGTGGGGAGGATGCTCTGGGCAAGGGGGTCGCCTTGGACCAGGGCAGGTGTGCGTCAGAGGAACACGGCATCCACTGCCAGGAAGCTCCCGGTGTCACAGGACAGACAGACTTGAGGATGGACCCCGATGGCTGAGCAGGACATGCCAACAGTGGGGACGTGAGCAGACAGCACGGTGGGTGTGCGAGTTCAGGGCGGGCTAGGCACGTCTGGAGCTCGGCCCGGAGATGGAGATGGAGACAGGAGAGGTGATGCGCTGGCTCTGAAGGTCAGGACAGCCTCAGCACCGCCTGCCCTCTGCCAGCCTGCCTGCCAGCCTGCCTGCCAGCCTTGCCCCTCCCCAGTCCCGGGAAGGCGATTTGCTTGGCCTTGGAATTTTTTTTTTTTCCAGACCAGTTCCCTGCTGTCAGGTGACGCGCAGGAGGTCACCCAGCTGGAGAGGCGCCAGCAGGATGGGAGCCCAGCCGTGTGACAGCCTGGTCCCCCCAGGTGGCCATGCACTTCTCCAGGGCTGGGGACACATTGGCTCTTTTGGGCCCAGGCTGGCGTCTGTACACCCCAGCAGCGGGTTCTGGGGCCAGAGGTCCTGCACGGCCCATCTGTCTAGACTGGGCTGTTTATCACGCGCCCAGACACTGCCAGCTGCCTGGCTGTCCGCCGGTCCTCGCCTTGACACAGATGGATGGGCCCCTCAGGGGGCCCCACAACTATTTCCTGGGGCTGGGAAGATGAGGCTGATGCTGGAAGGGTCTCTGAGGCTGCCTCCCTCCCCCTGCCATCTTCCCATTTCCAGCCCTTCCAGGAAGGAAGCCACACTCCTCCTTGGAGTCCAGCATGAAGTGGTCCCAAGGATAGATGGCTCTTCCCCACCCCACCCCTCAAAGCTAAGGCTGGGGTCCCTGACCCTCCTCCCTAAGCCTGCTGGACAGCTTTTAGATGGCTGGAACCCTGGCCTCTCTCATTTGGAATCATCCTGTCTTAAGGGCACAGTCTGGGGAGACCAGGTTGGGTAAGCCGGTGTGGTCAGAACCTTGTCCTTCCCAGGCAGGGACAGACAACCTGCAAAGGTGTCTTTGGGTTGGCAGGGGTGGCTACAGGTAAGACTTTCTTCTTTCCATTTCTTAATTGTCCCCAATGTTCCCAGAATGAATAACACATACGTTCTCTAGTGAAAAAAAAAGACAACTTAAAAAAAAGCTTTTGGTTTTTTTTTTTTTTGTAAGTTTTTTTGTTTTGGGGGAAAGGTAATGAGGTTTCTGTATTTATTTATTTATTTTAATAGAGGCACTGGGGATTGAACCCAGGACCTCCTGCACGCTAAGCATGCGCTCTACCACTGAGTTCTACCTTCCCCGACAAAAGACAACTTTTAAAACCAATTCTCCCGTAGTTGTCAAACGCTTTATTGTAGCAGGGTTCATGTAACGTGTATAGAATCTCTTCATTCTGGTAAAAATGGAAATTTCTGCGGGCCTCTATTAAAAAGCAAACATGATCGGAGGGTTCTACCCCCAAAATGTCTTCCTTTGAGTCCAAAGAGTTCTGGTGATTTATCTCTTAAATATTTTCTGTAGGGCTTGAAAGTCTTGACGATGGCTATGAACTGTTTCTTTTTTAATCATCAGAAACATATAAAATGATTTGTGCTTTGAAAATTAAAAGGAATGGCTTCAGTTACCTCTGTCCCCTCCCTCCCCACCCGCCTCCCTCCCTCCCTCCCTCACAAGGAAAGCCCCAAGGGAGGGCAAACACTGGCCTGGCAGGGTCTGCAGGGGTGGGCAAGGATGGGTGGGGGCGACGGGTGGAGGATTCTGGGAGGAGGGGAAGTTGAAGATGGAATGGAGGGGCAAGAATGCCCTCCAGGCAGCAGGTATCCAGGAGCCCCGGTGTGGGCGGCGGGGCTGGAAGGGCTGAGCCCGTGAACCCTCTTCTGCTGGTGCACTTTTGGTGCATTTGGTGAGGAAGCAGCGCCATCTGGTGGCCCGTGGAGAGACTGCTGGGCAGGCCCTGGGTGGGGTCACTGGGCAGCTGGGGCAGGGGGAGAAGCCTGTAGGAAGAGGCTCAGCGCAGCCCCAGTGAGGACAGCCCCTGGCCCAGCCAGAGCCTGGGTTCTGATCCACCCAACCCCCCACGGGGCCTTAGGGGGCTGCCTCCCCTCCACCCCGGCCCCCAGTTGGTGGCAGGAGAGGAGGCAGGAGCTGGGGATGAGGGCTCTGCCCACAGGTGCCTGTCCTGGGGTCTCCCGGTTTGCCTGCCGTGTATCTGGTCTCATCCTCAGGCTTCCCCGGCCCCCGCGGGCTGGGCATGGGGGGACCAGGACTGCAGCTCTCACTCTGTCCCCAGCCCTTGGATCCCCAGGGCAACTGAGCTAGGGTTGGGGCAGGGACGACATTGTCCTGGAGGGTCTGGTGAGGGGTCAGGGAGGGCCCGGGAGGCCTCTACATGCGGCCCATGGGCAGAGACACTTCCCCGGCCCCCAGCGGGGCCCCCTCCCCCAGGGACCGCTGGAGAGCCTCCCGCAGTGGCTCTCGCTTGCCTGGCTGCCGGCCTGTCGTGAAGTAGATGAGTGGCTTGGAGCTGCAATGGATGCAGGCCAGGAGCGTGGGCAGTGGGGAGAGCGAGTACGGTTGGCGTAAAAAGGACTGCATGGGGACCCAGGACAGCAGGAGGTCCAGGCTGCTGCTCAGGATCCAGTACAAGATGTAGGAGAGGCCGCAGAAGAAGAACAGGAGCACGGAGCCCAGGACGACACCGTAGAACTGGGGGCGCTGCCGCTGGGAGCAGCAGGCCACCCAGATGAAGAGGACCAGCCCGGCCACGGAGGCCCCGCAGGCCAGGGTCAGCAGCCACGCGACACTGGCTGTGTGGAACCACGGGCAGGTCTGCAGGCGCGTGCCGCCCGGCAGCTGGCCGCAGGCATTGGCGGGCAGCAGCACGGTCAGCGGGGTGAGGGCCCAGATCAGGCCACAGACGATGCCTGCTGTGTGTCTGGGGCGGCAGCCCTGGTAGCAGGTGGGGAAGATGTCGGAGAGGCAGCGCTCGGCGCTGAAGGCCGCCAACAGCCAGAGCCCCACGGAGAAGGCCACGAAGGGGACGGTGAGGTAGAGGCCGCCCTGGCCGCCCAGGGCGGCCTGCACGGCCCAGACGGCCACCTGGCAGCCCAGGAACAGGAAGTCGGCAGTGGTCAGGTGGAGGACATAGACGGAGAAGGGGCCCTTCTTCATGTGGAAGCCGAGGTGCCAGAGGACCAGCCCATTCCCTACCAGCTCCCCAAGGCTGACGGCAAGGGTGATGTAGGAAACCACACTGTTGAAGGTCCTCCAGAGCCCCAACATGCTGGCTGGCTCACGGGCGGCCGGAGGGACCCTGGAAGGAGGGGACAGACGCTGCTGCCGGAGTCCCCGCGCGGGAAGGCGCTGCCGTGCTGGTGCAGCCAGGTAGACGCGCCTCCAGCTCGGGCCCCTTCCTGGCTCAGGTCCAGCCCTTCGGGCCTCAGGACCTTCTCATAAAAGGAGGATTCGCTAAGATGTGATGACGACGCGGGCCAGGTGGGCGGCCCGCCCGGGGCTGGGAGGTGAGGGTGACTGCAGAGACTGACAAGGCCAGGCACCAGGGCATGATGTCGAAGAGGTTGGGTCTCTCAGGCAAGGCGGGCGCTTGCGTGGATGGACGCGTGTGCGGGGCCTCCTCCATCAGGGACCCACACGTGGCTTCCCGCCCTGGAGGGCCTGGACCGCACTCCTGCTGGGCCACCCCCAGAGGCTCCGCTGGGCAGGGTCCTTGATGGCCCCACGCACACTGTCCTGCACCGGCCTGAAGAAGGGGCGGGGAGAGGTCCTGGGGGGGGGCAGCGGGGGGCGGGGAGGGTGAGGGAAGGGACACCCCAGGCCTGTCTGCTCTGTGGCCCCCGCAGGGCTTCAGCCCTGGGACTCGGGCGTGGGCTTCTCTGGAAGCCCAGGAGGGGTGGGGACTTTGGTGACAGGGTCCTGGGTCCTCCGGGGAGACGCCTACACATGTGTGTGCTGCTGGCCTCTCTGGAAAAGCGAGAGGCCCGAGAGCCCTGCTCTGCTCCAAGGGGACAGGGACCCCTCACGGGGAAGCCAGGGCAGCCCGCCCCCCGGGACCCATGTGGGGGCCATCAGAGCCCTGTCCCCAGGGTTAGGAGTGGGGGGAGAGACAGACAGACAGGCAGAGACTGAGAGACAGACATACCCAGTGAGAGACACATGGACAGACAGACAGACAGACAGAGGGGGAGCCCCCTACACACCTTGGGTTCTTCTCACAGTCCCACCTTGGCTGGGCTGTGCCTCTGCCTGGACCACCCTCGCCCCCTCCCCACTTACCCAGGTCCTGACTCCTTGAAGGCCCCGGAACCGTCCACAGCCTCTCTGAGCCTCCCAGCCTCACACCTGAGAGTCCTCGCTGGTCCCCTCCTCTGTGGCTGTCCTTGTCCCTGGGGGGTGAGGGGGTCTTGCCTTTGCCCCCCGAGCCTTTTCTTGTACAGGCACATGGTGACAGTGGCTCTTGGGGCCCAGAGAGCCGGGATGGCCTCTGGTGTCATGGGGTGACTGCACCGACACCCTGCTCTGGGCCTGTTCCCCCGAGGCACGGGGAGGGGCTGTCTGAGTCAGGGGGAGGGGGAGGGCCAGCGCTGGGGCTGTGCTGGGGGAGGGGGCTCTGGAAGGAGGTGGAGGGAGGAGTGGAGGAGGGGCTCGCCGGGCGGGCTGTCCTCACTGCTCTCAGAATGGGAACACCTGCCAGTACATGCAAAGATCCAGAGTGCCAGCTTTTAAATAACACCCTCCTCCAGTCTGCTTCGCCGGCCTCACGCCCACCTCCCAGCCCCACATCGTCCTGCCCCACGGGAGCCCAGATGTCCTCGGGGTGTCCAGAGCCAGGCCTGGGTGGAGCAGGTGGGACAGGTGCAGGGACGCTGGGCCTTCTCACCTGCTGCCCGGGCGCCTCTCAGCTGTGCTCACTGCCCGCCTGGGGCTCCTCCCTGGGCCTAAATCCTCTCGTGTCCCCTGGGGCTCGGCTGGCTGGACCCGGGCACTTGGCCAGTTCCCTGGAAGTGGGAGGGGTGCTCCTGTTTTCAGCAGTGAGCTCAGACGGAAATGTCTTCTGTGTGGGCCACTCTTCCCTCCCTCCTCAGCACACGAGGTGCCTAGAGGGCAGGCTGGGGGTCCCATGTCCCGGGGCCCTGGGCCACACCTCCAGGTGGTGCTTCAGAGGCCACGTCTGCTCCAGTGTCCCCTGGTTTGTGGGAGAGGTGCCTGTGAGCCAGGAGTCTGGCCGTGTGGCCTTGGGAGAATGACCTGGCCCTCCTGTGCCTCAGTTTCCCCTCTCCTTGGCCTGAGCATCCATGGAGAGCTCACTGCCTGGCTGGAGGCTGGATCCTGCTGCTGTGGGAGGTCTGGGGAGGCAGATGTTAGCCCCTTTCCCAAAAACCCACCCCTTACTGTCCACCTGCTGGCCTCAGATCCTGGGGTCCCAGCTGCCAATGGATTCTTTGGGGTTAAAATGCTTTTCCAAATTTTGTTCCACAGAGCTCCACGCCCTGCGCTGGGTCTGTTAAGGACTTGCCTTTTCCATGGGCTGCTCTGCCGTCCCAGGGACTCAGCGCAAGTCAGAAGTTATGTGTCGAGATGCTGTTGGTCCTAACGGTTTTCAAGTGGGCTTGGCTGGGGCCTGCCTTCTGCTTCACAAGTGCCTACCCTGTGCCTCCCGCCGAGGCCCGCCAGCTCCCCAGCCCCCACACTCCTGCACGTGGCTTTAAGGAGTGAGCAGCTGCATGACCTACAGGCCCAGGGACCCGGTTTCTTTCTGCAGGGCCCTGCCACCCAGAACCTCGCTGGGAAGAAAGGTCTTTGCAGGAGGGAGGGTCTGAGACGAGACAATGCTGAGTAGACCCTAAACACGTGGACAAGTGTCCTTATAAGAGACAGGAGAGGAGGGGCACACAGAGGAGGGGCCACGTGAGGACAGAGGCAGAGACTGGAGGGGCAGGGCCACGAGCCCAGGGACGCCTGGAGCCCCAGAAGCTGGAAGAGGCGGGAAGACCCCCCCCCCACCCGGAACCTTCGGAGGGAGCATGGCCCTGGGACACCTTGATTTCAGACTCTGGCCTCTGGACCGTGAGAGAAGAAGTGCCTGCTGTTCTGAGCCGTCCGGTCTGGGGACTTCGTGTTGGCCACCCCAGGACATGGACACAGTGCTGGCTGGGTGCCATGTGCTCTCCACAAGCAGCTCGTTTCTGGCACAACCAGCTCTGAGGTGGCCAGACAGGGAAACCGAGGCACAGTGAATAGCAGACCTGAGTGTGTGGTGGGGGTCCCCGCCAGGCCAGCAGCGTGACGGCATCTCTGTGCCACCCCTACTGTCTTTCCCTGAAGCCACAGCACGATTCTCAGAGCCACAGGCTGTTACGCTACCCTCGGAAGCCAGGGTTGAACCCCAGCCTCGCGCTGTCATCCAAAACACCAAGTGCATTCGTGTGGACGAGTCCTCGCGGCCTGTTTCATGGCCGGGGGCCTGTGTCCGAGCCCAGCCTGCCAGAGCGGGGCTTGGCTGCACCACGTGGCTGGTGTTCAGCCATTTCTGACCTATGACGAAGTGAGCAACTTCGCCCAGGGGGCCTAAACCCAGCCCCGCGGCCCCCGGCAGGCCAGCGCTCCTCTGTCTGTGTCCATGTCTGCAGGCTGGGCCCAGGTTTTGTCACATCTTGGGTGGGTCCTGGGGACTCAGGGAAGAGCCTGTGTCGGGAAGAACTTAGGGAAAGGGAATAGGGCGGGGGGGGGCTCGGGGGTGGGGCAGGGAGGCCCGTTCCCGCTCACATGGCTTCCACGGCCACCGTCCCATCTGACCTTCAGAGCAAAATCGCCTGATTCTGAGACCCAGATGGGGGACATGAGGTGGCCCAGGGGCAGCCTGGGGACCAGAGGAGGGTCCCCCACTCCCGGCAGCGGAGTATCCCGGGCTGTGGGCTTGTCTGCAGAAGGCTGTGTCTTCAGCGCAGGCGTCACTGGCCAAGCCAGCAGGTGGGACGGTTGTCGTAAGTGGGTAGCGTGTTCCCCAGGGGAGGGGCACACCACTGGGACCACAGCAGGGCAGCTCCAGTCCTGTCAGGAAGCCGGGGGAGGGGGCCGTGTGGGCAGGAGCCTTTATGTGGTTTCCACAGGAAGCAACCAGTGAGGTGGAGCTGCAGGCTTAGGTTTCGCTGGTTTGAATCATCTGAGGGGGTTCTGGGACACAGGGGTGTTCACACACACACACACACACACCAGCTGCCTGGACCTGCTCTGGGCTGATCAGAGCAGGAGATGGTGGCCCTGAATGCAAGAGCCCCATGGGGGAGGTGGTGGGTAGGTTTGCATTTGCAAAGCAGGCTGCAAGCAGCGGTTGGCTCTCCCTAGGAACTGGCTAACCCTGGGAGGGGCAGTCCCTGCAGGGGCAGGAGGCCCCAGAAGTGAGGGCATCAGAAACACAGAAAATAAAGGACGGGCTGGTACAGGCAGGCGCTGTGACCTGCTGGGGGAGAGTGGCCAGGGTCGGAGGCTGCACTTTCTGCCTCCCTTCTCCCTCCCCATTCCTACTCGGGGTCTTGCGTGGGGAGGGGCTCCCGCGGGGCTGCCTCACTCCTCCTGCCCCCAGGTGGGCAGAGTATCCTGGGTTGGGAGCTCCGCACGCCCAGGAAACCAGGCCCCCTTGGCAGGCACCCGGCCCCACTGCCTCTGATGTGGATCTGGTCTGGAAGGTTACGTGATGTCACTCACGTTACCTGCTCCATCCTGTGTCCAACGACTGGCACAGACTTGGCATATGCTGGTTTTTCCTACCTTTATCGTTTGTTCAAATGGTGGTAAAGAGGGTTTGAAAGAATTAGGCCTTTTCTCTCAAGACAGCCCTTCGTAAAATAAGCCAGCTCGGCCCAGGATCCCACGAGCGGAAATCCCGCAGCCCACCGAGCTGCAAGGACAGACCCCTGCAGCCGGGCTCCCGCCCAGACAGAGGGCGGGGGGGGGCGTGTTTCAGAGGTGGGAGCCCAGGGGCTCTGGAAGAATCGTGCAATTCATGAAAAAAAGAAGAGAGAGAGACATAAAACTCAAGTGGATCTCTTATTTTAGGTTGAATGTTTTTGTGGTGTTTACGCCATTTCTGAGATAATTGAATAGCCGAGGCGTGAGCTGGCCTCACACGATGAGAACAAATGATACTTTACAGCTTGTGTCTGAGCTGGGGTGAGGCGGGGGGCGGCAGGCTGTCTTCCTTGGCCCCTGGGGAGCAGGGCCTGTCCCACACCCTTCCCGGGAACATTCAGCTGCCCAAGCCTGTTCACAGGAACACTGTCGTGGCCAGAACAGCCCCAAGGGTTCTGGGGTCCTGGAGGTGGGGGCTCTGGTGGGCCCTGACTCTGGCTGCCCCTGAGCTGCCTCCCCTCCCCGCCTGACTCGGGACACAGGCTGAGGTCTGGCTTTGCAGGTGGTCATGGGCGGTCACTTCTCCAAGGATGGCCCTGTGGGAGGACTCTCCCAGGCCCCCGTTTGGCCTCCGCCTGCTGGAGGACCAGCCTGAGGGGTGTGCTCAGCCCGGGCAGAACGAGACGAGCTGCAGAGGTGGGAGTTAGGGAGGACGTGCTGGCTTAGTTTCCGGTACAGCCAGAAGGTGCGGAAGAAGAGGAGGACAGCAAGCAGGACCCAAGGTGGGGAAGCTGCACTCCACCTGCTGTGCCGGGCAGGCGGGCCCCACACATGGGGCCGCGCAGGTGCCGTGCTCCCTGGGGAGCCGGGCAGGCGCCCCTGCAGGCAGAGGGCCCAGGGGAGGGTGCACACGCAGTGGTCCGATGACACATCCGGCAGCACGGGTCCCTGGCGAGGAAGAGGGTGTCCAGTCGCTGCTCCAAGGTGATGGCCGTGGGGAGACTCACACCCAGCACCGAGCAGAAGAACCTCAGTGTGGTCAGGCCATTCTGGATGGAGGGCAGGCAGTCCCGCTGGTCATGCACTAGGTTTCGGACAATGGCCACCTTGTGGCGGCTGAGGAAGATGAAGCTGACACAGGCCACATCTGGGAGGCAGATGGCTGAGGGGAGCCTGGAGATGCTGGAGCTGAGCATCAGAGGACAGTCCATCTCCAGCAGCCCGCCCCACAGGGAATTTGGGTGAAGGACAGACCCTGAGGCCCGAAGCCGCCCCCTCTTGGGCGCTGTCCAGGGTGCTGCGTCGGTCTGGGTTCTCTCTGTCATCAGGCAGGGTGGGAAGTTGGGGTGGGGAAACCCAAGGGGCTCAGGAAGCCCCTGCCATGGCAATGATGCCTGAGTTCTGGGGACTTGTGCCCTCAGCCCTCCCCACATCTGAGGAGGTGGGCTCGCCAAGGGTTGGCTGGTGACCGGTAGTAGGGCCGAGACCCCACAGAGGGAGACACCTCTCCCATTTCCGCCTGGATTGCCTGACCCCAGCCTGCCTTTCGTATCCAAGGCACAAAGCAGAAAGGCTTCCACCACAGAGCCCCAGTCTCCCGAGACGGCCAATGTCCTCCCAGGCCAGGGCCGGCGGGGACCAGCAGGAAGGACCAGGCCCAGGGCCCTGCGCCTCCCTGTTTTTCGTGGTGCTTTTGATCCTCAGAACAAGTCTTGTCTACAGTCAGAGTGCCGGGTACCTCACGTGCGTCTGATGGGTGGCCCAGCCTCGGAGGGATAGCCTGCAGTAGCCCTGGTGTCACATTTGTCATCATCTTACAGCAGCTCTTCACTCTTGAGGTCTTTCCACGTGGCCAAGGTCAAGACCCCAGGGAACCTCCCTCAGACCTTGCCATGTCCCTGCTGGGGCAGTGGGGAGGGCTCCAGCCTTCCCCTTCCCTGTCCCTTACCCTTCCCCTGTGGAGAGAAGAGGGGCTTGTCTGACAGTGAGGCTGGGTGGGGGCCCTCCTCTCCCTCCTTCGTGCCCCGTCCCCGCTGCGGTCAGTGGCTGGGGTGTCTCCGGTGTGCCTGAGGAGGCTGCAACCATCCCGCCTGTCTGCCCACAATCCAGGGCTTAGGTCTGGGAGGCTGCCCAAATCCAGTGGGCCCTCAGTCAGAGCCGTGTTCTTCGTCCCAGCTTTGCCAGTAATCCAGCGAAATGAGACCCCTTGGGACCCTGAGAACTCGAAGTGGAAGACCCAGGGATTGCCTCGGCAAAGTCTAACGCATTTCAGCCTCCCATCCTTGGAGGATGGATTCTTGGAGGATGGATTCGCGGAGGACCAGGAGGTTAATGAAAACGCACACCCCTGGCTCCTGGGGGGCTTCCCAGTCCCTCACCGGCCCTGCCCGGGGGAGCAGGGAGAACTCACCTTCCTGTCATCCTAGGATGTGGGCTCAGGCCAGACGCACATTTCCTTGGGTTCCCACCCTCTTCCTGGCTGATCAAGGATGGCGGCAGAGAGCCAGGCCCCCACCCTGCTTCTTTTCTTGCTGCTGCTGCGGGGTGGGTGAGACCAGCAAAGCCACCCAAATTCACCCTCCGCCAAAGGGCTGCTGGCCCCAGCCCATCGCTTGTGGTTACCTGGCCCCATCCTGTCACTTCTGACTACCTGGGCCCATCCTTCCACCTTTGGTTACCTGGCCGTGTTGGTTGTCCCGAACACTTGGCGACTGAGGTCTCTCCTTGTGGGGCGGAGGGAGATGGGCTGGAACGTTGCTTCTATCCAGAGACTGGCTCAGGGCACCTCCCACTTTGGTGACAGCTGGTTCTCTTGTCCCCTGGGAGGGACTGGAAGCTGTGGACGAGGGTGGAGGTGGTGGAGGGTGCCGAGCAGAGACCCCCACACTGATGTGAGTGGCCTGCTCCCACCCTAAGGCTGTGCTGAAAATCTCCTCCTCTGCGCCCTTCAAGGATAGGAAGGTCCAATGCAAAGGAGGAGGCCGGGGGCCAGGGTGCTGGGGACGGCACGGCCTTGGGAGGGCTCTGAGAACAGCAGTGCTGGTCTCCCTGCGGGTCCTGCTCACTCTCTCTGGTCAAACCCTCACTCCCCGGACGTCTCCTATTTGACCAGGGTGAAACCACAGGCCTGGGGCTGCCGCCACCTTGGGATGGGCATCGAGTTAAGTGTGTTAGCGGAGACCAGCTCCCTCGCCCCGACCCTGCTGTTCTGGGACGTGAGTCCTGCCCATGGTCCACCTGTTTCCCCATCTTTGTTGAGACTTTCCCAACCTACAGGACATTGGCAAGAGCGGCACAAGATTTACTACAGGTTAACATCCCCACACTGGGGCTTTCTGCCCACCTGCCTGTCTCTTACCTGCCTCTTCCTCGAACCCCATAGGTTCAAGTTCCTGGCACACGCGCTTCACCTTTAAGGATTTCGGCGCGCCCTGTGTGCACAGGTACCCTCACCACAAGCACAACACGGGGTCGCACTCAGAGACAGGACAGCAGTGCAGTGTGGGCCTGGTTCTCAGCCAGGACATTTACTGTGCTTTTTCAGTGGAGAATTTATATTTTATTCTTTTTCAAATCCTTTTCTTAAATTGAAGTATAGTTGGTTTCCAGCGCTCTGTTTGTTTCTGGCGGACAGCACGGTGCTTCAGTCATACACACATACACGTAAATACACTTCTTGTCTTGCTCTTTTTCATCACAGGCCGTTACAAGGTGTTGAATACAGTTCCCCGGGCTGCACGTAGGGCCTTATTGTTTATCTCTTTAAAATATATTAGTCAGGATACATTGAGACTTTGTCTCTCAACTCCAGACTCATCCTTCCTGCTACTTTGTTCTGCTGGGGCTGGGGCTGGGGCTGTGACTCAGACTGTGGCTAGGGCTGGGCTTGGGGATGTGGCTGGTCCTGGAGCTGGGGCTAGAGGTGGGGGAAGAGGCTAGGGCTGGGGTTGGGGCTGGGGCTGGGGCTGGGGCTGGTCCTGGAGCTGGGGTTGGGGCTAGGGTTGGGCCTGGGGCTGGGGCTGGGATTGGGGCTGGGGTTTGGGCTGGGGCTGCTGCTGGAACTATGGCTGGTCCTGGAGCTTGGGCTAGAGCTGGAGTTGGGGCTGGGGCTGGGGCTTGGGTTGTGGCTGGTCCTGAAGCTGGTCTGGGGCTAAAGCTGGGGTTGGGGCTGGGAATGGGGTAGGGACTGTGGTTGGGGTTGGGCCTGGGGCTGGGATGGGTCTGGAGCTGGTGCTGGTGATGGGGCTGGGGCTGGGTATGGGACTGGGCTGGGGTTGAGTCTGGGACAGGGGTTCTGACTAGGGCTGTGGCTGGGGTTGGGTGTAGGGCTGGGATTAGGGATAAGGTTGGGGCTGGGGCTGGGGCTGGGGCTGGGGCTGGGTCAGGGCAGGGACAGGGCTGGGGCTGGGGCTGGGGCTGGTATTGTGGCTGGTCCTGGAGCTGGTCTGGGGCTGGGGCTGGTGCTGATGATGGGGTTGGGTCTGGAGCTGGGGTAATGCCTGGGGCTGGTGCTGGCGCTAGGACTGGGCTGGGGATGGGGCTGGAGCTGGGGCTGGGGCTGGGCCTAGGGCTGGGATTGGGCCTGGGGTTTGGACTGGGGCAGGGCCTGAAGGTGGGGCTCTGATTGTGCCTGGGGCTGAGGCTAGGGCTGGGTCTGGGGCTGGGACTGGGCTGGGGATGTGGCTGGCCTGGGGCTGGTGTTTGTGCCTGGGGCTGGGGTTGTGTCTGTGGCTGGTTTTGCGTCTGGGGCTGGGGTTGTGACTTGGGCTGAGGCTGGTGCTGGGGCTGGGCCTGGAGCTGGGGTTGGTGCTGGGGCTGGGCTGGGTTTGGGGCTGGTGCTGGGGCTGGTACTGGGGCTGGGGCTGGTGTAGGTGCTGGGGCTGGGATTGGGTCTGGGGCTGGGACTGGGGCTGGGCTTGGGGCTGGGGCTGGGACTGGTACTGGGTCTGGGGCTGGGGTTGGAGCTGGGATTGGGCCTGTGGCTGGGCCTGGGGCTGGCCCTGGAGCTGTGTTGGGGCTGGTTTTGGGTCTGGGGCTTCGGCTGGGGCTGGGATGGGGCTCGGTTGCGGGCTGGTCCTGGAGCTGGGGCTTTTCCTGGTGATGGGATGTGCTGGGGCTGGGGCTGGGGTTTGGGCTGGGGTTGGTTCTGGAGCTGGGATGGGTTGGGGCTGGTGCTGGGGCTGCAGCTGGAGCTGGGGTAGTCACTGGGGCTATGCAAACCGCCTTTTGGCTATGACTGTGGGCAGCTAATCAAGGGCTAGAGGAGACCACAGGGCTGAAGAGGGTGGGTCTTCCACCTCCCAGTCTTGCTCCAGGCCAGCGCTGCCCCACAGCTCTCTTCACGGGGCAGGACGGTTGGTTCCAGTCTGCTGTCTTCCTGGCACTGGAGGAACCAGCTCCATTGTTTTCCCTTTGCAACACTGGCCCCTCCTCAGAGGGTCCCCAGCTTCCACACTTGGATGACTCTTGTCTCTTCCCTTTGCTCCTGAGCCCTCGGGGTGGTAGGTCCTGCGGTGGGCTGGTGGCGACCCCTTTCAGCTGTCACTTCCCCCTGCCTTTTTGGTTCTTCAGTAGCTGGTGAGCTACACTCTCCTGTAGCATCACCTGTAGCCGAACTCCCCGGCTGCGCCCCTGCTGGAACGGAAGTTGGTCCCAGAGGGGTCCCAAGAGATTTTCAGTCCTTCAGCTTCTTGGTTTTCTTTTGTCTTGCAGAATCCAAAGTTTTCCTCTTGCACCTTTTACTCCACTGCGTTATTTCCAAAGACTCTTTCTTTTGTGCCTTGTCAAAGGGTTCCAAGGCTTCTCCCTCACACCCTGAGCGCAACCTGAACACCCCCGGCCACTGCCCTGACCCACCAGCAGGCTGTCCCCAGCGTTTTCACACCGAGGCTGGACTCCCTGGCGGTGGCTGCAGATGAAGCTGAGGTTTACTGGGCGCTCCCTTCTTTCTTTGGTGTGTAGTTTCTTGGCAGACGTTTCCGTCCACAGAAGCTTGCGGTGGGACTATGGGAGCCAGCTTTCTCGGGGCCAGTGTTTATTTGCTGATTACAGGGAATTCCAAGTTTGGGTTTCACTGTCTTCTAGTTACGTCAAGGGGTGGGCTTGGTCCCTTCACCTGCTCTCTGGGGCATTTTTAAAACTTATTTCCTTGGAGGATGAGCTGGGAGTTTCAGATTTGTGCTGCCACCGGTACCTGAGCTACCTCCAATCCTTCCTGATGTTTTGTTTTGTTTTGTTTTATTTATTTATTTATTTTTAAAACTTTTTTTTTTATTGAGTTATAGTCATGTTACAATGTCATGTCAAATTCCAGTGTAGAGCACGATTTTTCAGTTATATGTGAACATGCATCCATTCATTGTCACAGTCTCTTTCGCTGTGTGCCTCCACAAGGTCCTGTATATAGTTCCCTGTGCTACATACACGGTACAATCTTGTTGATTTTTCTAAATTCTTTCTGATTTTGTATTTACTATTTTTCCCCGGGTACTTTCCTTCATTAATTGATAATTACTTTATTATTCTTTTTTTCTACTTTTTTTTAGCTAAGAATTAGTTCACTTATTTTATTCTTTCGCATGTTACTAATACAGACTCCCCCCTTCACACTGCTTACAATACCTTTCAGACCTTCTCGTATGAACGCTTTCATTGTTGTTGCCCCAAAACACGGCCTCTGCACCCTGAGAGTGGAATGGAGCCTCCGAGGCCCCGTTTTGGGGAAATCAGAAAGAACGTCTTTACTGCTTCTCCAGGCAAAGGGCGTCGCAGGAACCCAGCGCCTCGGAGACTGCGAATCCTCCTTGGGGCTGGTGTCCCGAGGTTTTGTGGAGAAACCAGACGGAACAGAACGGCTCCCTCCGGCCACCGGGGCGCCCCCTGGGCGCCGTCCTCTTCCTCGCCCGGCGGAGCGGCTCCTCCGAGGCTGGCGGCCGCTGGGCTGGCGGGGCGGCTGTCCTGGGCGCGGAGCGTACGGGGGTGGGGGTGCAGCGAGCAGAGACGGGGGCTGGGCAGAGAAAAGGGAGAACAAGCTGCAAGGACTTTAAGTCAGAACGGGTCAGCAAACAGCCCTCGCGTCGGGGGTGCCGTTCTGTTCGTTAGCTTCCTGCTCTTCCGCTTTTGAGACATTCTGGAATTTGGGGTTTTATTCCCTTTTTTCACCCAAGAGTCGTCTAATAGAGTTTTAAAATTTTCATAAGAAGGATTTTTTTTTTTTTGGTTTTCATTTTGTTATTGCGTTCTAGCCCCGTTGTCTCATAATCATGGTTCAAGGTATGCGGCTGTGATTTTGCGGGGGTGTCAGTGGAGGTTGGAAGATGTGCTCTTTTCGCTTCATTTCCTGACTTTAAAAACTATCACCATGTAAGAGGTGATTGCACTGGATAACGCGCAGCCTCTCAGCACCTCACAGTTTATAAAGAGCCTGAGGGTTTTCAGACCATTTGCAATCACACAAGTTCAAGTACCAGAGTCAGAGTTTGGTCCAGTCTCGTCTGACTCCAAGCCTGTTCTGGTTCAGCGTACTAGAACTTGTGCCTGGAACCTGCAGTCCCACTTGCCAGTGAGAGACTAAATTGTCTCTCCCAAGAATTGGTAACAAAGCAAGAACATCTGCTCTCACCGCTTCTCAGCATTGTTCTGGCAGTTCTCGCCAAGGCAGTAAGCTAAGAAAAACAGTGAACGGCATGCATATTAGGAAGGAAGAGGTAAAATTCCCTTTATTTACGGAGAATGTGACTGTCGACATAGAAAACCCCAGCGAGGCTACAGAAGAGCTGCCCAAAGCACAAGGTGGTTTTCAAGTTCCCAGGAGACGAGGCCAATGTACAAAATCAGTTGTATCTCCATCTACTGGCAGTGAGCAAGCAGAAATCGAAATAAAAACCCTACACACAACAGTATCAAAGCCATGGAATACTTAGGGCCATATGTGCCCAACACTCACAGCTTCCGTGCGCTGGGAACCACAGAGCAGCACTGGGGGAAGCGAGAGACGTCGTCGATGTAGAGACACACTGTCTTCACACGTTAGAAGACTCAACATCGTGAAGACGCCAATTCTCCTCAAACTGTCCTACAGACACAATGCATTCCTAGTCAAAATTCCATCAAGCATTTTGGGTACCAATTGTCAAACTGATTCCACAATGTGTATTGCAATTCAAAGAAACTAGAATAACCAAAACAGTTTTGAAAAAGAACAAAGTCAGAGGACTTGCACAACCTGGTGTCAAGGCTTACTGTAAAGTTAGCGGAATCAAGAACAGATCTAGAGATCTACGGAACACAACAGAGAGCCCAGAAATGCATCTACATGAATGAGACCAACTGATCTTTTTCAAGGTGCTGTGGTGGAATTAAATAACTGAATGTCTGTTAACAGCCAGGTGTCTATATGCAAAACAAGTTTGACACTTACTTTGAAGGCAAAATCTAACTCAGAATGGATCTGAGCCACAGACGTAAAATCAAAAACTGTAACACTTCTAGAAGAAAACATGAAAGGATGTCTTTGGACACACAAAACACATGAACCATGAAAGAAGATATAAATAGGTTGGGCCTCATCACAATTAAAATCTTCTGTCCTTTGAAGGGAGTCCTCCTGCACTGCTGGTGGGGATGCAGTCTGGTGCAGCCACTGTGGAAACCAGTATGGAGATTCCTCAAAAGACTAGCAATAGACTTACCATATGACCTAGGAATCCCACTCCTGGGCTTATATCCAGAAGGAACCCTACTTCAAAAAGACACCTGCACCCCAAAGTTCACAGCAGCACTATTTACAACAGCCAAGACGTGGAAACAGCCTAAATGTCCATCAACGGATGGCTGGATAAAGAAGAGGTGGTATATTTATACACTGGAATAGTATTCAGCCATAAACATAACGCCATTTGCAGCAACATGGATGTTCCTGGAGAATGTCATTCTAAGTGAAGTAAGCCAGAAAGAGAAAGAAAAATACCATATGAGATCGCTCATATGTAGAATCTAAAAAAAGAACAGAAATACAAAACAGAAACAGACTCAAAGACAGAATACAAACTTGTGGTTGCCAAGGGGAAGGGGGGTGGGAAGGGACAGACTGGGATTTCAAAATTTGTAGATACTGACAGGCATATGCAGAACAGGTAAACAAGATTATACTGTACAGCACAGGGAAATGTATACAAGATTTTGTGGTAGCTCACAGAGAAAAATAAATGTCACAATGAATATATGTATGTTCATGTATAACTGAAAAATTGTGCTCTACACTGGAATTTGATACAACATTGTAAAATGACTATAACTCAGTAAAAAAAGTTAAAAAAAAATAAAACAAATGCAGAGACCCCACCCCCCCTAAAGAAAAAACAAATCTTTTGTCCTTTGAAGGACACAGCTAAGAAAGTGAAAATTCGAGCCTCAGTCTAGGAGATAATATTCACGATGTGATTATCTAATGTAGACTTGTATCCAGAATATTCAAAGAGCCCCTGGCTGGAGAGGTACAGAAGCTGGTCCTGCCTGGACTGTGGCCAGCCTGACCCAGGGCTGCCCCAGAGGGGAGCTGGGCCTCAGAGATGCTTCAGTGCCAAGTGTGGTCCTGCTCGAGCAGCAAGTGGGGAGGGGACAAGGCCGAGGCCCTGGGGGCTGAGGCTGGAGAGTCCAGGCCCTTAAGGAGGGGGAGGTCTTCTCCATCACTGCCCCCCACTGTGCCCGACTCTGCACACAGGCCCCCGGAGTCCTCAGAGCTCGGGGCTGGCACACACACACACACACACACGCACATGAATTCCAGACCCCTCCAAGTCCAGGCTGAGCACCAGTCTGCAGAAACACAGGGTGACAGTCTGCAGGGCTGAGGAAATGACCACAGGAAAGCCATCAAGTGGACGTTTCTCAACTGCACAATTTAAAGGTGTTTAGCCAAACAAATGGCCCATGTGTCTGTGATTGTCCCACACCCAGATGGTGAACAGCAGATGGTGGTCACTGAGACCCACACACCCCAGCACCCCCAGACTGCTGGCCGCCATGTGCTAATTCAAAATAAAATTTAAAAAAAATAGTGTGTTTTGGTCTTTGGTGCCTCCATTTCCTGGCTGGAGTTGGAATGAATGACATTGTCCATCTGAAAACCTTCTAGGTGAGTGTGGATCGCCTGGGTGGGGAGGTCAAGGGTGTAGGGCAGCCCATTTTCATGTGATGTATTTTAATTTTGAGGAACTGTGGGTCTGGCTCAAGATTTTCAGGCAATCTGGATGTTTTTAACATGAGTGAGAGGAGAGAGACACAGGATAAAATGATGGAAAAGAATGCGGTCCAACCCCGCGACCCAGTGGGTCGTGCAGCTCCGAGTCCTGGGACGCAAGGCAATTCTTTAGGCGGGGTTAGATGCCAACAAAAACACACAGCAAGGGTTTTTTAAATCTTCCCCAACGATGGGCCTGGCTCCTCAAAAATGTCCGTGTTGTGAAAGGAAGAGAAAGTGGAGAGGTTATTTCAGATTGAGGGACGTCACTGGACAGCTGCGAAGGGGCATTCCGGGGCCTGTCGGGGAAGTGCCACTGATGAGAGCACGGTACCCAGGTCAGGTCCCCCGAGAGTGACGGGCAGGCCGGCTCACAGGAGCACATCCCTGCTGTCAGGAGACACGCGGTGAAGCGCTCAGTGCGCCTGATGCATCGGGGCGTCTGCAAGTCACTCTCAAAGGGGACAGAGGGCGGGGGGAGGGAAGCAAAAAAGCTGAAGCTTGAGTAAACCTAGAGAAGGGCACAGTCACCTGTCCTTAGTACTATTTTACTTTTTCTGTGGCTTTGAACATTTTTCAGACTAAATACTTGGGAGAAACTGTCTCTATGCCCCTTTATTCAGAGCCACTGGTTTGGCCACTGGTTGGCAGGAAAGTCAGGGTGAAAAATCACCTGAATTGCACAGGCACACTTTGCCCTGTTACTTCTCAAAAGCAAAAGTGGAAGCGATGAATATTCACAGAGGTCTTCCCAGAGCCCCTCAGCTCCCTGTCCCTCACAGCAGGCCCCGGGGAGGGAGACCGTGTGGGGTCCTGTCCCCTGTTTGACGGGCAGCGGGAGGGGCTCCCAGAGGCCGGCGGCTCAGGGAGTTACATTCAGTAGAGGTGGAGCCAGGCTCCTCCGGCCCAAAACGCCGGGCTCTTGTCACTGCGTCAAAAACAATACTGAACGTTAAAAGCCACCCAGGCATGTATCCGGAGGGAACTCCTATTCGGAAAAGACACCTGCACCTCAACGTTCACAGCAGCACCGTTTACAGCAGCCAGGACACGGAAGCAGCCTAAGTGTCCATCAGCAGATGACTCGGTAAAGAAGTGGTGGTGTGTATATATATATACACGTGTATGTAAAAGAATGAAAGAATGCCATTTGCAGCAACATGGATGGACCTGGAGATCGTCATTCTAAGAGAAATAAGCCAGAAAGAGAAAGAAAAATGCCATGTGACATCACTCATACATGGAATCTTAAAAAGAGACACAAACGAACTTATTTGCAAAACATAGACTCACAGACATAGAAAGTAAACTTATGATTACCAGGGATGGGGAAACGGGGTGGGAAGGGATAAATTGGGAGTTTGAGATTTGCAGATACTAACTACTACATATAAAATAGATAACAACGACTTTCTTCTGCAGAGCACAGGGAACTGTATTCAGTATCTTGCAGTGACCTATGATGAAAAAGAATATGAAAAGGAATCTATGTAAGTGCACGTATGACTGAAACATGACGCTGTGCACCAGAAACTGGCGCAACATTGTAATCTGGCTGCACCACGGTTAAAACAAAAGAGTCATTCGAACCTTCTGAAAGCGTAACCCAGCTCCACAGCTTTGCTGACGGCCGGCAGGTCGCGGGAACGAGCGTGATCTCAGGAACATGTCAGCGGCGGCCTCCGCTGGGTCAAAAAATTAACCACACACACGTCCCGTAAGGTCTGCCTTCTCTCCTGGGGGCTCCAGTCCCATTTCCTCCTCACAGCTCTTCTTATCAATCAGACTTCCAGACCGTGGCAAATCGCTGGGATGTCACCATCTCTCCAGCGACAGCGGCTCCCACCCTCATGGATCCCCTGCTGGTCTCCCCGCTCCCCCCACCGAGCCTCTCACCTGACCATCAGACCCCACGGCCGTCAGCAGGTGCGTGGGCTCGCTGAGGGCTGGGCTCTGCCCTGACTCGTGTGATCCCATTTCAGTGAAGGACTTGGGGCCCGGCTGCCCAGCTAGGGGGGCTGGGCCATGCCCAGGCACTGGGGGCCCGCCGCGGCCCGTAGCACCACGCGTCTGCCTCTAGGCACTGTCTTTCCAGCAGTGGGACCTCCACTTTCCGGCACCTTGAATGGTGCCCTCCCAAGGTCTGATCTGCCTCCGAGCTGTGGAATGCATGCTTCTCGGTGACCTTTCCTGGGAAGTCTGTATATTTTGAGTAGAAGCGATAACATTATATATTGCAAGAATCAAATTAGTACGACTCCTGTTTAAGTGACATATGTAAGTGCATTTGGGATCAACTTACCAATCCTAATAGTGACTGGACCCAGACAACAGATTCGAATGGGTCTTCACCGCGCTAGAACGTTCACGCAAGCACCTTCTGGTGGGCGAGGGTTTGGCCGGGTCAGACCTGCCCAGGCGGTCAGGAGGTTGGCAGTCACACAGGAATCCGAGAACGGAGGGATGTGTGAGCTGTGCCCTCGCCTCGGGGCTCAGGGACTGGAGTGCATGTTCTCAGCGGGGCCCCTACACCTGGGCCCCGCGTCATGGAACTCACCCTCAGCTCCTTGCCTGGCATGCACAGGCCGTGGTTTCTCAGCTCCGCTGTGGAGCAGATGGGGGGCTGTGTACCCCCAACCCCTAACCTACACAGCACAATAGAAGGCCCCTCCCCAGGGGCGGGGAGCGCAGTGTGTCCGGGCTGAGGAGCCTGGGCGAGCTCGGTCCGCTGCACAGGGAGCCCCGGATGCTCGGTCCTTGACTGGTGCTGCAGTTCCTGCTACTCCCACCCACGTGTGACAGCTCCTTCTTCTGCGCCTTGATGTGGGTCTCACTGTGCTGCTGGATAATACGCCACAGGGCAGGAGACAGGAGGCTCGTGACTTCCTCTTTCCTGTGGTCACTCCATCAGGAGACGCAGGGTGCTGGCCTGATGAGATCTGAGTTACAGCAAGAGAAGAGTTTTCCTCTGAAAGCTTGATTCATCTGCTCCATTTTCTTCGACGATTAAGGGATACAGACAATATGGCATGGTCTATTTCTCCCTCTTTTCTGCTGTTTACCCATCACAGGGGACTGAAGGCAGTGTCGTAACTTCCACAAGCGAGGTGCGATCCCGGAGGAAGGCGTCCATGGGAGACGCTGGTAGTTTTGCTTCCTCCTCCTGGAGGGAAAAGGCACCTTCTCAATTATTTTGTGTCTACAACTGACCTAGAGAAAGACCCCACGTGGAGGTGTGGTGGGTTTCAAACATGCTGCACAATTTTTGGACACCTCTCTTATCAAGAAGTGGTTTCTGCACTCCCCCACTTTGAATCCAGGTGGCTTAGACCGACGGAACACGGCAGAAGTGCTGCCGTGGGAGGGACCCCTAAGGTGAGGTCATAAAGGGCCAGGCAACGTCCTTCTTCGCTACGACACCTGGCTTGGAGCCCTGGGCACCACGTAAGAGGTGTCCGTGCTACGAGGGAGCCTGGGCCACCTGGAGAGGCCACGTGAGGCACCCTGGTTGACGGCCCCAGCCAAGTCCAGCCTTTCAGGTGTCCCAGCCCCAGCACAGACCTGAAGTGAAGAGGCTTCCAGGTGATTCCCGCCCCAGGTGGGGGCCCCTTCACCCACTTGTAGCCTGAGCTTCCCCCTCGCGTGGCGGATTCAGTGTGAAAGCACTTGGGTCTTTCTGGACGAGGCCCCAGACACTGTGTTGGGGTGTCGCTCACACAGTGACAGAGCCTGGAACTGGAGGGTGGACCTGCCCCCGGTCCCTGGGCCCCTCCCGCGGGCGGCCATCCCCGCGGGGCAGCGGGCGGCACAGGCAGGGGTGGCTGGGGCTGTCTTTTAGGCACCAGCGGCAGTGCTACATTCACGTCCTTGTCCGCAGTCTGGCTGCTGAGTCTTCACTGGGTTCTTCATCTTAGACTGCAGACTTAGAACCCCTGGTTCCTTCAAGACTTGTTCTAAGTTTGTGTTAATCAAAAGTGTGGCGGCAGCTGGAATAGACATAAGACCGGGGGAGGGGACAGCTCGGCGGTAGAGCACGTGCCTGGCACGCACGAGGGCCTGGGTTCGATCCCCAGTGCCGCCATCAAAAAACAAAAAAATAAGCCTAAATACTTCCCCCCAACAAAATAAAGAATTCAAACAAAATAAAATTTAAGTGAATAAAAACAGAGCGGTGGAGGGGGACAGCTGAGCGGCGACCCCTCAAGTAAAGGAATACGTGACGGAGGTGGCGTGGCCGCCCGGTGGGCAAGGGGGGCCGTGCCGTGAATGAAGGCGGGGCTCCTGCTTATCTTCGTGGGAGGAGCAGCCCTGACCTGCGTCTTACTCCCCGCAGAGCCCAGCTGCACTGGAGACCTCAAAGTGGAAAGCAAAACTTTAACATTTTTAGAAGAAAATAGAGGAAAATATCACCTCAGGATAAAAATGAGCGATCTATTGGGCAAGTCACACAAAGCCAGCAAAACGCAGGAAAGGACTGATAATTAAAACACACACACACACACACACTTCTGCTTATCAAAACCCACCAATGCGAAGTACGTGAAGCTGCAGGCGGGGGAGACTCCCCATCAGCGTATTAACTGCGGATGACGAGGGGTCCTGAGCGTCGACAAGGAAAAGGGCAGTTGGATGGGAAACGGGTCAAGGCTTGCAAGGCGCTCACAGCAAGGGAGCCGCGCGGCTCACGGACGCGAGCAGGCGCCGACCTCGCCAGCGATGGGGGCGCTGTTACAGTGCCTGCTTCAGCACCGCTACAATACACTGGTGCAATAGTCCCCAAGGGACACGGTTTCACACTCCTGTTTAGGAAACAAAATGTCAAGCCCAAGTTCCAGGGAACACGCAGGACAATGGAAACCTTCTCCGCCGGTGGTGGGAGTGGACGCGTTCGAGTTTGGCAGCACCCGGCCAAGTCGGAGGGGAAGTCCTCTGGGACCCAGACACTTCCCTTTCCTTTGTTGGATCAGGCAGGGTCCAGGCGGGAAGCTGCCGGGCAGAGCCCTGCGGTTCTGGGGCAAGGCTGGGCCTCCTGTGTCAGACAGACGTGTCAGTAATTGAATAGCAGCTCCTGGGGTGCTCCTGGGGCCCGAGACTGAGGGCCTGACCCACGTGCCTGGACTGCCCACCCCGAGCTGGGGATCGCCGGACCCTCCAAGTCATGAGGGGGTCAGGCGTGACAGCAGTCCAGCCTCAGGGGGTCCAGTGCATCTGGGATTAGACCTGAGCAGGTCCAGGGGGTCCAGCCAGTTTTATAAATGTGGGACTCAGACCTTCACATCACTGTTGACTGAAAACAAACAAACAAACAAACAAAGCACAACCTAAAAACAGAATCATGTTGCACTCGGCAATCTTTCTGAGGGCACTGAGCCCGGGGGGAGCCTCTCAGGCCTCTCTGTGGGGCTGCTCCAAGGAGGCAGAGGAGGGGCCAGGACACATTGCAGTTTTCCAGCAAAGACCAGGGGGTCGGAACATCAAAAGATTCCTGTTAATTAAGGAAAACCAGCCATCTCAAGTTAAGGAACTTAGTGCTTTTCTGTGTCTGGGAAGATGCAAGAGTCTGGGCTCACTGACATCACTCCTTTGCTGTGCACCTCAGCTCTCCAGGGCCCCCGTCTTGTTCTTCCCCATCCTGGGTCCCCTCAGGGGGCACCGCTGTGGGAGGCTGCAGGGGCTGCGGGCTTGGCGGGGGCAGCCTGCTTGTCTGCATCCTGGGTCCCCTCAGCGGGCACCGTCTTGGGGGCAGGTGTAGGGGCTTGATGGCTGTAACAGCCTTTGTGTTCTGATATGGCAGGCAGCACTGTTCACTCACATCACCAAAGGCCCTACTTCAGCTGGCACTAAAGGGGCTGCCTAGACCAGCCAACGGAGGAGGAAGGGATCTGGGTCTCGTTCATAGGTAGGTTGATATGTTGGCCCAAGCTTAAAACAAACGGCTGCCGTGCCGTGGTCCCACCAAGCAGTGCCCCTGCAGGACAGCGGGGAGGGCAGGGCTGCGTGCATCCTGCCCACTCGTAGGGAGGGAGAAGCAATCTGAGGTAAGGATGTACATGAACTCTGAGCAAAGAATGTGCCTGGTTGCCAGACGGGCTAGAGCAGCGATGTGAGCTCAGCGCGGGCTCGGAGTCCCCAAGGATGGAGGTCCGGGTCGCCCTCCCAAGCAAGCAGCACAGTCTAAGAGGAGGGAGTCCCCGGAGAGCACGCGCTTCCAGGCTGCGGGCTCCCAACCTGCCGCCTCCTCCTAACAGCGAGGCAGACGCTGTCACCCACCCAAGGAGAGACTCTGTCGGCAGAGACTGACCACTTCACGCTGCGATCATTGAAGTCTCCCCAAAACTCAGGTGGGATTGCACTCCTGGAAATAGTCATCTCCTGGACCAGATATGTTGAAATCCTTCTGGTTATAAAACAATTAGAAGTTCTTGGTAAAAAAGAAAAACAACCTTTTAGGTACATGGCAGTGCTTCCTGGAACATTGGGGGAATTCCAAGAGGCTGAAAAATAAAGAGGAAACACGGCAGCAGGGGGGCAGCTGTGACGGGCTTGCTGGTTCCAGGAACTTAGAGCCCTGGGTTTGAGGATGCACCACTGGAAGCTGAGACACCGAGTGTCTTCCCACCCTGCGGAGGGTCCGCTTGGATGGCCCTGTGTGTCGGCCATGGGAGAGACCGGCGAAGTGAGTCCTTCTCGGTCTGGAAGCTGGGTGGGGTCGGGGGTGGGGAGAGTCGTGCTGAGATTTTGCAACCACATGCCACCCTCACGGGGGTGGGGGTTTGGATTTCAAGTCTCACACTTCCCAGGACACTCCTGGAAGGGAGCCTTTAGGGTAATCCTCACACCTGCAGCCCTGGACCTCCCCCCTCAACCTGGGAAAACACCTGCCCCATCATGGAAGATGTTGGATCTTTTCCTGGTTTCCAACTTTTTTTAAAAATGGAGGTGCTGGGGATGGAACCCAGGACCTTGCGCGTGCTAAGCACGTGCTCTACTCTTGAGCTCTGCCCTCCCCTCCTTAACTTTTGACTGCATAGCGGTAGTGACTGAGTTTGCAATGACCTGGGTGCCTAAGAGACCAGTCGCCCCCTTCCCCAGGAGGACCGTGACTGTAAGGGCTGCCCTTCCCTCTGGAGACGGTCCCTTTGTCCGTCAGGCACGTCCCAGGCTCTGACCAGGCGCCCCCTGGTCTGGCCCAACCTCCCACATCCCATGGACCTCCAAACACCGCCCGTGACCTCTGGGTCTCCTCCTGTCACCCTCATCCTCGGACTCCCTCCAGGCGACTCCTTCACCTCCTTGCTCTTATGAGAACCCGGCTGCCTCCCGATGACGCGGCGTCCTTCTCAGTGGCGCTTATTCTTATCCTGTAACTTCTGAACCAGGGGCCGGAGGACAGACATGTTTCCTCCCGTTTCTTATTACCACCTTATATCCTCCCCCCGTCCTGTCCCCAGATCCTCCGTGCCCGTGTCACACAGGCCCCGGCTACCCTGTCTCGAGCAGTCACCTCCCGACCTCCTGCCTGTCCACCGGAGATTCAGCACCAGGCTCGTGGCCTCCTCGCCGGCCCATTCCCGTGGCACCAGCTTGACAGCGAGGCACCCGAGCTGGGGGACCTGTGTTTGTGCTGTTGGACTTCACAGAGCTCCTTGCATCCCTGACCTACTGTGTTACAAGCTGTGGAAGACGCTCAGCCAGTAACTCCTCACACAGAGCTTCTTCCCAGCCCTACTCTCTCCGCTCAGTCTGGGACTCAGTTGTACACACGCAAGACCTTCCCACCACGTCCTGTGCATCTCTGATGCTCTCGTTTTTTCAAATTGTTGAAGTGTAGTCAGGTTCAGTGTTGTGTCGGTTTCTGGTGTCCAGCATAAAGTCTGAGCCACGCATACACATACACGTATTCCTTTTCATGTTCTTTTTCATTGTTGGTTACTACAAGGTAGTGAATATAGCTCCCTGTGCTATGCAGTAGAAACTTGTGGTTTACCCATTTTATATACAGTAGTTAGTATCTGCAGATCTCGAACTCCCAATCTGTGCCTTCCCACCGCCTTTCCCCCGGTAACCATAAGATTGTTCTTTATGCCTGTGAGTCTGTTTCTGTTTTGTAGATGAGTTCATTAATGTCTTTTTTTTTCTTTTTTTAGATTCCACATATGAGTGTTATCATATGGTATTTTTCTTTCTCTTTCCGACTTACTTCACTTAGAATGACGATCTCCAGGTCCATCCACGTTGCTGCAAGTGGTGTTATTTTACTCTTTTTTATGGCTGCATAGTATTCTATTGTGTGTACATTTCACACCTGCACCACATCTGCTTTATCCAGCCCTCTGTCGGGGGACACTTAGGTTGCTTCCCTGTCTTGGCTCTTGGGCTGCTGTGAATGCTGGGGTGCATGGATCTTTCCTGAATTTCATATCCTTTTTCTCTCCATGCCCCTGTATACAGATTTTCTGCATTTGGTCAGCTATCGTGCACTGTCGACTGAGTTTTCAGTTATTATGTAATTTTTTTTTCAGTTCTAGAATTTCCTTTGCTCTTTTTAAACTGTTTTTTAACTTTCAGGTTTTGAAGTCATCATAGATTTGCCATGAAGCTGTAAACCTAAGACAGGGCATGCTCTTACACCCTCACCCAGGGCCCGTCAGGGGCGGCAGCTGCTGTGCCCGTGAGGCAGTATGAAAACCAGAAACGTGGCCTGGCACAACCCACAGACCTCGTTCGGCTCTCATCGGGTTTGCCGGCTCCCGTGGGTGTGCATTTACGTCATGCAGCTGGGTGCCATTTCGTCCCACGTGCACACTTGTGTAACCACTACGACATGAAGTCACAGACCTAGTCCGTCATCAGGCGATCCCACCTCCACCTGCCCCTGCCCACCCCTGACCTCTGGCAAGCACTAATCGGTTGTCTCTATAATTTTATTATTTTGAGAATGGCACATAAATGGAATTGTAATGGGGAAGAACAGATCTGGCTCCATATTAGGTCTGTTCCTTTAGCTCGAACCCTGGGCTCCGTCTCCCGTGCTCAGTCTTGCTGGTTCTGTACCTTTTGTGAAAGTATGTTGTCTGCAGCCTGAAATAGACGGGGGGGCCCAATCTCAAGGCTCTGACCTTGGAAGGTGTAACACTTTCCCATTCATACAGAGATAAAGAGGTGCAGAACAGAGGATAGCACTTGTCTTGTTGGAGGTTTACAGGGACACCCTGACCTGACCCACGTGGACAGCTCCAAGAACAAAGCATTCCGACACCGAGAAGTTTGCAACAACCAACCACACCCCCTCCTCTTTTTAATACGAAAGAAGCCTGAATTCTGACTTGGGGAAGATGGTTCTCCTGGACACTAGTCCATCACCTTCTCAATCTGCTGGCTTCCTAGCCCCAACACCTCATCTCCTGACTGATGGGCGTGCCATGGCGGGAGCAGAATGAGTTTGGACACGGTAACAAAAACAGCTGAGTCTTCTTCTAGTAAGAGGAGTTGGATTTGCATCAAGATATTATGCATGGGAGAGGCTGAGATGGATGCTGGGAAAAGGCTCGGGGCCCCTGTGGACCCAAACTTCATCCACAGAAGTGAAAGGAAGGAAGAAACAAAAGGAGCCTGTTTATAATAAAAACTACAGTTTCAGCACTCATGCTGGCATCTATGTTATTGTTTTAAAACAAATGACTCCGTATTGAAATATGTGTGTTAAGTCTCTTTCTATGCTTACCGCCTTCTTTTTGAGGCTGAGATCTATACAAAGTATTTGAATTCAAAGGGGAAAAAGATGTCCAGAGGCTGGCAGTCATAAGCGGTTTTCTGCCTGGATCCTGTGCCTTTGGATCGGGACGCCCTCGACGCCGAGCTCCTGGGGTCACGTGTACCCGGAGCGGTTTCTCTTCCAAAGCTGTGTGTTAACGGTTCTGTGCATTTTCCAACTAGAAGAGATAAAAGGGGTGGCGCTTGGATTGAATATGTGGGAGAAATTCCTTCCGCTGAGGTTTTCTTATTTCCTGGGCCATAACCTTGAAACGGTGTTGAGATAATGCACGTGATCGCTAAGTAAACGCCCTTCCCCTCGTGTCTGTCTCAGGGCCCCGGGGCCTCCCGAGAGCTCAGGCCTGGCTTGTTGCTGCGGCTTCTGTAGGGGCTGAGCCAGGAAGGGGGGCTCTTTCCCTCTCAGTAAAACTTGTGGCGTTCGGAGAAACGCCGAGGACAGTGACAGGATGCTGTGAACGGTAGGGCCGGACGCTGAGTGGAGAACAGCAAGCAGAGGGGAAAGGCAAGGGTGGGTTTCAAACACCCGGTGTTGTCTGTGCACGCAGGGAGGGGCAGGTATGAGCCGATGTCAGCCAGAGACCCTGACTCTGGCTTTGCAGCCCGGAGCGCTCCAGGAAACCAAGGACAGCCCGTTTTCCTGCCCCTTGGGTTCCCACTGCCCCCCTGTCTCCTTGGGCCTCCCATGGCTTAAGCTCCTCCCCAGAAAATTCTCCAGGAGCCACCACAGTGGCTGGCTCTCCTCCAGGGAGGTCACCCAAGGGCCCCCACCTGCAGAGCCTCCTTCCTGAAGGCCACCCGGCGTCCAGTGAGTGAAGGAAAACCAGCGCGTCAGGACCAGGGGCATTCCTACTGATGAACTAAAATTTATATTTTAAGTCAGGACAAAACAAATTAAACATAACGTTTTGTCTCTGTGTTTGGGCTTCCTGTCTCCCCCTGTAACACGCAGAGTGAATCTGCGCTCTGCGCTAGCCAGTCGGAGCTCCTCGAAGATGAGACTGCAGCAAACATCAGCTTACTGTCTTCCTTCCATGCTAGCAATGTAACTTCTTAAAAGAATAGCATTCTCTATAATGAAAAAGAATACGAAAACGAATATATGTATGTATATGCATGACTGAAACATCATGTTGCCCACCAGAAATGGACACACTGTAACTGACTATACTTCAATTAAAAAAAAAAAAGAACAGCATTCTTTTCCAGCTCTTAGGGGGTCACGGTGACTCGCTGCTGGTTTTGTGGTTGCCTGGACTGCGTATCCTTGGTGAACTTTATATAAAACATCAGTGTGGCACTTTGATGTGCCATCTTCTGTCTTGGGGACGTACGTGACTGTGCCTTTGACGTCAAACAGGTGCAACAGTTCTCAGAGCCTCCCAGGTTATAATTCTCAGTTTGGCTCGAGTAAAACTCCTGTTTCTCCTCACTGACTTGGTAGTTAATTGAATTTTCGTCAGCATTACTTCGATGTCACGACCCCCAAACCATGGCGTGTGAAATGTTTCTGAGTGTCTTCAAAGGCTACAAGCTCAGTGAAGAGACGACTTCGTGTACGTACACCCCTCCCCTCCCCTCCCCCATGCACTGTGAGCCTCCTGAGAACAGCCTCTCCTCCTGCTTCCTTTCCAAGGTGCTGCAGCCACAGTCTGTCTGTGGCATCTGCAATGGGGACTGAAGCCTGAGGTTGGACAGACAGCTGCCCCACCGAGAAAGGGAGCCTCGTAGGTAAGAGTTAGACTCCAGGCTTCTGGATAAAGAGGGTGGACTGAACACACACCTCTAATCTTGGAAAAGTGCCTGGAACAGGGTAGATGCTCAACGCATGCTTGTTAAATAAAGGAAAGAATATCTGAGGGCTCTTGGTTGACTGACGAGACCAGACTGTCTGCTGAGCTGAAACCCGCAGGTAAGGAGAGCAGAAATGGTTGTGTTCCTTGAGACATGGCTGTAATGGACAAGAAGGAGACACAGGCCCTTCAGAGGGGAACGGTGGGGTGATGAACCTGAGATGGGGACCAGACACAGGCCGATGGGGAATGTGGATCCAGAGTGGTTTGGAAAAGGGCAAAGAAAGAAGAGAGAATTCAGGGATGCCCCCAGCCTGGGATAAGTCCCTTTAAGAATCAGGAATAAATGAGAATCAGCCGTAAGCAACAGTAAGAAGCCGCGCAGATTCCCAGGAGCACCACCAGATTCCCAAGAGCAGCACAGAGCGGGTCCAGGGCTCCAAGCAGAATGACAGAACAGCACCTTGCAGATGAAGGGAGATGCCTGGAGACACCTGGACCCAGGAGGCAGCCTCCACACCAAGTCCCTGATTGAGGCAATGACTTAACACCCACCACAAGAGGGCGCTGCTTCTTCACTGAAGAGACAAGCCCAACTCAGGGCCCACAGAGGCTGCAGGTGCTCCGGCTGTTGACAGTAACACCAGACGGGGCAAAAAGCAATGGAAACACTCAGTTCCTGGCATGGGCAGAGGGGAGGACTGACAGCGGGCTGTGGATGCCACACAGTTCTGCCCTGGTGTGTGTGACTGAGGAGGAAGAGCAGCCTGAGGCAGCCATGTGGAGGGAGAAGACAGAGCAAATGCCCTGGATGCCAGAGCTGAGGAGCCCGAGCACAGCCCCGCTCTGACCACCAACAGCAAGGACGGGGCAGTGATGCTGGAAGTCAGGGCCGAGGCTCGGGCTTGAGCAGGAGCCGGGCGTGATGTCCAGCCCCAGGGGGACTTCACCTGGAAGGGCTGTGTCCTTCTCTCCAGCCCGAGACCCCACTGCTCTCCCAGGCGCCTCCAGCCTCCCAGGACCCGGGCCCAGGCGTCTTAGCATCCCCAGCACTTGGCCCATGTGAAACCATGGTTCCTTAGGATCCTTCCCATCCAAACAGTCCTGGTGCCAGCTCATCCTCCTCGGGGGGAAGCTGACTCTTTCCTTTATATCCTGGTTCCAAGAGAACTGGAAACGAGGAGGTGGGGCTGGGAATCAGATGGGGGACCCCGCTAGACGGGAGCCTCGACGCTCTCAGGGGAAGGCAGGAAGGGCGTCAGCAGGAGAAGGTCAGAGAAGATTTGAGCATCTTTACCAAAGCAGCCTGTTACGCAGATCCTTACCTTATCACCTCCCTCCCAGTTTCCCGAGGTCGCCCACTGGAAGTGCCAGCCATGTCTCACATCTTCCACGACATTTATCTCTAGATGGTGTTGCCTATGAATTGAGAAAAGAGGGTAGAATAGTTTTGGCCGTAAAAATTATTCATGTTCTCTTCCTCCGTCTGAGGAGGAAGTTCATGGTCCCTGGGGAGAGAGGATGCGGAGCGGAGGAAACGTCACAGAGCTCTGAAAATTTCTCATTGACTCTGTTGGTTTCTTCTTGCCAGAGAGACACTGGTCAAAACTACAGGGAAGGGAGTGACCCGCCCACGGTGCCTGTGTCTGTGTCCCCAGGAGGCACCTACAGGTCATGCCTCGTCTGATCCCTCACATCTCCCACCGCAACTGCACTGAGTTCTGCGGCAAACAGAAAGAAAGGGCAGTTCCAGCTGAAGGAAACCACAGAGGCTGGCTTTGTGCACATTTTATTCTTTCTGAATTTGAGAAACACGTGAATAAGACTTCACCCTCAAACAACGCCCTCTTACCCAACCAGGACTTCAGCTCGTCCACATCAGCCCCCTTGCCACCAAAACAAACCAAATCAACGCCAAGCCAAACCCAAATCAAATCATACCCAAACCCAAACCAAAGCCAAACCAAAACCAAACGAAAACCAAAGCCAAACCAAACCAAAGCAAAACAAACCCAAACCCAAACCCAAACCCAAATAAAACCAAACCCAAACCCAAACCCAAACCCAAACCAAGACTGCACCACCTGACGGGAGCATGAGAAGAATATGGCATCACTCCTGCGTTGCGTCTGCCAAAGACACAAACATGAATCGAGTCACAAGGAAACATCACACGAACATCACCTGGAGGACAGCTCACAAAATAGCTCACCTGTAAACTTTAAAATATCACACATATGAAAATTAAAAACTGAGAAGTTTTTCCCAAGTAAAGGAGACAAAAGAGATGTTCCCCACCCCAATATTTTATTATGAACATTTTCCAAATATACAGAAAAGTTAAAGGATGTAAGTCAGTACATATACCACCCTCAAGATTCCAGAATGATTGTTTGCTGAGTTGACTTTATCACATACCTGCCTACCATCCATCCATCCATCCACCATCCATTCATCCACCATCCATCCATCCATCCATCATCCATCCATTCATCCACCACCCATCCATCCACCACCTGTCCATCCATCCACCATCCATCCACAATCCATCCATCCATCCATCCATCATCCATCCATCCACCATCCATCCACCATCCATCCATCCATCCATCCATCATCCATCCACCATCCATCCATCCACCATCCATCCATCCATCCATCCATCCACCATCCATCCATCCACCATCCATCCATCCATCCACCATCCATCCATCCATCCACCATCCATTCATCCACCATCCATCCATCATCCATCCACCATCTACCATCCATCCACCCATCTGTCCATCATTGATCCATCTACCCACCCACCCATCCATCCATCCAGCCCACCTAGTGCACTGATTCACCTAAGTTGCAGACATCAGCACATTTCTCTTCTGACTACTTCAGCATGCCACCATTAACTGGGGTTCAGTATTTACTTTGCTATCCTGTAGGTTTTTTTTAAGATAAAATTTACGTACAGTAAATTTATACACAGTGAATTACATACAGTGAATCACCCCTGAAATTTCTCTAAGGCCCCTTCCCAGCCAGTCTCTGTCCCCACAGTGCTCTGATTTTTCTCACTATATATTAATTCTGTGTGTTGGAAAGCATTATATAAATGGAACCACAGGGCATGTCCTCTTTCTGGCTTCCAATTTTATGAATTTTGATAATATAGGCATAAAATGACCACAACAATCAAAATACAGAATAATTTCATCACCCTCTCAAAATTTCCTCATCCTGCCCCTCTGTAGTTAACCCCTCCCCACCGCCAAGCCCTGGCACCTGCTGACGGGGATGCGGCCTCGTGGTCAAGCCTGGGGTCCTGGGGCTGTGTGACCTCAAGTGACTGGAGTCACCTTTCCGTGTCTCAGTTTACCTGCCCACAGAACACGATAGGAAGAGCACTGTATCGGCTTGAATTGTGTCCCAGAAAGTGACCCCATCAGGACTAGGGTGGGCCCTAAGTCCGGTGGTGTCCTTATAAGATGAGGACACAGAGACCCACAGAAGGAAGGCAGAGGCAGAGGCTGGAGTGACGTCACCACAAACCAAGGAGCACACAGAGCCCCAGGGGCTGGGAGGAGCAAGGGGGACCCTCTGCAGAGCTCTGGGAGGCGGCGAGGCTCTGACGGCATCTCGGTCTCAAACTCCTGGCTTCCAGGCTGCGAGGGAGCGGATTCCTGCTGCCTGAGCCGCCCATTCTGTGGCCCTTTGCTATGGCTGCAGGACACCACAACAGGCACCAGCGTTTGCAAAATGGTCAAGTGAGTTCATACACAAGGAGGGCCGACTGCAAACTGCGCCACCGGTTTGCATTGATAATACGGATGGTGATGGTTATTATGCCAGCAGGACTCTGCAGATAAAGCAGCGTGAACATGTGTGCGCGGCGCGTGGATTTCTAAGGTGGCCCAGGCCACTGCGTGTCACCCAGCATCCACGAGAGTGTGTGCACGGCAGCGGAGTGTGGGGGCGGGTGCGGGAGGACCTGAGAGCTCTGCTGCCCCTATTAGGAGGTCCCGAGTTCCTAGCTTTCTTTTCTTTTTCCTCCTTCCTTCCTTAGAGGGGAGGTAATTATTTATTTATTTAACGGGAGTACTGGGGCTTGAACCCAGGACCTTGCGCACGCTTAGCACCTGCTCTCCCACGGAGCTGTTCCCTCCCCTTCCTTTTCTTCACACCCTCTCATGTAAGACAGGAAAGGAAGCCAGGTTGGAGGGCCCAGCTTGCCGGGCAGCAGTAGGTGCATGACCTGCACGCCGTGTGCATTGTCTGTGCGCTACGTGTGTTGTAAGTGACAGGTACTAAGGAGACGTCATAACGGCATGGAGCGTGGGGCTGTCCGGGGGAGATACACAGCCCGGCGGGGACAGAGCAGGGGCCCAGAAACAGACCCACCTGGCTCCAGACCTGATTCGTACCCAGGACACCGAACCCGTGGGAAGGGCCACGTTTGCTATACACGTCCTGGGACCACAGGACAACCACCAGCTCGGCTGGCCAATGACTGGACCCACCTCAGAGCCGTTACAATCACCTGGCTCGCTATCTGCAAGCAGGTTAGGACAGCGCGGCGGTGCGGGAGGCCGCGGATGTACTCCCGCCCTGGGGGATGCTGGCGCCGCCGCCGCCGGGCAGAGCCTCAGGCCGGCAGGGCCTGGAGCGCCCCCTGGTGGCGGCGGAAGACTTCGGGGGAGATGGTCGGACGTGGGGGCAGCCTCGCCCCGCCCACGCCCTCCCTGCAGGGTGACACCCTCAGCCCTATTTGACTGGAGGGCTAATCGCTGAGCGTCTTCTCCCTAGAAAGTCAAACCGGGGAACTGGCCTCTGTCCATAGAAAGTGATGGAAAGACAAGTTCAGTTCCTTCTTCGAGGGTCATCCCTCACCTCTCGCTGCCCCTGCTTCCCCAGATGGTACAGTGGCTGCCCCGGAGCTGAACGGTTGCACAGGGTTCAAAGGAGACCCACGGACCATGAGCACAGCCCTAAAGCACCGCCTTCTACCCCCACCTCCCTCCCTGAGCATCGGCCACCCTGACCCTGGCGTCCGTCCCCACGGGCTGCTCGTGCGTGAGATGGACCGCGACGCCCCCCACGCTGGCCACCTCTCTGGTTCCCCTTGTGCGGCCCTCCCAGCTTCTCTGCATCTTGATTGCCTTTAAAAAAAGAAAAAAAAAGACACGTGCAGGTACCTCCATCCCTTCGCCCTCGCGATGTGTCCCCTGAGGCCCCGTCAGGAGTAAGCGAGGTGGGAAGTGTCTGCATGTAGTACTCGACGTTGTCTCATCCGCTCATGAGGGTGCAGCGGGGTTTGCCAGAGGCTTCCTACGTGGGGTGACGCCACGGACTGGACGCCCTGCTTTCCTCCCTCACGCCAGGTACCAGAGAGGCCTGCAAACACGCAAAACCGTGTCGTCCTCACCAAACTCCTTTGAAAAGGGAAAGGATGCAATTTTCCATAAAAAGATGTCATTGATGTTGACATGGATGGGGTTATATTGTCATTTCAAGTGAAATCAACCTGGGGGAGCCGCAGGTCCGCTCTCAGCCCGCAAGCCACCCTTCCCTTCAGCCCTTCCTCCTAGCTGCGCAGGGATGACGGTGGGCGAGTTTGCGGGGGGTGCCGGGGAGGGGGTGCCCCCTGCATTGGCGCTGTGTCCCTCGGGGAGGGGCGAGGGTGGCCTGTCTGGGGCAGGGTCAGCACAAGGGGGCATTTCAGAAGCCCGTCTGTCACGCTGCCAGGCCGGGTCCCGCTGAGCGGATTCCCAGCCGCAGAGCTGGTGCTCTGCTCCCCCGAGGCGGGGTCCCCTCCGTCCACTCACCCACTCACTCGTCGGCTGCCTCACTTCTGATCAGTGGTTTGGGGTGCTTCGGGCTGTGGGGACCAGTCTTCACTCTGAGGGCACACCACCGTCCCCTGCACCAAGGACCTGCTCAGCGAGGACTTAGAGCCGGGATGGAGGGAGGACTCAGGGACCGGCAAGTCCAGGAGCCTGGCCAGTGTTATGGCCTGAATGTGTCCCCACTTCAGACAGAGAAGCCCTGACTCCCAGTGTGACCGTACCTGAGACGGGGTTTGGGGAGCTGCTTAAGGTGAAGTGAAGCCGTAAGTGTGGGGCTCTGAGCCAACAGAACTGGTGTCCTTATAAGACGAAGGAGACACCAGGGGCGAGCACATGCAGGGAAAACCGAGTGAGGACACGAAGAGGGTGGTGGCCTGCCCACCAAGGAGAGAGGCCGTAACAGGGAGGAACAAACCTGTCTCCACATCGGATCTGTTCCTGCAGCTCAAACCCCGTGCTCTGTTTCCTTTTATATGCCGGTTCTGCACCTTTTATTAAAGAATGCGGCCTTTAGCCTGAAATAGACAGGACAGCCCGTTCCCAAGGCTCTGACCTTTAAGGGAGTCACACCCCCCAGTCACACGGAGATGAAAAGGTGCAGAACAGAGAATAGCATTTGTCTTGTTGGAGTTTTGTGGGGACACCCTGATCTGACTTATGGGGACAGTTGCAAGAACAAAGGATTCTAACACCAAGAAGTTTGCAACAACCAATCCCCTCTCTTTTCCATTTTTAATACAAAAGGAGCCTGAATTCGGACTTGGGGAAGATGGTTCTCCAGGACATTGGTCCCCCATCTTCTTGGTCTGCTGGCTTCCCAAATAAAGTCTTTACTCCTCGCTCCGACACCTCGTGCCCCGATGTATCAAGACTTCACCAGAAACCAGCCCCTCTGGCACTTGGATCTGGGATTCCAGCCTCCAGACTGTGAGGAGGTGAATTGCTTTGTTTTGACACCCAGTCCGTGGTCTTTTGTTAAGGCCACCTGCTGTGGACGCAATGCTGTGTCCTTCCCCAGATTCATACACGGAAGCCCTAACCCCCCGTGGCTCTGGAGGGGCCTTTGGGAAGTAAGTGGGTTTGGATGAGTCCTGGGGTGGGATTAGGGCCCTTGTAAGGGGATGCCTTGTTGAACGGAGGGAGCCAGCACGCAGCCTGGGGGGCACAGCAGGAGAGAGGCCCCCCGAGTACCAGGAGGGGACCCCTGGCCGAGGACCTGTGGGGGCGCCCTGGTCGTGGACTTCCAGCCCCCCGAACTGCGAGAAAAGAAACCTCACTTGTTGAACCCTCACCCCATCTCTGGGACTTTGTCACGGCCGCCCAAGCTGACTCAGCCTGGGCCAGCTTTGTTCTCAGACCAGTTTCTTCTGCTAGCAGTTACAGAGACCCCCAAATTGGGAAGCCCACCGAACGAGTGGGCAACCCCCTCTCTCCCAAACCCCCTCTCTCCTTGCGCACCGACTGAGAACAAATTCTCAGTAGAGGCAGAGGGACACAATGGGAAAGAGAAACATGCTTCCCTGCTCAGAGAGAGAGAGAGAGGAGACACTTGGGCGGGCAGCCGGTGCAGGCGGCTCCAGCGGCTCCAGCCCCAGTAGGTCAGGCTGCGGGTCTTCCCTTGGAAGGCTCCGCCCTCGGCACCTGGGCTCCAAGGACACCAGTCACCCCGTGTGTGTGGTCAGGCTCTCCCCTCCCGCGGAGCTCAGCCCTGAAACAGAAGCTTCGGCGGGAGAAAGAGAACAAAGAAGGGGTCATAGAGGATATCCTGGGGGTCGACGCAGCAGCTGTGCGACGTAAAACACCCTTTCGTAGGGCCGTGTCCTTGGATCCGGGGCCCCGGCTGCGGGATGAGGGAAGGGCCCTGTCTCTCAGGACCCTGGCGTTCCCTTCCCCTGGCTGGCAGCCAGCCCGGGCCAGGACGCCTGTCCAACCACCTCTCTGGCTGCCACCTGCTCACAAGAGTCAACCAAAGCCTGCCTCACACGCCAGTGCGATGGCAATATACTAACAGGGGACACTGACCCGTCGCGGTCAGTTCTGGGTTTTAAACCAGGTAGAAATGAACAGGATCTGAATAACGGCATCTCCAGCACCGCTTTAACCTGAGCACCTCGAGAACTGCCCTAGTGTGTGTCCGTCCACACGTGCGCCTGAAAGGACAGGCTGGACATCGCTCGCTAATACAATTGCATGTTTTACAAACCTGGTTGTGTTTCAAGCAACAAAGAAAAGTAAATTTCACATAAGAGTCACGGTATGCATGACATTTCTAAACAAGCAAAAAAAAAAAAAAAAAGCTGTAATCAATTCTGAAAGCATGGAGGAGAATCTCCAAGGACAAGATGTTGGATTCTGGTTAAAAGATGGGTGCGTAGCAGGAAGACGGCTGATGAAAACTGTGCGGACACCCGCGTGGCAGGTTGGTGACCTGCTCTCTCCACCGGCTGACACGTGCCGAGACACGGCGTGTGCAGTGGTTTCTCTGGTGGCTGGAACACACCAGTGGACAGGGAAGGGGTCCCTGCTTGCGGGGGCTTCAAGTCCATGCGGGGAAGACCCACGGTAAACAGATCGTGATACACGTCAGGTAACTAATGGGAAATAGTGACGGGGTGGTAACTGCATTAAAAAGCAAACAGGTGTCGGGGAGAGAGAAGTGTGGGTGTTTGGGGTGACCCGGGGAGGGTCTTTAAGGAGGAACGATGAGAAGGAGTAAGAGACAGGCATGCTGGGGGAGGCAGGGGTGTGGCCGGTGAGCAGAGGGACCTGCGGGGCTGAGCAGGGAGGGGGTCGGTGTGGCGGCGGTGGCGGGGGAAGACCCCGTGTGAGCAGCGCAGCCCGAGGTCAGAGATGCACCCGGGGGACATTCGGGGCACCGCCGCCCTCCTAGAGTTTGTGGGGCACACTGAAACCTGGGGCCAGTGGCTGTGCCCGGTGCAGAGATGCGGGTGGAGGGGCAGTGGCAGGGATGGAGCTGAGGCTGGTCAAGGGGCTCCAGCTGAGGTTCTGGCCACAAGGAGAGGGCTGGTGAGGTGCTGCTAGAGAGAGGTCAAGGCAGAGGGAAGGGGGAAATCTGGGAATGCTTCCAGAAGAGGTGGCAGGAGCAGCAGGTGTGGCGGACTGTGAAGCAGCTGCTTAAAGCCGGGTTTGGATGCTTAGGAGCAAAGCGGGGGAGGTGGGGGTTAAAGTAAAAAAGGTGGTAAGTTGTTGCAAATATTTCCCGGTTCTGGCCTGACTCCAGAGGGATGTGTTAATCTTTCTTGCCGCGGGTCACCCGTGCGGTGCGTCACCTGTGCATCGCGCCTGCTCGGGATGTTTCCCGTGAGCTGAACAAAGGCATTTTAGCGAAACGCTCAGGCGTGGGAGGCAGGGTCCCCGGAGTCGGGCCATTAGATACACTTCCAGTTACAGGTGACATCCCTTCAGGGACTGACTTGCAGCGAAGCGGCAGAACACAGAGGGTAAAGCCAGAGAGGCAGACCCGACTGTTACGCTGGGAGGCTCTCCCCACGCGGTCTGCTCTGGACTCTGCCCTGTGACGCGGCCAGGCTCCCTCCAGTCCTCCACGCCCCCAGCTCACGCATCGGGGCCCTCTGCAGGAGGACGCGCAGGGAGTCCCGGCAGCGCCCCCTGGGAGATGCCCGGCCATGAGGCAGATGGCCGGGCGAGCCGCGCTGGCCACCCGGACAGGAGAAAGAGTAGGTCGGAGGCCAGCGGCAGGCGCTCCCACCGAGGCAGGAATGTCCCGGTGGCCAGGGGCAGGCCCCCGAGGAGGAGGGTGGCGATCACGCTGTGGATGGCGAGGTAGATCCTGGAGGGCGAACACTGCTGGGGACACCGGAGGGCCAGGGTCAGGCTGGACACGCACATCGTGAAGCAGAGGAGCAGGTGAAAAGCCCCCAGGCCTTCGTGGAACCTGTCGCAGGCTGGGCTCTTGCTGGAGCTGCCACAGACCTCGTCCGCCACGTGCAGACAGAGGCCCAGGGCCCAGCTCAGGCTGCTCACCACGGCCGAGGTCCACTTGGGGCGGTGGCGGCTCCAGGAAGAAGAGAGGACCCCCAGGGAGGCCTCAGCGCCCGTGGCGGCCAGGAGACGCAGCCCCACCGAGTCACAGAAGTCGGACACAGGGTCCAGGACGGCAGCCACGTGCAGGGTCACCTGGTGATGCAGCTCCAGGACTTCCTCCAAGAGGACCAGAGCCGTGTAGCCGAGGCTGAGGCCGTCGGCAGCGCTCAGGTGGAGCACGTAGGCCGAGTAGGGGCCGCTGCAGACGTGGAGGCAGAGAAGCCAGCACACGGCACCGTTGCCCAGCGCCCCGCAGAGAGCCACCAGCACCGTGAGGGGAAGGACCACCGGCAGGTGCAGGGACCACCCAGCCCCGCCCTCTGTGTCATTTGCGGCTCTGTGGACGGTGGTCTCACCCTCAGAGTCCAGACTCGAGTTCCAGGGGAGGGCTGGAAAGTGCTGGTCCATGGGGACTGGACACACCCTGGGAAAACAAAGGTTTGGTCACGTACCAAATCTGGGGGAGTCAGGGTTAGCCTTAGCCCTCAGGGTTCTGCTTGGGGCCCCCAAGTTGGCAGGGGTCCCACAGAACGGGGTGGAGGAGAGATGCTGACATGCGGTGGGAGGTCTCACCCTGGCCTCCCCGAGCCCCCACTCCGTCCGCCCCTCCACGGCTCACGCGGGTCCTCAGGACTTCATGCTGGTCGAGGCCCTGAGTTAGCCCACACCTCCCAGGCCCTCGCGGCCTTCTTCCCAGAGGGGCCAAACTGTCTTCATGACGTGGTCTAGGCAGTGACACTGAGATTGGGGGGCAGCTGCGGACGACCCTCTCCGCCCCGCGGTGCGCTCCCACCTCTCCTCTGCCTGTCCCCGCCCCCACTCTCAGGCACCGGGCCTCCAGCTTCCCAGCCCAGGCCTTTGCACGTGCTGCTCCGCTGCCGGGAAGTGTCTCTTCGCATCACAGGCTCTGTCTGCTCCTGGTCCTGCCCCTGGGCGGCTTCCCCACTCAGCGCCTTCCGGTGGTCCTGCCTGCCCCGCGCTCACCGCCTGCTAATGGTCTATACCACCCACTTACTTGCTTTTGCAAGACCCACTCCCTGACACCTGCCCCCTGAGAATATAAGTCCATGTGAGATTGTTTCATTTAAGAATCTCGCCCATTGCCTGTTCCAGCTCAGGGAACAGTGTTTGGCACAGAGGAGGGGCGCTGGGGTATCCGTGTCTCAGTGAGTGAACCCCTCCAGGATGCTGGCCGAGGGGCTCTTGTGGGTCACCTATACTCGGGGGCGCTCTGGGGGCCTCTGCATCCCCGAGGAGGCCCTGTGGGGTCCCCAGGGAAGCACACGCCTGGGCCCGGGGCTGTGCCCACGTTGCAGTGGCCGCCACCAGCGGTCAGGACCGGGCACCCACTCATACCTGCCAGACCTGGGTCTTTGTTGTATTTCGCAAGGAGGGTGACCAACTTGTCCGGTTTGCCTGGGACTTCCCCACCTGTATCCCTAAATGGCCCGTGTCCTGGGAAGACTGGGGCGGCTGGTCGCCCGACTTGAAGATGGAACTGAGAATCAGCATTTCCTCCGGAATCTGGCCGCAGGGCTAACCAGGGGGTCTGAGGAGCCTGGGGTGAGGGCCTGGGAGCCAGCCTCCTTGGGGCAGATCCCAGCCCCCTTGTGAGCGGCTGACCTCCTCCTGTCTCAGTAGCCCCATCTGGGGAAGGGGTGCTGCTCTGGGCTGAATTGTGTGCCCCCAAATTCACATGTTGGAGTCCTGACCCCCAGCGCCCCAGAAGGTGGCTGTATTCAGAGGCGGGGCCTTTCAAGGGGTGAATAAGGTAAAATGAGGTCACTGGGGGGGGTCCTAACCCCACAGGACTGGCGTCCTTACAAGAAGAGGAGATCAGGACGCAGACACATGCAGACGGACGACCACGTGAGGATGCAGGGAGAAGATGGCCGTCTCCACGCCGGGGAGAGAGGCCCCGGGCGGAGCCGGCCCTGCCCACGCCCGGCCCTCGGACTCCCGCCTCCAGGACAGGGGACGGAGACCGTCTGCTGGTTAAGCTGCCATCTGTGGGGGGTTGTTACGGCCGTCAGAGCCAGTCGTGTGAGGACTCAGGACAGCGATGCCCACCTGGTCCTGCAGCCCCGAGCCACAGAGGCTCTGCTTCTGGGTCACAGAAGCTTCTGGAACAACACTTGTTCTAAGAACTGACCCAAGCCTGCCACGTACCTGGGAAACCCCCTCGTCCTGCGGTTTGTCCTCACAGATTGGTGCATCACTGGGGTTCAGAGCTTCAGGGCCCGGCCCCTCTTTCCAGGGTAACGGAACCTCCTCCAGTCAGCGGCTCTCCCCGAGATGGAAGGGTCTGCCCCAGCCCCCCTGCTGCCCGCTCTGGGCTGCCCTGTGTCCCGTGCCTGAGGTCAAGGGGGGCTGGAGATCGGAATCAGGTCTATGGAGATCGGAAGCAGGTCTATGAGGATCAGAATCAGATCAGGGCGGTCATATGATAAGGCCTGGGGCCTGGTGACAGCTGGTGCCCATGGAAACGCCAGGGTCAGATGTGGTTAGGGCCCCGGGTCAGGGTGTTCCAACCCGTGACGGTGATGGACAGGAAGCTGGCAGACAGCCCTGTGACCAACCCCAGGCGGCTGGAGCTTCGGTCCTCATCAAGGAGCGGGGGATTTATCGGTGAGACAATTTTAGGGGGGAAAGTGGGCATCCTCTCCAGAGAAAGAGACCCCAGGTGGCCTCCAGGGTAGCAGACAGGCTCTCGGTCCCTTGGCTGACTGAGACGCAGGCTCTCGCCCAGAGCGCACCCCTGCCCCCGGATGACAGGCAGCATCTGTCAAAGGATGCTTCCCCCGTCAAAGCAGCAGGAGGAGGCAGCTCTGCTCAAAGGGGGAGCCCTCGGCACCTGGCAGGGCCCCCACGCCGGGAATGTCGTCTCTGAGTGGGGCCGTGAGCTGGGCGCCCTGAGGATGCCAGTCCTGCCCACAGAGGGGCCGACACTGCGGTGGGGCTGCCGTCCTGAGAGCCGGCTCTGATGGAGGAGCCCCGCCCAGTGGGGCCAGAACAGCCGGGGCACCTTTGCTCTTGAACTGAGGCGGTTGCTCTGGCTCTGAGACGTGCACCTCTCTCTCTCAATTTAATTTAGGTGAAATTCACATAACGCAGAATGAATGACTTTGAGGTGCACGATTCAGTGCCGTTCAGCACAGTCACGATGCCGCGCAGTCACCGCCTGTTTAGTTCCGGAACATTCCCACCCCCCCAAAAAAAGGAAGCTCAGACCCATTATCAGTCGCTCCCCACTCCCTCCTTGGCAAACACCAAGCTGCTTTCTGTCTCCACAGAGTTGCCTCTTCTGAACATCTTACATAAGTGGGATCGTATGATATGGGGTCTTTCGTGTTGGTCTAATGTTTTCAGAGTTCATGACGTCCTCACGTGTCAGAATTCAGTCCTTTCTGTGGTGAGCCTCTCAGAAGGCTGGGGTGCTTCCCTCCGCCCCTGCCCCAGCCCACTTAGCTAATTTAAAAACTGCTGTAAACAAAAAATGTTGCAGCCGTATCAGTAAACAAACGATGCTGTGGCCGTCAAGTCATCAGGCCACCACCCCCGACAGTGAGCGGAGGGAACTCTGGATGCAGACAAGAGGGCAGCCCGGCCTCTGCAGCGCCCCCAGTGGCGCCCCCAAGAGGGCTCAGGATGGGAAGCACAGGACGCTGCCCTAGAGAGCTAAGGTGCCCATCAAAGGGATGATTTCAATGAGCCCAGACCTTTGCGCCTTCCCATACTTAGAAGCACTAAATTCCTTGACTTGAGATCGCTGGTTTTCCTTAAATAACAGTAATCTTTTGCTGTTCTGACTACCTGGCTTCTACCTTGCCACCTTGGAGCAGTCCCTCAGGGCGACCCGAGAGGCTGTCATCCTCAGAAATGTCTGCCGAATATAACATAACTCTCAGCTTTTAAGTTGTGCATTTTACTTCAGTCGACACTTCCTCCAAAAGTACCTTAGACTGAACAAGGAATGTCTTAGATGAGAAATAAACAGGACTGTAGAAGTCAAGCTATTAAGTCAGAACGACACAGAAATTGGGAGGTCAAGCGTCGTTTCGCAGCAGCTCAAGCCCCACCTCTAACAGTGTGGGGTCACTCTCCCCGGCCGCGGGCACCTTCTGTGGGCAGGAGTCAGAGCCCAGGCGTGGCTCCCCCATGGGAGCCCCCGGGGGGGACGGGTGGAAAGCCAGGGCCCCATCTCTGTCCTGTCCATTTCCAGGCGCACCTTCCTCGTACAAGTCACGAGGTCTTAAATTCCAGGCAAACAAAAGCCTGGGTTAAGATTGTCTGAAAGCGAAAGCAAATAGATCTTTTCTCGTACCTGGGAGGTCTTCTTGGACGGACCTGGTGCTACAGAGTCCGATATCCCGAGAGATCAGAGTTCGCGCCCGGGTCAGGAAGCCCTCTAAGGGTTTCTGCCTTGAGCCGAGTCGTCAACTTCCCCATGTCCCCGGGTCTTCCTGTCCGAGGGCCCCTTGCCGATCAGGGCCCAGGCCTTTATCTGAAATCCCGGAACTCAGCATCTCGTGATGTCCCCCAGCCTGTCTGTTAATTACTCTGCTCTTAGTGACAGACCTCCCAACCAAGAAGGCTCTCTGGGAGAAGTCACAGCCTCCCCTGTGTCCATCTCCCCGACGGATGCCAGCCCAGCCCAGCCCGGCCCGGCCAGGTGAGATGGGCAGGGAGCCATGGCAACACATCTTTCCAAGGGAGCTCAGATGTGCACCTTTCCTTTTGCCATGAGTGGAGTGATTTTTTTTTTTTAAGTAAAGACGTGGCAGTCCCTGCAGATCTGTCTGAGACCCTCACATCAGACCCACCAAGCCTGCGGTGACCATGTCTCTGCTTTGTCGGGCCCTCTTAGATCTGACCTGCCCACCACCGGCTAGGGTCGTACGAGGCAAAATAAGTCATCTCTTTCTTTTCCACTAATTGCAATTGATCAATCAATCAATTTCAAATGAGTCTCCCTAAGCCAGGGCTGCTCTGACGGCTTGTGACGTCTGGTTGTGGCCGCCGTGGGCAGTGGGGTCTCCAGGACCCTCGTGTGCTCTCCAGGTGCTCCCCTCGCCAGCTGCTCCTGTCTCCGGTGGTGCAGTCTGCATATTTTCATGTTCAGAAAAACTCCAAGCACAAGTAAGGGGGCGGGAGAGGTGGACAGAGCACCCTGCAGAAGGGGTGGGTGGTGTGGGGTGGTGCTGTGCGGGTCCCAAGCCCACCTGGGGTAGCCTGTTTAGGAAAGTGTGTGGCATCAGGAAAGGCTTGAGAACCTCCTCCAGCAACAGCAGCCAGACAGCAGTTCCTGGCATGGCCTCTAGGTGGCAGTAGACTGACTTCTATGACAGGAAGAAACCAAAGCCAGATTGGGCAAGGGCCCCGTGCCACGCATGCGCCCCCAGAGTGCGGCTGCCCACGTGGACGAAGGCTAGTGGAGGAGAGTTCATGGGCTCACGGGTGCCCAAGTGGAAGATGGCCCTTCTCCTCATCTTCCCAAGTCTAGACCCCTAGCACGGATGAGCACGCCCACCATCCGTACCCTGTTCTCCGGTGACTTTCACGAGGCCCTCCTGGTCTCCCTGCTGCAGAAGAGGCTACTCCTGGTGCTTGTCTCCTTCACCATAAATAGAGAGCACCCCTGAGTGGGAGCCCATGTCCGTCTGGACACAAGGTCCATGACTTTCCCAGAACACCAAGGCCTGAGCCAAGCGCCTGTGGTCCCTGTGGCCTTTGAGTCAGCTCTGGTGCCATGAAGGAAGAGGCAACAAAAAGGAAAGGGTGGACAGGAGGGGGAGCGCTCAGAGGATCTGGTGGGGGGGAGGCCAGGGGTGAGGCCCGCACATGCCAATGCCCGTCCTGTGTCAGAGACTCAGACGTGCCAGGCGCCGCTTTGGATGGTGGACGTTGCAGGCACTTGATCCTCCCAGCAGGCCTGTGGGTGTTTCAGACGAGGACGCACAGTCAGAGGTGTTAGACGACCCTGCCAAGGTGGAAGGTTTGAGGAAATGGGAGGCTGATCAAGAAGAAAGATAAGACCGTGAGCTGGCGGCGGTGCACAGTGAGCTTCACCAGGGTGCACTCTGACAGGTTTCCATCGGGAGAGTCCCCCACAGCGTGAGACCTTCCAGAAGCTGCAGCACAGGGGCCAGCACCCGGAGGGCGGTGAGAGCTGGGGAGCTGCTGGGGTGGAGGGGAATTTCAGAGGGCTCGTGGGACGAGGTGACATCACTCGGCAGCTTGTTGGGAGCCTCTGCATCGGAGAGCAGCAGAGGGGGCTGTGGCCTGAGGTCTTCCATTGCCCGATGTTTGTCTTATCTGTGACCCACAGGTGCTGGGTGCAGTTCTGGACGATGATAAACAGGAAGATTGGAACTGGCTTAAAATCTGCTAATCTGGGCTCTATATTTAAGACAACTGAATGTGTGAAGAGTGAGTCTGGTGCTGGCGGGCTTAGAGCCCACGGGTCCTGGCCTGCTGAGAAGTAAGGCCCGCAGGACCAGGCTGCAGAGGACGCCTTTGACTCACCTACGGAACACCAGGCTCGTCCAGCTGGTAGAGGGGAGGCTGGGGCCTGAACTCACGTGCTCAACAGCCACGTGGCGTTGCCGCCCCCTGCCCACCTGGGCCTGGGGCTCTTCTGGCCCAGGTCCCTGTCCCTCCTCCTCTCACAGCAACCTCCTGACTGCTGGCTGGGATTCTAGATTCCAGGCAGGAAAGGAGGCTGGGACTTGTGCTCAGGGAGAATATGCCTGGAGGTAACCCTCCCGAGACTTTGTCCCAATAATTGAAGGATGAGATTTTCTGATGAGATTCACGATGATATGAACAGCATGAGAGATGGAGTGTGCAGTACTACACAGAGGGTGAGATATGTCAGCATTTGAAAGTCTTCATAACCCAGTGAACCAGTATTTCCCAAATGACTACAGAATCACTGACGGGAAAAGGATCCGATTAAAGTGCCATTTAGATCAACGGCTTTTAACGTAACAAGGGGTTCCGGGTTTACTGATATGGTCTCAGACTCCACATTACAACTGACCTTGAAGAGACCGCCATTTGTTAAGTTTTGCATGATTTCAAGAAAGCATATTTCAACTTGCACAGAAGAGCACCTGAGAGGACTGTCAGACTCCTCTTGCCTTTTCCTGCAACGTATCTGTGTGCAGCCAGATCTTTTCCATATACTTCAGGCAAAATAACATTTTGCAGCAGACTGAGTGCAGAAGCAGATAGGAGACTCCAGCTGTCTCCCCACGAGCCAAGCATTGAAAAGGTTTGTGTGACGTGTAAAAAAATGCCACTCTTCCCACTGAGATTTTTTATTTTTAAAAATGTATTTATTTTTCATAAAAAGATGCCAGTCATCTTAACATGCAATGAGTTTATTACCTGTATTTTAAAACGACTATACAATAAATATGGTTTTTAATTTTTTAAGTTTTATTTTAAGGTGGAAAATACCGGCAGATTTAAATCACACGGAAAAATGCTCTCTGGGGTCTTAAGATCGAAGTGTTTGAGAACCACTGTTAAAGAGGGTTAAAAGGTTTGGAAAGGAGGCGACGTCGTGTCTTTTTCATCTACAGGATCCAGTTGAGGGAGGGCCCGAGCTGGCTGACACAAGGACCCCAAGGAAATGCCCCTGGATTTTGGGCGACACGATCCACGTGCTCTCCTACAAAGCAGCCAGCAGGAAACGGGCCTTCCTTCCTCTCATCTTGCTGGGTTTCTCCATCAACCCTGGGAGGCACGAGCCTAGTCACTGGAAATGTATCTCGTGGGGCTGAAAGTAAAACTAAACATAGCGGGGACAAAAATCCTTCCGGCGGGGTTTGGAGGGTGTGCTCAGCGATCTCTGGGCCTGTTTACCCTGGCGAGTGCACTGTCCGGGGCTGGACCCCGGCGACTCCACACCAGAGGGTGTGCCGTGAGGCTCTCATCCTTTGTTCCTGACCTTTCTTCATCGGGGGCCTTGGCCAGAGCTGCCCTGGTTCTCCATCGCATCGTTCTGCTGTCTCTCCCCAAGGGCTGGAGGCCATTCCATCCACAAACAGATGCGGTTTCTGAGAAGAAGCACGTCTTATTTCAGGACTCCGAGGTGGTTCACTTCTCCAGATGGAGAAGGTTCAGCTGTCTCCCCCCAGCACCACTGCCACCCCCACTGAAGCCTTGATCCAGGGTCCGGAGCGCCTGGGTCTCGGCCTGGGCGGTGGTCACTGCAGGGCTGGACGTGGGAGGTTGGGACTTTGAAAGGGGTGAAAGGGCAGGACGAGGTCAGGAAATGAGGTGAGAAGGAAGACCCCAGACAGTGTGGCCCCGGAGGGAGCTTCTCCCAGGCATGACCCTCAGATAAGCCTCAGCCGCCAAAGTACCCCAGATATTTCAAAGTCCCAAACCTCACCTGAGCTGATGGGTGCGGAATGCTAGGCACATTCGAGCGGATGCGTAATGGAGGTTTAAGAGGAAAAGTCACAGGAGGAGAATGATGCTGAGAACAGAGGCGGAAGCCAAACGAGAGGGTGAGGCAACACCGGAGGAAACTCGAGGATGCAGAAGCGGTACTGAGATCTCCTCCCGAGATGGCACTTGGACCCTGATTGGCCGGTGACCCCACACAGGAAAAAACAAGGGAACTTGAACCATCTTGATAAACTTAGATCTCCCGAGAGTGGCTCGCTGGTCCCAGGACACAGTGGACTTCTCCAAGAGCAGACTTCCAGAGAAGGCCCTTCCTGCCCTCACGGACCGGACCCTGGACCCGCACCGAAGGTAAGAGCTAGTTGTTCTCGTCTCGCCGCATCTTCCTGGGGCGTTAAGCCCGTGTCTGGTCTGGAGCCGAGACCGTCTGTGCGTCCTGTTCCCACCGCGTCTTCCCTGCCCTGCCACGGCTGCCGTCCACCCGCCACTGCCTCCCGACCCGCTGGGCTGTGGTCTGACATCTCCACGATGGGGCAACACCGATGCCTCGGCCATGCCCTCCTGGACAGTTCTGCAGTGGGCTTTCCCCCAGTTTTAGCCTCCATGTGTCTGCTCTCTTCCCTGCCCCCCTCCCCCTCCTGCATTCTCATCCAGTTACTTTACAGGATGACTTACGCCATTTTTGCATTAGGACAATACGGCATGGAGAGACAAGACACTGGACCTCAAACCGTGAAAGTCTGAAGAGGGGCAGCTGCTGAGGCCAGCAGTCACATGGCCCTTAAAGAAAAGGCCCAGGGCCAGGGGCGAGCCTGCCACGGCAAAGAAGGCCCAGGTGTCCTGACCACCTCCAGTCAGCCAGCCAGCTGACCAGCCTCGGGGAGCAGAGTTCCCTGAAGACAGCCCCAGAATATTTGGTGAGTGGAGTACATTATCTTTGATGACATCCATCTCCTAGTGATCTGCCCTCCGTTCCATCAGAACATCGTTGCTAGCGCATTGAGGACCTAAGTCTGCAACAGTCTAAAGCACGCTAAACCCTCGTGCTCCTAGTATGTCTCACTCTGCTCAGACTTCCGAGGAATCACTGCCGTGCTGCTGGTCCTCTGCTCTTAGCGCCTCAGACATCACGCTCCCCTGTTTCCTTCCCCCACACCCTCTCCTTTCCTGTGCGCTTCCGTTGGTCCTTCTTTGTCTACGCATCGGATGGTGCTCTGTCCCAGATCTGCCCGTCTCCTATGATGGCATCCTCTTCAGTGGTGTCAGCCGTCACTTACACCATGCTGTTTGCTAAGTCCACAGCTCCCTTCCCAAATCCCGGCGATCTGAATTTCTTCACCTAGATGTTCCACCAACAACCCCAAAGCAGCATAACTCAGAATGAATTCACTACCTTCTACTCACTTCCTTCTTCAAAGCCTGCTTTTCAATCCACCTAATCCACAACCTGAGCTGAGAGTCCTCACGGACTTCTCTCCCTTTCCAGAATGTCCTCTCGGTACTAACCCTAGGATAGAAGAAAGAACTCTGAGAACATTAACCCGAAGATCCAAGGCAGAGCCAGCAGTGACGAGTGAAGGAAGGCTTCCTCGGGGTGGTGACTCCTGAGCTGAGCCTAGAAGGACAAAGAGGACTGGTGTAGACATAATTCCCATCAGGTTGCTCTGAGGTATAGGTCGTTTGTTATGTAAAGCCACGGAGACAAAAAATATAGGACAGACATACACTGCAAGTAAGTCAAGATTGCTGAAGAGCAGAGCGTGATGGTGAGGGTCACAAAAGGGGTGGCAGCAAGACACACAGGCCCTGAGCCAAGGAGCACAATTTTTATCCTGATGGAGTCTAAGATGGGGAAAAACATGACTAGATATGCAGATGATGGAAGATGGTGGGAAGTTTCGGTTGGAGCAGGGCAATTTTGGAGCCAGGTAAGTAAATTAGAAGGTAGTCAAAGAGTGAACACAGGGGAGTGTGAGCACGAGAGCAGAAAAAAGGAAATTGTATTCGTCAGCACACACTAGGTTATGTTGTGGTAACAAACAATCCCTGAATCTTCATGCCCTAAAACAATGAGATTTTTTATTTTGTTTTGTTCTGATTTTTTGTTTTTTACTTACATTCCACATCCATTGCAAGATGTTATAGTTCCTTAGAGATTCAGACTAATGGAACAGGGGACCTTGCTGGTCCCCCATGTCAGGAGGGAGAGGGAGCTCTGAAAGGTCTCAAACAAGTAAATAAGTCTTCCACCCAGAAGTCACCTTCCACTAAGAAGTCACTATTCAGAATTATTCATGCAGCTCTAGTCCAAGAACAGCGGGCCCAGGAAGTCCAGTCTCACTGGTGCCATATTGCCAACTAGCATGAATAACCACAAGAAGTGGAGACAAAATTGAGAAAAGCAGGTGACGTGTTGGATGTAGGAAACAGAGGGAGAGGCAGGAGTCAAAGACAGTAATTTTAACAGTGGCTTACACTCATTGAGAAGCTACTGTGTGCCAAGCCCTGCTCTAAGTGTTTTACAAGGATTCATAGGGGATTTTAAGCCTCGCAAAAACCCTAGGAGGAAACACCATGAACCTCATCACGATAAATCAGAGTTTGACAAACTACGGCCCACGGGCCAGATCCCGCCTGTCACCTGTTGTTGTGCAGTCTGTGAGCCAAGAACAGTTTTTCTATTTTTAAGTGGTTGGGGAAAAAATCAAAAGAAGAATAATATTTTGTGGCATGGAAAAATGATAGGAAATTCACATCTCAGTGTTCGTAAATAAGGTGTTATTGGAAGCCGGCTGCACTGGGGCATGACTTGTGGTCGGTGGCTGCTCTCTGTGCAACGGCAGAACTGAGGACACAGAACAAGTCGCCTGTGGAGCCTGAAATACTTATTATGTGGCTCTTTACAGAAAGATCTTGCCAATCTCTGCTTTATCTCCAGAAACGGACACACAGAAAGGTGGGGAACATTGCACAAGGCACCCGTTCACTATGGGAGGGGCAGGAACCCAGCCCAAATGGTCTGACCCCAGAGTCCCCCGCGCCCTCCAGTGACTCTGCATTTCAGATCCAGGGAACTGGGCTTTGTGTGCTAATGTTATCCGTTCTCTGCAGGAAGAAGAAACATGCAGTGAAGAGCACAAGTGGGGGGGGGGCGTCCTCCCTGGTGTAATTAGCAGGCAGTTTGACGAGCAAGTCAGGGGCTGAGGAGAGACAGAGGTTTGGGAACTGAGTGACCGATAGGGTGCCAGGTGAGTGGATGAGATCAAATTCAGGATGTAGTTTAAGTGGGAAAGAGCAGGATGCCGAGGAAAGGGACCTGAAAAACGCCAACATTTGGGGGATAAAAAGAGGAGAGGAGCTAACGGCGTCTCAGTAAAAACTAAGGAGAAGCTGGAAATGAGGGAGGGGAGGAGTGTGAGACCCAAAGGGCAGGAGGGCTCATGCAACCTGAGCCCCAAGCACAGCGCGGTGGCTGTCGGAGCTCCCTGGGGCTGCGGCGGTAAATGGCCAAACGTCAGCCGCTTAAAACAGCGCAAATCTGTTATTCCACGGTTTCGGAGCTCCCAAATCCCAAACGGGTCTCGCTGAGCTAACGACCCAGAGTGGACGGGGCTTCAGGGGAGAAGCCGCTCCCCTGTCTGTTTTCAGCTTCGGGAAGCGCCCCTCACCTTTGGCTCACGGCCCTCTGCTCTCTTCAGAACTAATCATTGCATCACTCCAACCTCTGCCTCCATCGTCCCCCTTCCTTCCCTGCCTCCTCTCTTCTGCCTCCTTAGGAGGACCTGTGATTGCATGTAGGGCCCACCAGGATGACCCAGGACACCACCCCTATTTTAAGGTCAGCTGACTAGCAGCCTTACTTCCATGTGCAACCTTAACCCCTCTGGCCAGTCTAAAGTCGTCCCGGCTCTGGGGATTAGGGCACGGGTGTGTCTGAGAGGAGCCATTCTTTCGTCTACTGCTGCCACTGAGATGCGAGAATCCACAGCTCCAGGAGCCCACGGGGCACCTTTGGGTGGCTGACCCTCTCTTCTGAGTCATTAGCACAAGGATGGTATTGAAGCAGCCGGCGTGGGTGAGATCCCCCAGGGACTCAGACGTGGCTCGCCCTGCAGGCATCGGGGCATCTGGGCTGCTACTGAGCTCACTGAGCTTGCTACCTGGACCCAAGCAGGGAGGTAGACCAGATGCCTCCACTCACCTTCACCTCATCCATCGTCCTTTCCTCTGTGTCCCAAACTACTCTTCATGTGCTATCCATGCCGAGAGTTCCACCCTTGGAGGGGTCCTGCTCCCCCAGGCCTCGGACCCTCCTCAAGTGGTTTCTCTGCACTGGGTAGCATCTTTCCTGGTAATGTCTGCTATGTCTTCAAGGGTCACCCCCTCCCCGAGAAGGAGGGAGGACAAGGAAAGAAAGAGGAGAAGAAAGGCACAGGGAGAAGAGGGAGGAGCAGGAGGGCCCCTTACTTGCCTGAGGTTCTGCATTTCCATCTCTGTGCCAGGAATCACAGAGCAGAAGGGCCCCGCAGGGTTCTCCTGAGCCCAGATCACCTCGCCATGGACTGGTACTGCAACCCAACCAATCACTCCAGCGTTGACACCGCACAGCTGTCTCCAGGGTCGGGGAGCGTTGGCCACGTGACCTTCCGGTCCATCTCGGTGGCTGTGTCCCTTTGCGGGTTGGTGGGAAATGGAACTGTAATCTGGTTCATCCATCTGTCCACCAAGAGAAACTCCTTCTTCACCTACAGCCTCAATCTGGCCATTGTGGATTTCCTTCACCTTTGCTTCCAGATCGTGTTCTCTGTCCGCCAGATCCTCAAGGCTTTCCTCCGGCACTGCTTCCGTCTCCCTGGGATCTTCATGGTCCTGAGGTTCTTCTTCTACTTCACTAGCCTGGGTGTCATCTCCGCCATCAGCTGTCAGCGCTGTCTGTCTGTCCTTTTCCCCATTTGGTACCCGTGTCATTGCCCCAAGCACCTGTCAGCCATCGTGAGCGCCCTCCTCTGGATTCTCACCTTTTTGCTCAATATACTGCGAGGCCATGCCTGCAGTCAGCTGTACATCAGGAAGACGCAGTTCTGCCCTGCGCTCCTGGCTGCCACCAGCGCCTGGGCGTTCCTCCTGTTCTCCATCCTGGGCGCGTCCAGTCTGCTGCTGCTCCTCCGAGTCCACGCCAGCTCCCAGCGTCATCAGCCCAGAAAGCTCTACCTGGTCCTCCTGGTCTCCGTCCTGGTCTTCTTCGTCCTCGGGCTGCCGCTCAGCATCATCAGATTCCTCACAGCTGACGTGGAAAATGAGACCCTCAATGACATCTGTGTCCTCCTGTCCTGCACCAACAGCTCGGCTAACCCTGCCGTTTATGTCCTCATCGGGGGCCTGCAGAGGCAGCGGCCGAGGGAGCCCCTCCAGGTGGTTCTTCAGAGAGCCCTGGGCGAGGAGACAGAGGACGGCAAGGATGGAAAGGCGCCCCCGCCTGGCCCCCTGAAGGACGGGGAGCTCCCGGGGGATGTGTGTCTCCGGGGCATGGCCCCTATGATCTCCTGGCAGTAACCACCCCTCGCTGTCAGCCGGACAGAGCTCCCCGAGTCAGCACCCCCAAACAGCTCCTTCACTGCCTCCTCTTCGTGTGGAAACTGAGGACAAGCAGCCAGAAGCAGACTTCTTGGCACAGGAAACCGAGTGTCCACGCTTCAGGCTTTTGAAACCTGTTGTCAGACTACCCTCCTGGAAGGGGCGGGGGCGCTGTGAAGTCGCACCCCCAGCCTCGGAGAGTCGATTTTAACCTTTGCCTCACTGTTAGGATTCCGCTCGCCTTCAGTTTTGGATAACTGGGGCTGCCACATCCCTTCCAGGTGGAGGCTGGTCCTCGAAAATGATGTGCCTTGTCCTTGGCCCATTTTCCTGGCATGTTCTGGGGTCTAACTACACTGTGTATGGTTTTGCCCCCCGATTTCCAATGGCTTGACCTTGTGGGATGTGCTGTCTCTCTCAAGATGCTCTGCTTTTGTCTTTAGAATTCCAGCAAAATAAAGCTTTGTGGACCAGTGCTGCCCGGAGAGACAACATCCACCCTGGCACAGGCTGGCGGCCTCGGTAAACACGCGCTGGGGTCTCCGTGTGGCCCCCAGGCTGCTTTGGTCGTTTGAGTGAAGTGTTTTAGCCAAAGCACGTAGGACCGTCCAACGGCGAGAGGAAGGCACTCGCGTGTCTTAGTTCTAAGGAGCCGCCCCCGGAGAGTCTGGGTTTGCTCCGTGTCGGACAGGCGGCACCGTTGCCCTCACCTTGTCTGTGTCTGGGTCTTAGGAAAGAGCCAGGACCCCCCACGACACATTTGTGCTAAAGAGAGGAATCCATAGCTTCTCACTGGCTAAGCTCTGGGGACTGTTTTATAGCTGGGGGGGGGACACTACCTTATAACTGGGAGGCACCACTACTCTGCAGCTGGGGGACACGACCTTGTACGCGGATGACCAGAGGCCAGGGTCCGGGGCCCTGAGAGCAGGCAGCCTCTGCAGGAGAACGTTCAGGACCCCGACCCCGACACCCTGACGAGGCTGCCCTCAGGGTCCCTGCTCCCCTGGGACAGGGGGGAGGGGGACGGCGGGAGGGGGACAGGGCACAGCCATTAAAAGAATGACTCAGCAATTAGCACCAAGATGGTGGAAGATCCAGCACCCAGCAGACCTTCTGTTTTGTTTGGTTTTGTTTTTACTTTAGTTTGAAATCGTTCCATGCTCCCAGGAAGCTGCAAACACAGTACAGAGGGGTCCTCGTGTCTGCCCCTTAGTTTCCATGGTAACTTCTTACCCAACTCAAGTATGCTATCAAAACCAGGAAACTGACATTGCTTCAGTCCGTAACCCTTATGCAGATTTCAGCAGTGTTACGTGCACTCGTGTGTGTGTGTGTGTGTCTGTGTGTGTGTGTGTGTGTGTTTACGTGTGCACATTTGTGTAAACATCACCACCATAAAGATACGTTTGTGACTGATCACACAAACATCTCCCTCGTGGTGTTCCCGGTTCCCTCCCCTACCTCATTCTTTTAAGAAAAATGTTTTTAAATTGAAGTACAGTCAGTTACAATGTGTCCATTTCTGGTGTCCAGCACCATGTCCCAGTCATGCGTATACATACATATATTCATTTTTCATATTCTTTTTCATTAAAGGTTATTGTAAGATATTGAATGTAGCTCCCCCTACCTCATTCTTAACTCTGATAGATCAGTTTTGGAAAATACATACCTAAGAAATTATTATATTTAAAGTCTGATGAACATTTTGCCAGCTTGGCAACCCTATTCATCTTAATAATTTAGGCGTAAATCTCTTTTTAGTAAGTGCAGCACCAATCTGCAATTATAAATTCTTACGGCTACAGTGATTTTATTTATTTACCACATTAAATGCTTCCTGTGTGTGACGCCTCGCCCTAGTTACAGAGGAGAGGAGGAGTAAAGATAGATAAGGAGTAGCAGTCTCTGTCCGAGAGGGGCTTTCAGGCGAAGTGACGGTCACCTTCCAGCAAACCCTGAGCTTCAGCACCCGCTCAGGGGCACACAGTGACTGCTCAGGGCCCTCCGTGGGGGCCAGGGCAGGTCCCACACTGACCATCAAAGGGCAAACAGCGGGCGGTGGCCCAGTTCCTGGGACCCCCAGCCCCTTCTCCAATGTGCTTGGAAGAACCCTCCCACTTGCCAGCATATGAAGTTACTGAGCCCGTAAAACTAACAGCCTCACGCCTCGGCTTGGTCGAGCCCACGCTCTGAGGTCGCCGGTCTCCCTTCTGACTGAGACGCCCTATACTCGGTCTATGGAGTGTGCATCTCCCTGAATAGATCCACCTCACTCTCCTTCGGCTCCTCTTGAATTCCTTCCTGCGTGAAGCCAAGGACCCTCACTTGGTGGGCTGAGCCCCAGGGACTCGCCGGGACCCAGGTCACAGCCATCCTCTCGTGCCTACTTGAGACGGAGGCTCCCTGACCCCGTTCCCAGCACATGTGGGGTGGGAGCCAGGACCTCCCTCCAGACCAGGGTCTCTCACAGTCGGCTCGGTCACAGGCTGGAGCCCAGGGTGGGCGGGGCTGCAGGTGGGGTGGGGGCTGTAGACAGGAGGATGTCACTCCTTTCCTGGGAGTCAGCAAGGTGGCCATCCTCCCCAGGTCACCTGCAGGGTGCAGACACCCACACTGAGGGCGTCTGGCCGTCACCCCAGGGGACAGTCATCTCAGAAGGTGAAGGGCGGCCCAGTGTGAGCGTCCCGCTTCCTTGGGCGCTTGCACTGAAGAAACAGAGAAGACACACGTGCTAATTTCCTGCTGCATTCGAACTCGAGAGTTTGCGAGACTGGAGCTACAGCACCCCAGGGCAGAGCACGGAGGAAGCCAGCGCAGAGAGACAGGGGCTGAGCAGCGTCGGGGGAGGAGAGAAACAAGTTCCAGCGTGTGGCACAAGCCCTGGGTCCGGCCAGACCTGCAGCTTCACTCCCCCTGGACTGCTCAGCACATCAACCAATAAATTCCTTCCCTCGTTCACCAGGTTTTTTTGGGTAAAGCTTTTGGTAAATGTGCTGCAGAAAGTCCAAGCTCACACAGCTAGCAAATGTTCCTGGGGAGTCCCGGGAACTCCTGGGGGGGTCCAGCAGGATGGGGGCTGAGCTGCGTTGCTTGGATCCAAGGCTGGATCTTCCTCAAGGCCCACAACCAGAGCCCAGTCCTTTCCTCTTGGCCCACCCCAGCATCGCCCTGCTCAACTCAGTACCAACCCAGGACAGTGAGACCAAGACAGACGGAGGAGGACGGCGAGGACGGCGGGCAGCCTGCCTGCCACCCAGGGGTCTCTCCCTCGGGCAGCACGTTGCGGGGGCAGGGACTGATGACGGCCCAGCCTGGCCCTGGGCACGTGGGACACAGGCCAATCTATATCGCTACAGGTTTCTGCCCTCAGAATGACAATGACGGTGCCCAGGAAACAGAAATCAGGGAAATGGGCTGGTTTCTGGCGAGAAGAAGCAAGAGCAAGGACAGAGGAAGGGGCCGCTCTGCAGAGCTACAGAGACTGCGGGGACGGGTGAGGGGCGGGGAGCCGCGCCCCAGAACCGGGGCCTCCTCCAGCCCTGCCTGGAAAGCTCCCCCTCAGCTCCGGTGAGGGCCGGGGCAGCAGGGCGAGGCACGGGGGGCCGGGAAAACACTCGCTTCAAGACGGGAGTTAAGAATCACAACCTCTTTATTTCAGCCTTTTTTAAAGGAACTAGATTGAAAAGATCCATGTCCTTGAAATATGTAAAAGGCGCTGCTCTGGGCAGGAGGGGCCGAGCTCATGGCCACAGTCGTGGTCACCAGAGAGGCGGGTCCCCGAGGCAGGGGAGTCCTCCGTGCAGGACCCAGCCTCAGTCCACACCTTCCAGGTCCTGCTGCCTCCTCTCCAGCTGGAGAACCTGGAAGCCGTGAGAAGACAGCGTCACCACGCAGACCCCAACAGGCACACGGTCCAGCTACACCTATTCACCTCAAAAGAGGGCCGCAGTCCCGGGACTGGAAACGCCGGCCATGCCACAGCGTCTTCACGGTACTGAGGCGTGGGCGGGCCCAGAGTCTGGGGGGCGCGCCCGGGCGCAGGCGCCGTGGTCGCTGCTGGGCCAGAGACGGCCGGCGAGTCCCATCTCCACCCGCGTGCGTCTTCTAAGGTTTCTGCACCTGCGGACCTTCAGGCTGACGTGGGGGAACCCACTTCCGAGTGTGTCTTGGTGGGAGCCAAGCCCCCACCGCTCCCTAATTCTTTGCTGGGGGAGGGGCCACCCCGGGCAGCCCTGGACCCTGCCCGCCAGGCGCAGGAGCGCCACATCCCACCGCAGACGCGGCGACCAGAAACGCCTCCAGGCGGCACCGAGGTTCCCCGGGTGGGAGCCACCGCCACGGACGCGCAGTGCTACCTGGGCTCCATCCGGCTTACACGCCACCTCCTCATGGACGGCCCCCCCCCCGCCACATTCTCTAGTTCAGCGCTGCTCTCGTCACAGTGTCTCGCTTTCATGCGTCCTGTGTTCACTGATCGCCCATCCTTCTCCTCCTCCCCTCGGAGGCCGGCCGGCGCTAGGGTGGGGCTGCCCCCCACTCTCTGTCGTGGAAAAGTGAAGGAGGGAACGACCTAGACTTGCCTCTTAAACTGATCTTATTCCTCCTTCTTTTGTTCTATTATTAATTAATTAGAAAAAAAGGCAGGGGGAGCAGAGGATATAGCTCAAGTAGTAGAGCGCATGCTTAGCACGCACAAAGTCCTGGGTTCAACCCCAGTACCGCCTCCAAAGATAAATAATAAATAAATAAATAAACTTCATGACCTCCTCCCCCCCAAAAAACCTAAATTAAAAAAAAATTTTTTAAAAGAAAGGAAAAGCAGATGACTTAGAAACCACGAAGCCAGCTGGACAGCCCCGTTGTCTGGAGATGACCGGGACTGGCGTCATGCTGACACAGTGACCCAGACCGCTCGTTTCAGCATCCTCAAAGCCGGGAGTCCAGCACGGCCACGCCAGCACGTGCCAAGCTGATGGACTCGCAACACACTGGCTCCTTTGCAGAAAAAAGGGCGGTAAAAAAATGCCACCGTGTGTCTTAACAAGCTTTTCAGTCCTGGATGGAGGAGATTCACTGCAGAGGGCGCCCGCTCCTGCCGGAGGTACCTGCTTGTCTATGCAGCGGAACTGCCAGGGCCAGCGGGTGTTGTACAGAAACGGCCGCAGGTCGAACCTGTTGTCATCGGGGCTGTAGCTCTCGGCGTGGTATGCGGGGGTCAGCGTGGTCATTTTGTGTCTGTTTATGGAATACTTCGAGAAAAACCGCTTCACCTTGTCTGCCACCTGGTGGGGGGCAAGGGATGCACAGGGCGTGAGGTCCGCAAAGCTGGCACGACCCCAGTCTGGTGGTCTTGCCAGCACCCCTCCCACCGCGTTCGGATGTTCCCAGGGCGGGGCTGGACAGATGCTGTGGCTTGGGAGGGGTGAGGGTGGGCGGCGGGATGAGCTGTGAGGGATCCAGGTTCCTGAGCAGGGGCCCGGGAACGTGTACTTCACCAGGCTTGCAGATGGCGCCGTGGGGACGCCCACATCTGCTGGCCGCAGCCCTAACAAGCCTGGCAGCTAGCAGAAAAGCAGGGACATTCTGACCTCAGAGTCTGCCCTCTGGCCCCCAAACTGGGGAGGAGCCGGCTGGTCACCATGTGGCTGAGCCCCACGCGGACGGACTCAGCCAGGGCACAGGGAGGGCGCCCGGGGTGCCAGGAGCTTAGAGCCAGGCCATGGTTCCCGAGAGAGCGAGCGCGTTACCGTTCTGAGGTCACACCGTGGCCACCTGCTCCTGTGAGTCAAATCCAGCGCCACGAGGTGACCTTCCCTGCCGACCCCCAGGGCAAGTGTACCTGTCGGGGGGTGCAGACGTCCTTCCACATGACGAGGAGTTTGCAGAACATGCCATAGGGCCCGGTCTTGGCCAACTTCCGGAGCCTCCCGTAGACCGAGAGCTCTGCGTACGTCATCCCCATGTCCTCCTGCGAGGCCACACGGTGACGGCGAGTCAGCGCTGGGGGGAGCGTGAAACTTCTTCCTGAGACGAACCAAGGCCCAGGGAGGGGAGACCCTCCCAAAGGGCCGCGCGCGTACACAAGGGTTCTCTCCCCAGCACTGATGGGCCAAAAACAAGGTGACGTCTGAAAAAAATGACTCAGAACCAGACACCTGGTTTTGAAGACTGGCGTGGACTGAACTGTGGCCTCCACAAAAGATGTGTCCACGTCTTGAGCCCCAGGACTGACAGGTCACTAATTTATTGGGAAAAAGGGCCTCTGCTGATAGAATGAAATTAAGGATGTTGAGATGAGACCACCATGGATTTGGGGGCAGAGGGGCTAAATCCAATGACAGGGGTTCTTATAAGAGACAGAAGAGGAGAGACTCAGACACACAGAGAGGCCAGGCAACCACAGAGGCAGAGACTGGAGCCCAGGGGCGCCTGGAGCCCCAGACTCTGGAAGAGGCAGGAAGGCCCCTCCCCTGGATTCCGACGTCCAGAACAGGGGTGGGGGGTGTGCAGCTCAGCTGTTTTAAGCCGCCTCATGTGTAGTGTTCTGTTACAGCCGCCCCAGGTCACCAACATGAGGACACTGCTGGGCACTGGGCCCCAAGTGGACTGGCCCTGTGCCCTGTACCAAGAAGCCCACTTGGCGTAAAGACGGGGGTCTCCGAGAAGACAGAACAGGCTCATGAAAATCTGGCCACGTTAGAGGCCGTGGGCTGCCTCAGCCCTGCTCAGGAGTCAGCGTCACACTGAGGGTTACTCGAGCCGGACCCCTGCTCTGTTTCTCAGCATTTGCCCCAATCCCTATCAGGGGGACAGATGGTGATGCTGGCCTTCCATGACACAGCGGGACAGCCCTCACCTTCGAGCAGGGGCAGGAGGACCCCTCTGCCCACCTGGCCTTCCCTCAGGCCTCAGCGCCAATGTCACCTCCCTGGGGAGGCCTGTCCTGACCCCAGTTTAAGGGACGCTGCCACCATTGGGTAAGCCGGGTCGATTCTGCCGACAGACCCGGCTACCTGGGGCCACCACGGTTATTTCCTGTGGTCTGTCCCTCCAGGGGCCGTGAGCGTTTCAGGGACCATGACCTCGTCTCTCCCGCCCGGCTGAGCTCCGAGCCTCCGACGGGCCCGGTACGGCGGTCCCTTCGTCGCTTTCTTTTGCATGAAAAGAATATTTTCGAGTGACAGTAAATTAAATTAGTTATTATTAATTATTACTGATTATTAATTATAAATTAATTATTATTTAATTAAGTTAACTAATTTATTGAATTAGAGTCGATTTATAATGTGTTAATTTCTGGCGTACAGCACAGTGATTCAGTGACAGATCTACATACATATATGCACACAAATATACATACATCTTCTTTTTCATATTCTGACTTTTTTTTTGTTTTTGGTTGGGGGAGGTCATTAGGTTTACTTATTTATTTGTTTTTAGAGGAGGTACTGGGGATTGAACCCAGAACCTGGTGTATGCTAAGCATGCGCTCTACCACTGAGCTATATGCTCCCCCTTCTTTTTCATATTCTTTTTCATTATAGGCTATTACAAGGTATTGAATATCGTCTTCTCTGGTGACATTTTGATACCTTGAATTCAGCAATCATAGTTGGAGACTTCAGTTCTCCACTTTCAATAATGGATCGAACTAGACCAAAAAAATCAACAAGGAAACAGAAGACTGGACGACACTGCAAAGCACTAGACCGACAGAAACCCCGGGACGTGCCACTCAGCAGCCAGAGTGACAGCCTCTCGAGTGCACGTGGGGCAGTCTCCACGACAGACCGCACGCCAGGCCACAGAGCAGGGAGACCAGACGGAGGCGGCTCCGACCGTGACGCAGCAGACTTCAAATTCAACGTCAGAAACGCGCGAGTGCGGGAAACCTGCACCAGCCACTCCCAAATAGCAGGAGGGTCAAAGAAGCAGCCCTGAGAGATGCTAGGAAGCACTTTGAGATGAATGAAAATGGAGACGCAGGAAACCGAAACTCAGGGGGCGCAGTGACAGCAGTGCTAAGACGGAAATCCATGGTTATCATCGCCCATCGGAAAGGATCTCCAGTCAACAACCTGCCCCCCCGCCCACGACACTGGGAGAGGAGCATGAAGCCTAACGCAGAAGGAAGCAGACGGTGCAGCTGGAGAAGAAATCAAGTGCACAGGGACTAGGAAACAACAGAGAAAGTCAACTGTGTTTCTGCGCCCTGGCAGCGAGCGGAGGGAACAACGCCACTCACAGCGCTATCAGCAGGAAATACGTTCAACCAAAGAAGGGCGCACTGACACGCTGAAGAAGACAAGACGTTGTTGAGCGGCTCAAAGAAAACCTAAATGAAAGGGAAGATGTCTCGCATTCACCAGTCAGAAGGTTTAATATTCTTATTGAGGTGGCAATTCCCCACATGATCCAGCAATCCCACTCTTGGGCATGTGTCTGGGGAAAAGGCCAAGTTGAAAAGACACTGCACCCCGGTGTTCACAGCAGCACTGTTTACAACAGCCAAGACATGGAGGCAACCTAAGTGTCCATCGACAGATGACTGGACAAAGATGATGTGGTATCTTTATACAGTGGAATGCTCCTCAGCCATAGACAGAATGAAACAACGCCATTTGCAGCAACATGGATGGAACTGGAGATTGTCATTCTAAGTAGAATAAGCCAGACAGAAAAAAAGAAAAATATTGTATGACACTGACATGTGGGATCTAAAATATGACACAAACGAACTTATTTATGAAACAGACGCGCAGACATAGAAAACAAACATGATTACTACAGGGGAAGAGGGCTGGGGGAGGGGTAAATTGGGAGTTTGGAATTAATGATACACACTACCACACATAAAACAGGTCAACAGCAAGGTCCTACTGCCCAGCACAGGGGCGTACACTCAATAATGTAATAAACCATGATGGAAAAGAATACGGAAAAGAACATGCATGTATATGTGTGACTCAATCACTGTGCTGTACACCAGAAACTAACGCAACATTGTAAATCAACTCTACTTCAATAAAAAAAAAATAAGATGGTAATTTCCACCAGGATGATCTACAGAGTCAAGGTAATTGTTAAGAAAATCCACACTGGCTATTTTTTTTTTTTTTTGGATAGAAACTGACAAAGCTGAGTTCCAAATTCATATGGGAATTCAAAACTCTTTAAAAGAGTAACGAAGTAGGTGGACCCACACTTCCTGATTTCAAAACTTGGTGCAGAGCTGCAGTGGTCGAGGCAGTGTGCGGCTGGCATTAGGCATATGGATCAACGGAGCAGATCCAGAAATAAACCCTCATGCTTCCAGTCAACTGACTTGCAGCAAGGACACTAGACAACCCAATGGGGGGAGCCAGTCTTTTCACCCAGAGGGGCTGGGACTCTGGATACCTGCCAAAGGGGGTGAAAGCGGATCCCTTCCTCACACCGCACACAAAATTAACTAGACCACAGAGCCCGACGTCAGGGCGAAAGCCATACAACTCTCGGAAGAAAATACAGGGGTGAATCTTTGTGACCAAAGGAACAGAGGCAGGAAAGTCTGCTGTCATGGATCTTAGGACAGTCCAGGGCCACTTCCGCCAGCACCCACTAAAGCTGCAAACCACAGCCTCTGGCCAACCAGTCCCAATCGAAAGGCCAGGATGGGATGGAGAACACCTGAGGGACCTCATTCTTTGTCCTCACTCTGCCTCACACTCACCTCATCGCCCTCACTCTGGACCCCGACCTCGAGAGCCCTGCATTGAAAGGTCAAAGGCCAGCAATGGACTGACACTGAGCCCCTGCTCCCAGGCCAGGAGCTCAGCAATGGGACACAATTCCTTGGGGCAAAAAGGAGGCAGTGAAAGAACCCAGGAGCAGGGACGTGGGGGAAGAAGCAGGGGGACAAAGCCCTCACCATTACCTCGTCTGTCTGGGACACCTGTCCACTGGCCAAGGGCTCCAGTTCAGCAGTGGGTGGGGCTACCAGGATGCTGCGGCCGAGACACGCAGAGGTCAGTTTCAATGCCTGGGTATTAAATCAACTCAGCAGGAACCATCAGAGCACCAGGCTCTCTGCTCAGAGGTGGAGGGCTGCACAGACCTCCCTGCCTTATGATGGGTGTGGGGGTGGCTGCCTGGTCTGGCCAGAACCAGGGGACCTGGGGTGCTCTGACCAGAAGGAAGGGGGTGCCTGGTCACGAGAAGGGCAGGACCACTTCCATCAGGCAATAAGGAGCCATGGAAGGTATCTGAGTGGGGCGAGGGCGGCCGGCTGCACTGAAACCTGCACCCAGTGGCTCGGGGACCACAGCCGTGGTCTCGCAGGTGCACACACACCTCTGCAGGGCGGGGAGCTGGAAGCTCTCCATGCAGAACTGGACGAAGTCTTTCAGGTCCGTCTTGCTTATCCCACCTATGGGGTTGATGTCTGCACTGGAGCAGTCATACTTGGTCAGGTAGCCAAGGAGGCTGCAGCGGGAGACAGAACATGGGGTCTGATGCAGCAGGGCCGAGGGGCTGCAGGTTCCACAGACTTGGGGGCCTGGCCACCCAGTCCCTCGGCATCCAAAGGCTAGCTTCTTCCAGGGGCCGTGGAGCCAGAGCTTGGCAGATTTGAGGGTCCTGGAGCAGTCGGATGTGCTGGGGCAGGCAGCGGAGAAGAGGTATCCGGCATGCCAGAGGAGACGTCTGGGCCGGGAGACAGGTTTGGGAATGACCAGCAGCCAGTCTGAGAGGGGAGGGCCAGCACCAGTGGAGTGGAAAGCAGAGGGACTGAGGTCCTTGGGAGGGCTGGCAGGACCTCAGCGCACGTGGGCCTGAGCCAACAGAGCGGGGCCAGCTCCCCACTCCTGGATCCCTCCTATGGGCAGACTAGTCCCCCAAGATGCCCACGTCCCAATCCCTGGAATGTGTACGCACTACACAGGGCAAAGGGGGCTTTGCAGATGTGGTTAAGTTGAGGACCCTGAGATGGGGTGGTTACTCCGGATTATGGGGTCAGCTCTAAATGCAATCACAAGGGTCCTTCAAAGTGGAAGAGAGGGGCAGGGGTGGGGGTCAGAATTAGAGGAAGCTGTGCTCCCAGAGGAAAGAGACAGAGATTCTGCACTGCTGGCATTGCACACAGAGGAGGTGGCCACAAGCCAAGGGATGCCGGGGCCTGCGGAAGCTGGAAAGGGCAAGGAATGGATCTGCCCCTGCGGCCTCCAGGAGGAACCAGCTCCCGACCCCTTGCATCTGGCCCAGTGAGATCTGCGTTGAGCTCCTGCCCTACAGAACTGAGACAGCACGTCTGTGTTTGAAGCCACTGCCTCCGTGGCCGCTTATCACAGCAGCCCCGTGACGCTCATACGCCCCTGTGGTGGGTCCATTCCTCCTCACCTCCCCATCCCCACCCCAAGCCCGCCCGCCTCTGAGGCCATTGCTCAGCAAGCCACTGGGTCGGCTGCCTCTCCTCGGTGGCGTCCTCACTTTACAGGGCCTCCAGGCTCTGTCTCCTGCCTTTCTCAACAACCCCCACGCGCACGCTTAACGTCCACCATCAAGAACAGCCGCTTCCTCCACCTGCCTGCCCCTTGTCTGGACTGACGGAACCACACCTGTGCCGCGGGTGCCGCCTGGCCCTTGTCCCTCCTGCAGTCACACAGCTGACCTTTTCCCACTGTCCAAGAGGAAGTCCCACCCCTCACCGCTCCAGACTCCCGCAAGGGTGCAGGGCCAGGGTGTAAGACCCCCCAGGTGTCAGACGCGGAGGATTGAAACCCCGTGTGCCCGAGTGGGGCTCCTTCGATCAACCCCAGGGAGTGTCACTCCCTGTCCCGTTAAGGGGATGGCCGATGGCAGAAACAGGGCCAGGAGTTACCATTTTCATGTCACCCCGTGTCTCTACCACCCTCAACTGCTCTCAGAGATGCATCAGGAGCTAACAGAGTGTCGGGGACAGACCCTGCAGGACTGGCCTCGGGCCACCCCGGAGACCCTTTCAGGGCAGGGGCCGTACGCACCTCTCGTCCACGTTGGCAGATCCGAGCACGAGAAGCCCGCCTCGAGCACCCCGAGACCAGAGGCTCAGCTGAGCGAAAAGGTAGGCGACGACCATCCTCACGCGCGCCTGGGCCACAAGAGGGCACATTACCGTGCAGGGCGGGAGAGGGTGCGCTTAAGGTCCCCTCCTGGCGCAGCTCAGAGAAGGGCTCTCCCCGCCACCCCACCACCTCAGGAGGACAGGAAGGTAAAGCAACGCAAGAGCTTCAAGTGTCCAGAGGTCTGCGAGCCCATGGCTCTCCCCCCGGGGGTGTTGCTCCTGCATTCAGTGCAGAGATGGGAGGACCAGAGAGAGAGCTTGGGCGGTGATGAGACCAGGCTGTAAAGCCAGCTGGGAGAGACCTCGGCCCCCCCGGCATTTCCATAGGAGGGAAAGGCTACCTGCACCCGCAGACAGGGGACAGAGAGATGGACAGACCCCAGCAGCTGCAGCTCAGCCCCTCCTCCCCTCCACCAGCTGGCCAGGGTCCAGCTCCCCTGCTGCTGCCCGGGTGGCAGGGCGGAGTCTGAGCCGCTCCCGGAGATGCGGAAAACGCACAGATTGCCCGCACTCACAGACTCACGCAGATGCACGTACATTCACACGCTCTCACCTTCCTGCCCCAACACACGCCCAGAGCCCATCCTGTCCATGACGCTGCCTGATCCGTGTCTCTAACAGGCAGGCTGCAGACCCCAGCACTGACCCCTACTCGGCGCGGTGACAGCGGCCCCATCTGGGACCCACACCTGCACGTTCTGCAGCGCCAGGTTCTCCCGGCTGCTGCCTCCGTGAGCCGCAAACAGAGGGCTTTTCCCCGTCACCAGGCTGAAGATGCCCACGATGGCCTTCACGGCTGGATCGATGTTGAGACCGAGGTGGTGGCTGGAAGGGGAAAGCAGGGCTGTGTGTACGGCGGGCACACGGAGCACAAAGCCCACCACAGCTCAGCGGCGTTTGGTACGTTCATCGCGTTGTGCAACCACCACCTCTAGTTCCAGAACCTTCCCATCACCCCAAAAGGAAACCCCGTGCCCACCAGCAGCCACTCCCCCTCCCCCTGCTCTCAGCCCCTGATGACAAACACACTTTCTGTCGCCGTGGATTTGCCTGTTCTGGGCATTTCACAGAAGTGGAACCACACGTCTAGCTGTCCTCTGGAGTCTGGCTTATTTCATTCGTATCATGACCTGCGTCAGCGCTTCACTCCTTTTAAGGCTGAATAATATCCCCTTGTACGAACAAACCACATTTTTAAAATCTATTCAACTGCTGATGCCTATGCGAGTTGTTTGGCTGCTGTGAACACGCTGCTGCAGATGTGGGCGTGCAAACATCTGTTCGTGTCCCTACTTTCAATCCCTTTGGGTCTGCCCCTGGGAGCAGAATTGCTGGGTGGGGGCCAGTTTTGGGCCGAGTTCCGCACACAGGATGGGCAGCTCCCCATTTTTCCCTTGGAGGCAGAATAAACGGAACATTCCGAATGGAACCAAGACGCCCTCTCTACGCCTCCCTCAGGTGCAGGGACCGCCGCGTGGGAGGGGCAGTGGGGGAGGTCACTCCCCCAGGATCCACGTGCTCCCACGTGGAGCACATGAGCCCACAGGGATGCAAGGAGGGGAAGGGGGTGGAAATCTGAGACGCGACGAGGATCGGGCAGCACTGACAGACGGCTTCCAGAAAAGCCGGCTCAAACCAAGAGAGCAGAAGCGTGCCCAACATCCATTGCTCACTGACTCACACGTGCTGTCTCAGGTGGGGCTTCCCGAGGTCGCCGCCGCCTGTCCGTGCCCAACGCCAGTGACTCGCCCTACCTTCCGACCTGCTGCGCCAGCTCTTTGGCCCGGTCGCATGTCTCCCGGGAGGAGTTCTCGCCGGCCATGTAGCAGGTGGTCAGAATGCGTCCGCAGAGCTCTCGGGGGTCCTGGGGTGTGTAGCTGGGCTGGTCCACGATGGTCCGGACGTCGGCCAGCACTTCCCGATCTGAAAACCATGGGACGGAAGGGCACGTGCTGTGTGCGAGGTGCCTGCACAGTTCAGTCCCTCTGCACCGCCCGGAGGCTCGCCAGGTCAGCGTCACGATGCCTGTTTCTCAGTTGTGTACACTAAGGGAATGGTCAGCGTCACCGCACAGGGCAGGAGGATGTGACCTGGGTTGCCTGACTCCAGAGCCCCTGTTCCTTCCACGGGGCGGCAGGCATCTGTGGCCTGATGGACACGGCCACATGGGTCCAAAGGCCTGGAAGGGACTATTTAATGGCCTCGCTGTCCCCAGACTTGGACACGTAAGCATGTCCTCACTGTGATGCTCAGGGCCTGGGTTTTCCCTCTGCTCCTCCCGTGGGCATCCCAGCGGCTCACCCCCCAGACCTGCTCGGGCCATGAACGCCACCTACTTCCGTCCTTCACAGCCTCACAGACCTGGCGGCACATGGAGTAGACGAGGCAGGCGGTGGCCGCGCTGTCCACCCCGCCACTCAGGGGCAGCAGAAACCCCGCCTGGAACAGCCAACCAAAGGCGGTGTGAGCAGAGCCTCGGAGAAGCAAGGTGCCCAGAGATGAGCCCGGCTCCACCCGCAAACCCTGATAAGCGCCCACGAAACGCTTCCACTGTGGGAGGAAGAAAGATGCCCCACACGTCTCAGAGTGGACCTTCCAGGAGGCAGAGACAGCTCCGCTGTGCAGAGTGCCTAAGGCCGAGTCTCCGTGGGAAACGACAGACGCGCGTGACCACAAAGCTAGCAGGACACGGGGGGTCTCGTAATCAGCGCTATCAGACGGGGCCCCAAAGATGGAGCCGAACCTCAGGACACGTGTCCTCTGGCCTCTGGCTAGGGGACACCAGGCTCCCAACTGAGGGAGGGTGGAGACGCTTGCTGTAAAAACCTCAAACACGGACCAACCAGCGGAAGGAGCACAGGGAGCTGGTGAGGCACTGACGGTTTACCTGTTGGCTACGTCTTAAGAAGTCCCAGAGCCAGCATGCAGGTCCGAGGCTGGGGAACAGCGGGAAATGTTAGCTTGGGAGCTGGTGACCTGGGGGCCGGGGCCAAGGCGGACGCAGTGCCCACGAGACCCGCCAGCCGTGGCTGGGCTGTCACGACGCACCAGCCTGTTCTAAGCAGTTCGTGTAAATGAAAGCGTTTGAAGCCTTGTACAGCCCGGGGAGGTAGGTAAGTGATTGGGCCCATTTTGAAATGGGGAAACTGAGGCACAGAAAGGAAATGACAGTGTCTTTGTGCCCAAGGGCCCAGTGCACAGAATGGGCAGGGCTGGGCGTGGGAGCCAGGCGGTGTGGCCGCAGCATCACAGAGCGTGGCCTTGTCCCACCCAAGCTCAGGCTCTGGGCCACCACCCGGGGCAGGACGGGATGGAGGGGGTGCCCTTGGGAAGCACAGGACCCTGCCCCCACCGCCCCCCACAATGGGCCCCACCTGATCTCCTCAGCAGGACTGTGGTATTTCCACTCAACTGGCTCAGACAGCGGCTCCAGCAAGTCCTCGTGGCACGAGAGGGCGAAGTCCACCTTCACACGGGGGTAGGGGCTCACCTTGCTGGCCTTGGGGTGGAGAGTTGTGGCAAAGGACACCCCTCAGGGCTGGAAGCCACTCTGGCTCCTGAGATGACCGCAGAGCTGGACTCTACCAGCCAGTGGGAAACACAGCTCAGGACCCAGTGGGGACCGTTCAGCCACTGGGACCCACAGAACAGGGAGACGATGCAGCAGTGCTGGGGGGGGAGGTGGGGGACCCGGAGCCCCTCCCTCAGTGCTGGGGGGGAAGTGGGGGACCCAGAGCCCCTCCCTCAGTACTGGGGGGGAAGTGGGAGACCCAGAGCCCTCCCTCAGTGCTGGGGGGGACGTGGAGGACCCAGAGCCCCTCCCTCAGTACTGGGGGGGAAGTGGGGGACCTGGAACCCTCCCTCAGTGCTGGGGGGAAGTGGGGGACCCAGAGCCCTCCGTCAGTGCTGGGGGGTACCTGAGATGGGGCAGCAGCTGAGGAGAGCCTGGCAGGGCCACCAATAGTTTAACATAGAATCATCATGTGATCCCTCAAGTCCAGTCTCAGACATACAACCCGGAGACACGCAAACATCCACGCAAAAACCTGGGCCTACGTCCACCAACGGCTGCTAGGCTCATCGGAGACAAAGAGTGGAAGTGGTCGAAATGACCACCGACAGAAGAACGGATAAACACCAGGTGGTCTATCCACCCAGTGGAATATTATTCGGCCAGGAAAAGGAATAAAAGCCCCGACACGCTACAGCAGGGATGAACCTCGAAGACATTACTCTCAGTGAAAGGAGTCGGATGCACAAGGCCACATGGTACAGGACTCCATTTACATCACGTGACCAGAACAGGCAAATCCTTGGGGACAGAGCGCAGACGAGGTTGCTGGGGGATGGGGGGGTGAATGGGGAGGGACGGCTGATGGGGCCGGTTTCTTCTGGGTGATGAGAATGCTCTGACACTGATCGTGGTGACGCTGCTTAACTCCATGAATATACTAAAAATATGGAGCCTTGTGCTGAAATCAGTGAACTGTGCGCTGTGGGAGTGACAGCTCAATAAAGCTGTCATCAAAAACCATTGCTGATGAGCATCCTATGCGTGTGTCTAAGCGCTCACCTCCAGGTTTCGAGACGAAATCTCCGCCCTGTAGCTTCTGACGTCCTCCAAATCCAACGTGGCAGTGAGGACTTCCTGGAGAAGGCAGTTTCAAAAATAAATTGTGATTTCCGTTTGTTTTTTTTTTCACTCACACATCTAATTTGTTCTCATAGGTGTGCCAAGTTGCAGACGGTGAGTCACACCTTCTGAGGCAGGGACTGCAGGCTCAGGGAGAGGGGACAGCCGTGGTCCTGTGGGTCCCACGCCCTTTCCTCTTGTGGCCACCAGAACTCCTGCCGACCTGAGACACGTGCCGGTGACCCATTCATCACGGCACAGGACACAATTCTGTCTCCATGCCTGCTTCCAGGACTGGGGGGCGGGGCCTCACGCAGCCCACAGCCAACATGTGCTGCCCCTTTTTTTGGATCCATTTATTATTTTATTTTATTCTGTTTTGTTTTATTTTTCGATTAGTTTTTAACACCTTTATTGTGGTCTGATTCCTGTACAGTAAACTACATATACTTCGGAAGTACGATTTGATGAATTTTGATAGGTGTCTATGCCCATGAAACCACCACCACATTTCCATCACTCCCCAAGAGGTGCATTTTCAAATTCACAGTTTACCCCTTCCCACCCTCTTTACCCACTGGCAACCATGAGTTTGTTCTCTACGTCTGTGAGTCTGTTTCTGCTTTGTAAATAAGTTCATTTGCGTCATTTTTTTAGATTCCACACACGAGTGATGTCACATGGTCTTTTTCTTTTTCTTTCTGGCTTACCTCACTTAGAATGACGTTCCAGCAGCCGCCGGGTACCTACACGTGCTGCCTTGGCCTCTGGGGAGCCCCACCTGCAAGCCCCTCCCCGCTCTGCTCCCGGGTCGAGCTCCCCCAGCCAAACGACCCTCTTATCGCGGGGACCAGGCATGGAGCCTGCTCATTCCCGAGGGGCCACTTCAGTTCCCCACCAGCCGAGGTTTCTTCATACAAACCCATCACCTCCTCCCGAGGACCCAGGGGTCATCCACCTGCTGTCACAAAGCCTGCTCCTCCCCAGTGCCTGGCATCTCCCTGGGGCCCAAGGACAGCCTCAGGGGGACCCTGCAGGCCGAGGCGTCCTCCTCCCCCTGTAGCAGATAAACCGCCTTGGGTCTCATCTGTCCAGCGTGCTGTGTGGGGCCACCCCTGTAACCTCGAGGTGGGAGTCCCTCCCTCACCAATGAGAGAGGAAGCAATCAAAACCAGCAAGACCCCGGGGCTGCACTGGACACCCTGGTTACGGGAGAGAATGGAGAACACGGCCCTGAAGGACAGAACCAACCGGGAAAGGAGCACACGCTGCTCCAGCCGCCGTGGCTGGGCCAGTGCGTGCCACGTACCACGTCGTCCAGGGAGAACTGCGATCCCTGGGCAAAGATGCTGCCGTTCATGGCGATCATGGCACAGCCGTCATAGTACAGCCGGTCCCCGTCACAGCCCTTCTGGTTGGCCAGCAAGTAAATCCCACCGTTCTGGAAAATGCAGGGCAGATGGCAATGGTCAGCTGTGGTCCCCCAGCCTCACCCTCCACCAGCCCAAACGTATGAAGCCTCAGACGCCACCCCCAACCCAGTAAAGAAAATGCCTGCGTCCAGGCAACGCCTCGCCGCTGTGATTTCCTGGCCGCCAAGGTACCAGGTGCCTCATTAAGTGTCCATTTCACCTCCCAACAACACTTCAAGGTGGGCGCTGTCACCTCTGTTGGACAGGAGAAGAGGTGGAGGTTCAGAGAAGACAAGCCCCACGTCGCAAAGCTGAGAGTCAAACCCGGCTTGGCTGAACGCAGCCTTGACCCGTGAACGTGCAATCCCGGCCCCTCGAGTCGTGCTGCCGCCAACTTATAGGCCTTCCCCGGGCCCTGCTGCTGCGGTGCCCACGAGCACCCTGGTTCCCGGTCACCGTGTCACTCGTCCCAAGACCAGTGTGCTGGTCAAGGGCCCAGAAGCTGGGCGGCTGGGCCGTGAGCCCAGGAGCCGCTTGACGGCCACAGGTAGGAGACAGACACACCCCAGCATCCCGGTCGCCTCCTACCTTGGTGGTTGCCATGGTCACCAGATCCACCCTGGCGTGGGCTTTGCGCAGCACGTGGTGGCTGCCCGAGGCGTTGGTGAAGATCTCCACGCCATCCAGGCCCATGTCGACATGCGGGCTGCGGGCAGAGAAGGGTGAAGGGGAGACCGGTGACCTCCCCAGCCTGACCCCCCAGCCCTGCAAGCCCGCCAGGAAGCCTGCACATCTCCGGTCCTCAGGGCCCAGCAAGGTTGGGGAACTGACAGCGAGGAAGGCGGGGCTGACCTGCGGGGCGTCCAGAGCTCCTCACAGACCTCACTCCCGATGCAGGTGTCCAGGGTAGTGAGCACAGCGTCCCCAAAGGGCACGGTCTCCTGCAGTCGGGACAAATCAGGGCTCACGGCTCACGGCCATCCTGCCAGGCCACACACTGAGCCAGGACCCCAAGAGTCACGCACGAGACTTGTGTGAAGGTGCCATTTTGTTTCAAGACCCAGATGCATCCTTCTTGGACCTGGGGCCCAGGTGCCGGGGCCAGCCAGCATCTCCTCTGCCGACCCCAGGGCCTCGGTCACACCACTCATGAACCGGAAGCCAGGCTCTGAGCCTGACTGTGGCCATGACTGACTATGACTTGGTTCCTGCAGTTCCCGGGAGCACAGGTGGGCATCCACACAGCAGCGACCTCCCTGACGCTCTTCTTACAGCATGTGTGCTCCCGAAGGGCCCGTCCTGTGTCAGAAACAACCCAGCCGGGCCCTCCAAAGCTCACAGGAGCTGACAGGCCACCAGCACCCTAGAAACAGGGCTGGAAGCAGAACGCAGGCGCACGTGTCTCCAAGAGCCCGTTCACCACCCACAGGTGACGGGAGCTCGCAGGGCAGGGCCGCCGCTCTCGGGGACAGAGCCTCACTCGTGCTGCTGCTTCACTCAGCCAAGAAGCCACCCCAGGAGCATCATTCTGTACCGCATCCCAGAGTTCTTGGTCAGGTTCCCCGACATGTGTGAGCTCAACTGCTCATCACCAAGGGCAAGGACCGAGGTGTCAGCCCGGCATTTCGTGTTCTGATGCCTCTGCCAGACACAGCCCTCACACGGGACCCCACGCCGGCTGTTGTGGGCGCCTGGCAAACCTGGCCACGTGGGCAGGGCCGGAATCCTGAGCCCATCTTCCTGGGAGAAGACCAGGGCTCAGAGCAACAGGGTGATAAACTGATGGAGACTCACCTGCTTTGTCAGCTCCTGTATCATCCGGGGGAGGAAATACTCCTCTGTTTGCCTGGAAAGGAAACCACCGCAGGTCTGAGGAGGGCCGTGTTGGAAAGCACGCAGGACGGCGTCCGGGTGGAAAGCCAAAATCAAGCAGAGAGCTTGGAACGGGTGAGTCGGCAAAGGGACAGGCACACAGTCACACGGGCCGTAACTACCAGCTTCGGATGAAAGGGAAGTGTAAGGAGATGCGGCGGGAAGCTGGGCAGCCCGCCACGAGACACTGAGACGCGCGGTGCGCACCCCCCAACCCTGATGGACAGCGGTCCCGGGATGATCTGAAAGGAAGCTATTTCCCCATGGAGAAGTCCAGGTGGACTTCCTGACCAGAGCCCCTGACCAGAAAGACCACACCGCATTACCCCGACATACGACAAACCTGTTTCATCCCTGAAATCATAGAAACGAGGTTCCAAGTTGTACAAGACGGACAAGAGTTCCACACACAACTTTGGTACAAGGCACCCCATGGTGCTGCACTTCTGGATGATTTCAGCGGTTTTCACTTAAGTAAATTTTAAAAGCTGAGAAACTGGGAGGCTGACGCTGTTCCTCCCTCACTAGCGAAGGGAATAGCAGCCGCGGACCCCTCTGCCCCCAGAGCTGCCTCGGCACCGCACAGTGAGCATGCAGCTCACCACCTGCCGGTGTGCAGATGACGATGTTGCTGCCTCAAAATTCGTTTAAAAAAATTATTTTGGAGGGGAAGCAAAAAGGTTTATTTATTTATTTTTAGAGGAGATACCGGGGATTGAACCCAGGACCTCGTGCATGCTAAGCATGTGCTCTACCACTGAGCTGTACCCGCCCTCTCAAAACTCATTTTAAAGGGAAGAGCTGCCAAAGGTTTCTCCCTTCATCCTCACCATCTCCCTCACTGAGTGCAGAGATGCACTGAGGACCAGATGAAGGCAAGCCCATCGGGGACCCCCACCCTCCCCACTCTCTGCTCCGAAGCCACTGAACCTAGCGGACGGCTCATGAGGGTCGCACAGTTCAGGAGAGAGCCGAAGTATCAAGGACCAACCCCCCAGCAGCAGTGAGTCATTCCAGGCTGGCCTCGGGCCGGCCCGGCGCATCCGTCCAGCTGCCTCCGCACCTGCACCTCCCTGGCTCTGCACAGCTCGCGAGGTCTCTGATCACATGTCCTTCCTCCCCAGCAAACATCCTCTGGAGCAGCCCCAGCAGCGCAGTCCTGCTGAGAAGCCATTTCTGGCCATGCCGACGGCTGTCTTCTCTACCCACCCCCTGGGAGATGCAGGACCCCCCCGACCCCGCACCTCCCGTCTTACCACACTCAGACTTGGGGCATCCACCTAAGACTTAAAGAAATTAACCTGATTCTTAGATTCTCTGCAGTCAAGAACTGGGCCTTTTTTTCTGGTCTCCTACAAGGGCCTGGAAGAGCACCTTGAAACCGTGATGGGCCCGTCACCAAAGCAGGGCACAGCCACAGGGCCACTTTATTGTTGCCATTTTGGCACAGCTCCCAAAGGGGAAAAAATCTGTTTTTTAAAAAATTAATTATACCAAAACGAAAGCCTCTGGTTGCTCGAGCTCAGTGTCTCCTGCCACCCCTTCTACAGGCAAAATCAAGGGAGTGAAGGCCTGAAAGAATTTAACATTTCAACATTAGAAACAAGAAAAAAGTGAACCTGAGATGTGTACTCACAGTTAGAGACAACAGAAACCAACGCAAGAATGCATTTAAAACTGAAACTAGACTAGCTGTGGTGCGGCCATCCGAAACAGCCGGGCAGCCACTGGGCTGTGGCTCCGGCCTCACTGAGGACTTGAACCTTCCGGACGGTATCAGACTCAAGGACACCACAGCTGTTCCCAAAACAGTACCTGCCAGCTGCCAGCCGCAGCCTCATGTGCCCGAGGTCCCTCCTGCAACTGCGAATCTTTCCTTTACTTGAGGAGCAGCAGGGAAGGAGGCAGCCCGAGCCGCAGCCTCCCTGCGGAGGCTGCCGCCTCTCTGGCCAGAAGAGACCGCTAGACGGTAAGATTGCTTTGGGTCACAGCTCAGCAAAAGAAGGAGGTGCTGCGTAGTGGCCGACAGCCCCTGTTCCGCAGGTATCAGCGGCACAGGAGAAGCTAACACCTGTTTAGATAAAACTGAACAAAAGGCAACTTGGCACCAAAAAAAGTCCTCACGAGAAGAACCTGGATTCGATCTCTCAGGAAGCACCTTCTCGTGGGTCCCGGCAGCAGCCGGCCTGCATCTGAGGGCTGCTTAGACCAGGTGCCGGTGTTGTGTGTGCCGCCCTTTACGCCCCCTTTCGTCACAACTCTCAACTTGCTGTTTGCCTCGCGTCCTCAAGCCCAAAGCCTTGGCCTCATCCTGGGATTTGTGAGGATTTGCAGTCAAATCTGAAGCAGTTTCATTGCTCAGCCTCTTGTTAGGCCTCCACCCGTCTTCAGCAGGAAGTGGCCAGAGTGGTCACCGACCCCCATCTTCAAGACTGAGGAACGATCCAAAGATGGGGGACCGGAACTGAGCCCCCCGGAGTTAAGAGACACTGGCGGCCAACAGGAATCCCTGAGCTGGTCTCGCAGAGGAACAGACTGAGGGACGGCTCGTTAGACCCCTCTGCCTGTAAACTGCCTCCACTGATTAAACTCGGTTTAGCAATGTTTTCTTTCTTTTTTCCCCTCTTTAACAGCATAGATTCCCAGCTTCATGCAGCCCAGTCGTTTTACAAGAATGAGGAGGCTGCCTCATCAGTTATCAGGGAAACCAGCAGAGGGGCGTGTCCCCTACCGCCCCTGCGATAAACCGGCACGTGGAGACAGCTCGCATCTGAAGATTTGAACAGGCGCGGGCGGGGGCTGGGGCGGGCACGCAGGCACTGACTGGCTAGGCTCTGTGGTTAGGAGGGAAGGGCAGTCAGGCGAGTGGCTGTAGGTGAGGAGGGACTGCTGGAGCAGCGGATGTGCAGAGAGCACGAGAGCGGCCATCCTGGGGGCCTGACCACACAGCTGCAAACCTCAGTGCCTCGGCCCTTGGTTTGCTGCACCTCAGGCAAGCGGACCTGGTTCGGTAACAGACTTGTGACTGACGCCTGAAGTTGGGCGGGGCTCCTGGGGGGCATTCTGTGGGGCTGAGCCCTGAGCCTGTGGGGTTTGATGCTGCCTCCAGGGAGACAGTGTCAGAACTCAGTTAACTAACTGCCTGGTGATGGCAGAGTCACAGAACGGTACTGGTTGCTGTGCTCCAGCAAATGAGCAACAGGCTGGAGAAGACAGTTGCCCAGGAGCCGATCAAAGCCTGGAGGGTGGGAAGAGAAGTCCCAGAGGACTGTGATGGGGAGGGGGTGCCGGCTGTGCAGCCAGCCTGGGGGGCAGGAAGCGCCCGTCTGGAGTCTGGGGTGAGTCAGAGCAGAGAACAGAGATGGAAGGAACTGGACGCCGGTGGACTCCTGGCAGAGGAATGCGGGGAGATACAGGGGCTCAGACACAGCCTGCAGCTCAGCTGTGAACTGATGCGTTGGCCGGTCGTGAAGCGCTGAGCTGCGACCGGTCAGAATAAACTAAATATAAAAATTTTTTAAAAAAAGGAAGAAAGAAACAGCGAGACCCACACAGAGTCCCCTGCCCCCAAGACTGCAAACCAAGACTTCGCTGCAGTTTGATCCCCTCTGAGAACTCTGACCACTCTAGGGAGTCACCTGTGTGCTACAGACCCTGCCGCCGCCTCCCCAGGAAGGAAGACCTGGCTTGAACCAGCCTTCCTTATCTCTGCTCATGTCTTCTTGTCCTGCCCCACTTCTGCCCAGAAGAACCTTCCGTCTTGTACAGGCCCTCGGACGCCCTTGTTTACCAGACATGACGCTGCCCAGCTCCTGAATCATCAAGTAAAGCCAATCAGATCATCAGCTTCACTCGGGTGAATTTTTGTTTTTTAACAAACTTAACCATAAAACTGCGAAATGTCCGTATTAGGAAGAGGGGGTGCAGAGAGTCTAAGGGTGAGGCCGTATGTGCGCTTGCCCTGTTCTCCCAGAGCAGGGACCACAGACGGGCAGCGTCTGCACGTCGCTCAGAGACACCGAGGCCGGTCACCTTCTCTGCTGCACTCTGTCCGTGGAGCGTGCCTCTCTCTAAATAAGCTTGCTTTCACCTTACTCTGCCTCACTCTTGAATTCTTTCTGCGCAAGGCAAGAGCCCGTTCTCCAACAGCAATCGGAACAATCTGTACTGAACTTGGGTCAGCTTGACCCCCTGAGTCCCCACTCCTACAGCCACTGGGGGCCCTGGGCACCCCAGGGCAGCCCGAGGTCCTTCACCCTGCTGGACCTCAGCAGACTAGCCTGGTGCCCCTGCTCTTGTTCTCCCGACTCCATCACCTGCCACTTGTCCCCGTATGCCCGGCCAGCCCTGGCCCCGGTCCACGAACTGTCAAAGCACAGGAGAAAGAGGGTGGTTCCGGCCCCTGTGGCACACCCCACAGAGTTCCTGCGTTTGGCCAGGCAGCACGCCTCCTTCTGCTAGGAATCTGCAGATGGCACTTTTACTCATCTCAAACGGGAGTCCAGAGAGATCTGGACAGGAGGGTTAAAAAAAGAAAGAAAGAAAAGAAACACCGAGGCAAAACCCAGAGGTTACGGTAGAAAGGAGGAAAATGGAAAACGGAAAGAACAGCTCGGGGAGCAGGGCTCAGAGACGGGACAGAGCCGGGGGAGTGGTTTGTGTATTTGGCTTTTGTCACCAAGCTTCTGGAATTATTTATGACTCCTAAGACCGTATTATTATATAAAACAACAAGCTGTCTGCACCATGTAAAAGGAATAAGCCATCGGATGAGCCTCAAAAGCGTCACGTTAAGCGGAAGAAACTGGTTACAAAAGAACGTACCAGGTGTGACTCCATCTGTGTGAAATCTAAGAAGGGACAAAGTGACCTGGGGGGTCGTCTGGAGAGAGAGGGGCAGGAGTTGCCACGGAAACGGCTCTGTCTTCTTTAGGGCGTGACTGCACGAATGCACACAACTGTCAAACAGAAAGCAACGAAAATCTGCGTAGTTTGTTGCATGTTATTTATACCTCGATAAAAAGATGCAAAAGTAAACGCTATTTGGTACAACATTCCTAATTGTAAAGAGAATCTCAGCCATACTATTAAATAACACTGTCACTCCTACAATATTTAAAGCATTCAGAGTACAGAAAAAAGTTTTTTTAAAAATTATTTTTAACTAACGTAATACTGGCATCTAACTCTAGAAAACAGAGGGAAATCCTGAAGAGATGCTAGCAAACAGAAAGAAAGGTTAATATACCACGTCCGCTTGGAGTTTATTCAGACACAGACTTCCTCCATGCTCACCTCAACATATGCTTAGAAGACAGGATAAATGCAACATCCATTCTCAATTAATTTTAAAGCTTCAAAGTAAAAATAACCAGAGTTGGATGTAAATCTGAAACCAAATGCAGAATAGAAATAATTTTCCAAGTCAAGTCGAGAAAAAGACAGAAATGTCTGGTGTCCAAGACATTTGTTCTAGAAATGAGGTAGAATATTGTTCTAGAGATGCTGGCAAAGAAAAGCTGTTTTGAAAACAAAATGAGAGATGGGAATATTAGAAAGAAGCAAACGTAGTACTTGTACGTGACATCATTTCTACTTGAAAAAAAAACCTAAAGAATTCAATAGACTAGTGAGCAGCCCCACGCAGAGAACGCAGTAAGGGGCCAATTACAGGAGGCAACACACAGAATCCCAAGGCTTCTACACACAGAAATATTACCCACTTGAAGCCATCATGTTAAAGATTCCATCTGCGCCAGCGGCAGCAAGAAATAAACAGAAGCAGTTGTAAGAAGGATACTGGGCAGGGGGTCTCAACTGGGGATGATTTTGTCCCCAAGGGACATGTGGCAAAGTTGGAAACATTTTAAAATGTCACAAATGGATGGATCTACCAAGCGGAGGCCAGGGGTGCTGCCAGACACCTTTCCATGCACAGGACTGCCCCCCACCCAAGAAAGCACGATCCAGTCCCAAAGCGACAGGGCTGGAGCTGAGAAGCCCTGACACACAGAACCAGATGTAAAATGCTGACGACCGGTGATGGATGTGGAGAGTTTTATGCGGTCTGTGATAAACTGGCTATAAATTAATCAGCAGCATCCAAACAGACATATCACGTAAGTGACAGGGATGGGGGCGGGGACTCTGCCCTGAATTCTTGTGCTTCTCCCCCACGACCTGCACCGAGGCTGTGCACAGGAAGATGCTTCGGAAACATCCAAGAGGCGGTCACAAACCAGGGTAGCCACTCACCGACTCCTGGACCAGGGGGTAAACCAGCGCAGCTCCCTGTAGTTGCCTTCGTTGGCCAGGGCCATCTTGGGTCTGATGAGCAGGATCCTCCTACAGGCAGGGGAACGAGGCCACTCCTGAGACGAACATGCCCCAGAACTAGGAGCAGCCAGGGGTCCACGCACCCGGACACTCAGGGCAGTGCAGACCCAGCAGGCGTGCGCTGCGGGCAGCTGATGCCCGGGGTCTGCAAGGGGACAGCACGAGGCCGCCCTCCCTGGACTGACTTCCAGATAACAGGGCCCCACGTCCCCAAACCCCACCCTGCGGTCTCTCTCTTTCTAAGACCTGAAGGTGTCAGTGGTGGCAGAGATCCGGAGAAGCGGTGAACTTCAGTCGCCTGCCTGGTACTCCAGCCCCCACTAAGGTGCTTCTAGAAGCCGCCCCCCAGCACACGGCCCCCATGGATGATGCCCTGAGCCCAGGAGGGGCAGGCGGGTCTCTGCTCCCGGCGGCCACCCACCTGTTGAGAAATATCACCCTGCAGTTGTAGCGGACATTTCGGTGCATCACGGGCCTGTGGAGAGAGGGGACATACACGCTTGTCTGCAAAGAGCAGAGCCCCACATCTGCTTCAGCGTGAAGCTTCTCCAGGTCCTCTACGAGAACTGGGAGGCTCCTCAGTGGCATTCTCAAACCAGAGTTAACAGCGAACCCAAGGCTTCCTCCCGTGGCACAGGCTCTAAAACAGGACAGTCTTCTACTGAGCACAAAGTCCTTCCCGCTCAGGGCTCTTCCTCCCCTCCTGGATCCTGCATCCCTGCTGCCACCCTCCTCCGCCCCCCGCCGGCGTCAGGCACAAGTCCCCGCGCCGTCCCTGTTCTCCCTCGCAGCACCTCTCCTGACCCGGGGGCCCTGGAGCGCAGGCGGCGGGCGCTGCTGGACCCGCACAGGGGCGGGGGTTCGGGGGTGAACAGATCTGTTCCCCACTCTCTCTGGACCCCTCTCAGGACAGACATTGTGCTTCAGGTCTCCTCCCTGACCACCTGGCACCTTCCCCCTGTGCAGGGGAGTGGGCCGGCGCTCCGGAGGCCGGGGCGCTCTGCTGGCTGCTGCCGGGACAGAGCTGGGCCGAGGTGGGCAGAGCCCAGGCAGAGGGGCCCAGCCCAGGGCGAGGGCACAGGAGCTCAGGGCGGAAGGCAGCAGGCACCAGGGGAGCACGGCCGTAAGGAGCACCTGCGAGGCTGGACTGTCAGAGGAAAGCCAACGGGGCCAGTGAACGGCTGCCGGGCCGTGAGCTCACGAGGCAGCGGCGCGGGAGGGAGCGACACAGGCCAGCAACGGCGCGGGCCGTCAGGGTGGGCGGCCGGCCCCCAGCCCGCCCTGCACTGGCTGAGCCACGCTGCCCTTGCTCCCTTTTCCCAGCCAGGATTGAAGCGCAGGTCACTGGCGGGGAGCCCCCGGCACGGCCACGGCACACGGATGCCACCAGGACATACTCCACCATCACGGTTTCCACTCCTCCCCGGGTCAAACCACAAACCGTCTGTGTTCACATTTGCACAAAGATGTGTTCAGAGCGGGAGGTTAACTTATATTTTTTAATGAAATCAAGTCCCACAGTGAATATCTGAATTCCAACTGGAGTAAGCCTCTCGAACCAAACCAAGACACAAAAAGCACGACAAGAAAAGTGGAAGGCTTAAAACATAAAACTAAACAGCAAATGACATAAAAGGAGCTGTATTTTTATCTTACGTGGGAACGGGCTGGTATCTTTCATATATCGAGAACTCTTAAAATAAATTGGATGCAAACACTTCAATTTTAGGCAAAAGAGAAGACAGTGTCACAAATGGCCAAAAAACAAACAAAAAAAGGTTCAACTTCATACATCATGAAAGCAAATAAGTAAGATAGTTTTTTTAAAAAAATTGTCGATCATTCTAAGTTTTCTCTTTATTTTGCTTTTTAAAGGTTCCTTTATTTGGAGCCGCTTGTGATCGGCACCAGGGATGACAGGCGTCCGACCACAGAGGGCTGGAACGAGGCTCGATCCCTTTTTCCTGGAGCGCAGTTTGGAAAGACAATTCAAGGTGGCAAATACCAGAGACATTGGGGTGTCGCTGTTGTTTTGTTCAGTGGAGCTGACAGATCCACATAAATACCAGATTTCAAGGGAAAAATATCTTTAAATACGATTGCTAACATTTTAAGGGTAAAAAGTAGAAAAATAAAAAGAGGATTATAAATTTAAGGCCCACGGCGGGAAGCGGCCCAAAGTAAACAAACCAAAGGCAAAGGGAAACAAGGGAGAGAAACCACGGCGACTAGGGAACATACTAAAGTGGCAAGAATTTTACTCAGCCCGTGTTGTGGGCTGCGTAAAGTCCCCCTAAATGATGGCCCGTCCCAATTCCCGGAACCTGTGAGCATGTCACCTCACGAGGCAAAGGGACCTCGGCAGCATGACAACCAAGTTACGGCTCCTGAGCCGAGGCGGCCGTCCTGGGCTCCCCGGGCCCCAGCATAACCACAGGGGTCTTCACACAGGGAGGCGGGGCAGTCAGAGGGGAGACGTGGCGACTCAGGCGGGGCCGGAGTGGCAGCATCTCCCGCTCTGAAGATGGAGGGAGGGGGCCCGAGCCAGGGGACGTGGGCGGCCCCTCGACGCTGGGGAAGGTGAGGAAACGGATCCTCTCCCAGGAGCCTCCAGAAGCAGCCACGCTGCTGCCCCATTTCAGACTTTGGATCTCCAGAACCACGAGACAGAAAATGTGCGTGGTTCTGTGTTTTGCATTTGTGGCAATCTGTCCCGGCAACACAACAGGAAACAAATGCAGTCTGCATATCAAGAATTATATATATGTGTTATATGCATATTAAATGTATATGTAAACATATATAATATGCAAATTGTTATTCTAGCAGTATATTTTCTTATATTAATACTAATACATAATAAATTATATTAATTAGTAATATCTAATTATATTATATACTAATATAGTAATAAAACTATTAAATCAGATAATTATATTAATATAATTATTAAGTATATATTATATTAATGTTAATACATCAATATATTATATCAATAGAATTATATAAATGTTATATAATTTTATTATATACTACATTAATTTTAATATATTAATATTACCTATACTAACATATATAATTATATACATATGTAATTGAACAAACTGGATTAACCATCCCGTCTATTCACTGCTTAAAAGAGGCCCCACCGCGCAGGTGTCACAGCCGGTGGGCGTGCAGTGCAGAACACATGCAGGGCGGACGCTGGGGAAGAGCAAACACGGCTGCGCTCACACACGCACTCCAAACTGAGGACGCAGACACAGACAACAGGACGACCAGCGGTGGCTCTGGTCACACGGGGCGCGCACACACACACGGGGGCAGTCCCAGGGGAAGCGCGCCGTCTGGACCCACAGGCAGACCTTGTCCTGCTGTGCTCTGCTTCACTGAGCTTAGCAGTCACTGCGTGTTTTTCCATCTTGAAGGTCTGTGGCAACCCTGTCTTGAGCAAGTCTCTGGGAGCCGTTTTCCCAACAGCTTTTGCTCACTTCCTGTCTCTGCGACACATTCTGGAAATCCCCACAATATTTCAAACCCTCCCAGCATAAAGATTACAATGCACTGAAGGTTCAGATGATGGTTAGCACTTTTCACCAATAAAACATTTTAAAAGGAAGGTATATGTGCATATTTTTAGACAGTACTATTGCATACTTAATAGACTCCAGTATAACGTGAACACAACTTTTATACACACTGGGAAACAAAGTCGTGCAACTTGCTCTATTGCTATATTCACTCGACTGCAGCGTCTGGAATCAAACCTGCGAGGTCTCCGAGGTGTGCTCGCAGACCATGCAGACCTGCACCTACGGGACTCCCTCCACATGCATCCAACTTCCAGAATCTGCATCTATAGGACCAATGCCACGTGGACCTACACCGCCTGCACCTACACCTATGTGCCCGCACTGCACGGACCTGCACCACCACACCTAGACCTGCAGGCCCCACACCAGATACATCTACACTTGAGGAACCTACCCATGCGCACTACCCCTGGGAGCCCACACCCACGTACCCACACCAGCCTGTCGGCGGGGGGTGACGTGGAATCCCCCCACAACTAACCATTAAGTAAAGAATGTGCTGTGTGTGTGACGGGGACACCGTGCTCCCACTTGTACAAAGCACGTTCCCACGTGCACAGTAGCTCCTGGAAGAACTTACAAAAAACTTCCTCCACTGGGGGGAAGTAGGCGTCTGTGGCGCTAGGGAGGGAGCAAGCCCCACGCCCCTACACCAGGCCTTTTGCATCTGTGAAATGTGCAGATTCCACACCCCCGACGACAGGACGGCACTGGACGCACCATCTCCTTGAACTGCCCCCTTTCCGAGACCGCCTTTCCGCACGCCCCGTCGGCACTTACATTCCCACGTCGCAGATGATGTCCTGAGTGACGGGAGATTCCAGAAGGGCAGCCAGGACCTGGAGCGAATGCAGGAGGGTGTCCGACTCGTGATAATGATCCCAACATCCGTAGCCGCTGTAGAGGGAGGAGCAGGCAGGTGAGCCCCGAGACACCCCAGGTGAGCCGGGGGATGGGGCCGGGGCAGGGCTCTGGGGGCCAAGGGGGTCAGAACGTGCAGGGGTGCAACCCGGCACTGGTATCTTTTTAAAGCCTCCCAGGAGATTCTGTCGTGCAGCCAGAGTTAGAATCACTGCTGGAAAAAAAAACCATGCATTTTATTGGATATTAAGAAACACTGGGCCCTCTCCATTTTCCATCGTTTTAAGTTACTATGAGAATTTCTCTCACATGTCCAAGTGCCTACCCTTGGATTTTTTCCTTAACCTTTAATGTGGCCAAAATCACACAGAGAAAGGGATGCAAAAGAAACAAAGCGGGACCCAGAGAAAAACGTTCCTTGGGCACAGGGGTCGCTAACAACCACTCAGACGCCATGTACACGGCTGCTCCTGAGCTTCTTGCTGTAGATCCTCAAGCTTGTAGTGGCCTGAATGGTGTCCCCCCGCCAACTGCCTTTAGAGATGTGATTAAGTAAAGGACTTGGAGATGAGATGACCCTGGATTATCCAGGTGGACCCTAAATCCAATGACAAGTGTCACTGTCACCTGTCACTTACGCGAGGCAGAAGGAGAAGAACCCAGGGAGAAGAGGGGACGGCCTTGTGAACATGGAGGCAGGGGCTGGCAGGCTGTGGCCGCAAGATAAGAAGCTGGAAGAGGCAGGGAGGATCCTCCCAGAGAGCCTGGAGGAGGCAGGACCCGGCCGACACCTTGGTTTTGGACTTTTGGCCTCCTGAAAATATTTCTTCTGTTTTAAACCACCCAGTTTGTGGGACTTTGTTAGATCAGCCCCAGAAAACTAATATGATGCTTAATGAGGTCATAAAATGTGAAGACTGTTGAGAGTAAGTTCTCAGTCCGGGGGTCCCAATAATGAAATGGAGAGTATTTGTAAACTACTTTTAAATCTTCCAAAAGTTGGCTTCCTGCTACGCAGCAGCCTGGAAGTGCTGTTGCAAATGCTGAGCAAACTCTGCAACCGTGAACACAAACCCCCAAACTGGTCTTTGCCACCCTTAATGCCTGGAAAGGCACTGCCCTAGGCCTCTATTTCTGGTAAGAGGGAGAGCCTGGTTCTCTGATGAGAACAGAGTCGGGGAGATGCCCGGTGAAGGATTCAGATCTGGGATGTCCTCTCCTCTCCAAGGACAGACTCCTGCCTCGTGGGATGCCACTCCCTGGTAGCTCCCAGGCCACACGTGACACCAAACACCAGTGCAATACCAGATGGGCCCGTGCCTGCGGTCTAGCCAGCTTTGAAATCAGCCCTGCCCTGGGAAAAGTCAGCCCCTCTGTTGTAACAGGAAAAAACAAATCTGACTCCATATGAGATCTGTTCCTTTAGCTCTAACTCTGTGCTCTGTCTCCTGGGCTCAGTCACACTGGTTCTGCACCTTTTATAGAAGAATGTTGCCTAGAGCCTGAAACAGACAGGTGAGCCCATTCTCAAGCCTTTGACCTTTAAGGGTATAACATTTTTCCATTCATATAGAGATTTAAAAGTTGCATAACAGAGAATAACTTTCGTCCTGTTGGAGGTTTACAGGGTCGCCATGACCTGACCTAGCGGATAGCTGCAAGAACAGAGGATTCCGACACCATGAAGTTTGCAACAACCAACCACACCTTCCCCTTTTTGGTATAACAGGAGCCTGAATTCTGACTTGGGGAGGATGGTTCTCCAGGACATTAGTTCCCCATCTTCTCGGTCTGCTGGCTTTCTGAATAAAGTATCACCTCGTCTTCCGATTTATTGGCCTGTCGTGCGGCGAGCAGAACGAGTTTGGACTCCGTAACACTGAGTTCCTATGTGACTCCTACCCCATGTTACTCGACGTCAGAATCTAGGATCACCCAGCCTTGCTGGGCCTGCTCTTGTTCAAGGGTGCCAGGCAGGCCCACCCGTGGGTTTCCAACATTCTCCCAAACGGGCCTGCACGTCTGCAGCTCTAAATACCAGCGGCCGAGGGGAGCTGGTACAGACACCCCGACCTGCCCACCCTGCGGTGTCTCACCATATTTCCAGCTCTGGTCCAAGCCTGTATCTTGCTCCTCTGTGTTTGGCAATTTCAATGCCTACATGTACAGAGAGAGAGAGAAAGAGGGGCAATTTCAGCACCTACAACTTGTCCAGAGGTTGTCGTAGGTGTCATAAAAAAACCAGAGGGCATCTCCCAGACCCTGCCTACACCTGCAGGAAATGAGACACAGGCAGGGCCTGCAAGGCTGACCCTTAGCACCAAGGAGGAGCGAGGTGGCTGGGGAGTCACACCCTGGTCGTTTATTAACCAGCAGATACAGAAGACCACATTCAGGAAGGAGACAGGACCTGAAGGCACCGACGCAGGCACCATCCGCCTCCGGGTATAAGTAGCAGCAGTCTGGGGAGGGGAGGCTGGCTGAGTGGACACTCAGCTTTGGCCACCAGGATCGCCTTTCTTCACGCCAACTATAAATTTGCTCTGAGCTCTGACGAGATGAAAGCAGGTTGATATGGGAAAAAATTAAAAAGATGAAAGTAGGGAAAGAAAAATACCATATGATAGCACTTATACATGGAATCTAAAAAAAAAAAAAAAGACACAAATGAACTTATTTACAAAACAGAAACAGACTCTCACAGACATGGAGAACAAACATGGTTACCAGGGGGGAAAAGGGGTGGGAAGGGATAAATTGGGAGTTCAAGATTTGCAGGTACTACTACATATAAAGTAGATAAACAACAAGTTTCTACTGTACAGCACAGGGAGCCATATTCAATATCTTGCAGTAACCTATAATGAAAAAGAATATGAAAAGGAATATATGTGTGTATATGTATGACTGACCGCTGTGCACCAGAAACTGACACAACATTGTGAACTGTATAAAAGAGACTATATACAGACTACAGTTGAATAAAAAAGATTGCAAACAAAAAGATAAATAAATAAGAATTTAAAAATGAAAATAAAAAGGACGAAGGTCCAGGGCATATGGCTGATAAGATGCCCTCACTTGAATCATTCTGTTTTTCCTGCTGTTGGCAGCCCTGCCCTGAGGTGGCCGCACCTGCAGGGCTGCTCAGGCAGCCCCCCAGATAGGCGTAGGTGTTAACAGTGCAAACTTTCACTCTCAAAGGAGACTGGTAACTATATGGTGACCCCGCACAGAACAACCACACCCGGTCTCCAAGCTGGTGGGCTCACCCCTATTCCACTTCCCTCTCTGGGGGGGCTTCTCCCAATGACCAGTGTCAAGATGGTCTGCAGGCAGAGACCCCCGATCCTGGGGCTCTCTTTCACAACATCCTCGCCAATGTTTGGCACCCTCTCCCCTTAAACACCTCCGAGCATGCGCAACTCACCTCTAGACACGCCACACGGGACCCCAGAGATATCTGAGGACAGGTTCGCCCCAGCCCTCCCATCTGTCTCCCTCTCCAGGGTCCATTCCACGCGTTCCCAGGCACTGTATACCCCACCCCCGCCCCCTCATCCACAAGGAGGACCTGAGCACCTACCGGCATGGGCATGGACATTATAAGATAGGCTATCTTATCTGTCCCCGCGCCCACGCCTGGGAGTTTCTCACAAGCAAACCGGGCTGGCCAGAGTGGACCTTCGCCCCTCCGCCCCCTGCTGCCCCCAGACTCACTCTTTAAAATCCTTTGCAAATTGCCCTCGAAGTCCAGAGCCCACTGGTTGAGCGCGCAGGTGGCCACAGTCACCTTCCGACCCATCCTGATCGCAGTCGCCCAGGCAGGAGGCCGGCCGGATAGTGGGTCTTTCTGTCCCAGCGAGACAGGCGGCCGCGGCGTGGATCCTTCCGGGTCGCCCAACCCCTTCCGTCCAGGCCTGGTGGGATAGGCTAGCAGAGCCGCGGCGTCAGGTCCCGCCCGGGGTCGCCCCGCCCCTCCCCGGTCGCCCCGCCCCAGGCCGCGGAGCTCACGGCCGCGCCTGCGCAGGAGAGAGGCTCGCCGGCAGCTCGTGTCCGCGGAGGGCCCACCAGCGCGCTCCCCGCCCGTTCCGCCCCAAAGCTGACCCAAGCAGGTGGGACGGTCTCCAGGTCCTGGAGCACAGTTGAAAGTGCAGGCCTGCGCGGCTGCCTCCACCCCTCTCTTTTATTCCGCACCTCCCCGTAAACTGCAGCTTAATGCGCTTCTGCAACTTGTCCTCAGCACCACCCGCCCCGCAACCTGTAATATTAGTTGTATTCTTCTCGTTACTTTTGCAGTTTGGTACTCCGTTGCGAGAATAAAGCACACTTTATCTGTTCTTAACCGACAGGAACTTAAGTTATTGCAGCGCTGTGCCAGCACACACGCGCTTGCACGCGCGCACTGCTACTTTCAGCCCAATAGGCGTCTCCCTTGAGACCACTTATAGTTTCTCTACGCCTACAGTCGCCAGTTCCTCCAGGGGCTACACCAACCTGGGCTTGCCTACCTTAGGACATGCGCAAGTGCAGCTTTACTATTGCCCAATTCCCTCCCAGAAGCGTTGGAACGTATTCACTATTAGCAGCTTTTCAGGTTTTCTCTCCACATTTCACTCCTCAGTTCCGTCAGGGTGGGACTTCTCGTTCCCCCCATGAGTAAAGTAGCGGGCAGACCACCGTGGGTGGAACAGGCCGTCCTTTCCCCCTGGTGTGCAATGCTGCCTGTCACACATACACGTTTTCACATTTCAAGGAAATCTGTTAACTGTTTTTTAAAAAATATTTTTCTTTTATTTATTATTATTTTTCATTCTTTTAAAAAATGGGGGGGGGCAAGAGGTAATTAACTTTATTTATTATTATTTTGTTGTTGGAGGTACTGGAGATTGAACCCAGGACCCTGTGCATGCTAAGTACGCATTCTACCATTGAGTTACACCTTCCCCCCTGTTTTTTGTTTTTAAAGTAAAACTTGCTCATAGACATATGAAGACAATTTGGAAATTTCAGAAAAGCACAAAAATGTGTATCTGTTAATTCAGTTAATCCTCACTTCAACACTCTGGGGGCAAGTTTCATCACCAGAAATCTGTCAGTTCTCTTTTTGCTCAAACATCTGGCAACAATGGCTGGTTCTAGGCCTCCGCTGGGGAAGGACCTCCAACATCTGGTTGTAGCAGAAAATAAGGAAGTTCTCAAAAAATGATGGGAACATGTTATGTGAAAAAAAAAAAAAAAAAGGAATCCATTTGAAGGAGTTCCCACTGGCCAAGCAGAGGACAATTTGGGTATCTAAAAGATAATGACTTAAAAAGAAAGTTAATGACAGTACAGGATCATAACTCAGTGAACAACAACAACATCTATTAATCCATGCCCATAAATTAGAGAGGGCAATTATTTACAGAGAAATGCCAACTCATAAATATTGAAAGCCTGATTAAATTATAAAATTATTCTTTTGCATCAAGAGATCTGATTCAGGCAAGAGTCATTAAATGATAGATGACTGGATGAAAGGTTATTTGAGAGCAGGGTATTTACATAGTCTCAGAACCTCACTCTACAGATTACTCATTAATCATGAAAGGGAAAAGGAAGTCTTCTGGCAGAAACCACCTGCACCACATGATGAAACTTGCCATCAGTGATGGGACAGGGTGATATTGTGCTGCTTCCCAATGTGATCCACGAAGACACAGTATCTATGGAATGTATTATCGTTCTCCAAAATGCATATCCTAAATGCAAAGGCGAGGAACACAGTCAAGTCCAAATCGAGAGACACTGGCAAAAAGCTGGCCTTGACTCTTCAAAATTGTCACAGGCCAAAAAGATACAATAAAACAAAATAGAAGGGAATTATGTTCAATATCTTGTAATAATCTTTAATGAAAAAGGATATGAAAATGAATATATGTATGTATATGCATGGCCAGGACATTGTGCTGGACACCAGAAATTGACACATTGTAACTGACTGTACTTCAATTAAAAACAAGTAGAAAGCACTGCTGAAGCCGTGCTCTAGATTAAAGAAGAGTGAGGAGCCATGATAGCTAAGTGTATGGTGTGGTTCCCCAACTGGACCCTGAGGTTTTATTGGGACGATTAGAGGAAGCTGAATATGGACAATATATTAGGCAATGGCATCAAATGGATGTTAAATTTCCAGAGGGTGGTCATTTTGTCTGGTAACATAGGAGAATGTCCTTGTTTTTAGAAGATGGATACTGAAGCATTCAGGAGGGAGGTATCATCTGCAGCTCATTAGTGGTTTAGGAAAAAAAAAAAAAGAGGGGATACACACATACAAGAGAGAGAAATTAAATATGACAAACTGTTGACAGCTGCTGAATTTAGGGAAATGGGTGTTCACTTTACTGTTCACTCAACTGGTTTGTACATTTGACATTTTCATAATGAAGAACAGCAGGGGAAAAAAATGTCTCTGGGAGGGACACAGAGATGTCTATCCAGATTCCTCTGCTGGTAAGGTGACACCCCAGATGTTGGAAGTGGGGGCTCCGTAGACACCTTCAGCTGCTCACCCCACCAGGGGCTGCCTGGTTTGCACAGCTGCCCAGCCCAAGGGTGGCCTGTGTACCATGACTGAGGGAGATGGGCGTATACGGCTTGGCCATTCCTGCTGTCAACAGAAATAATCAGTAAACCAACCTGTAATAGGAATCGAAAAGAGTTTTATTTGAGCCAAACTGAGGATTATAGCCCAGGAGACACAGATTCTTGAATTGTGTTCCACTAGAGTCATGGGGATTCTAAATAAAGGCAAAGCCCTTAAAATCACAATAGCTGTCTGTCAAGAATTGCAAGTGCAGTTGGCAAGAAGTACGAGTGCTTGTTAAGCAAGAGCTGGTTGGGGTCCAAAATGATTGCATAGTTATAAGGGGAGACCTTGAGACAAAGGTTGCAACTGGCAGCTAACAGATACTGCCCTGGGACTAGCTGGTGGTGTCCTTGAGACTGACAGTCCAGAAAATTCAAGTTCTCAGTAATACAGGAACATGCCTGACACTGTGTCCACAGGGGCCACCCTGGTCCCTTCTGAATCTCTGAACCATATTTACTCCATTTTGATTTTTTGACTTTTTTTTTTTATTATTTTTACAATTTCACATTTTTTTTAACAATTTCACATAAAAAATTTTTAAATTCTTTTTCTAGGGGGGAGGTAATTAGGTTTTTATTTATTTATTTTAACAGAGGTACTGGGGATTGAACCCAGGACCTTGTGCATGCTAGGTATGCGCTCTACCACTGAGCTATACCCTCCCCCATTTTGATTTTTTAAGTGCATTTTTTTCCTCAATGGTTAAAGCAGATGTGCAAGGCATTAAAATAGGCCACAAACAGGCTGTTCTGGTTAGTCTAAAGTTGAAGTTAAATCATGTATAAGCCAGAAGGACTCTCCCTACCTCAATATGGTAAAATGTCTTCCACTGCTGCCCAGCAGGACCACTCGGAGCGACCCTCTTACTGCGGGTCGCCCCATGCGGCTGACCTATGCTGATAGGCCTGCGTCCTCACTCAACTTCTCCCGCTGTCCAACCTGCGACCCCCTCCCCTCCCAGCTCTGCCCGAGTGATCCCACCCTAAACTCCATCTCCCCCTCCCTTCCGGGGGAAGCCCACTGTGACGGTCCCCCAGCAGAGAGCCCTCCCTGACACCCTTAAATAAAACTGCTGCCCACGTACTCTGCTTTAGTCTTCTGCACACCACCTTTCACCACCTGACGCCCTATGTGGCTGCTTGATTGTTTATTAATTACGGTCCCACCCTCAACGGTGCCCCAAGACCAGAGATTTTGTTCATCTTGTGGGTCTCTGTGCACCCAGCACCTGGACACCAGAGCCTTAGTGTTTTCTGCGCGCCTTTGAAGCCCCTATGGCAGAAGGAGAAAGTGACGCTGGGCAGCTCAGCAGCCTGCCCACGACCGCTGATCTGGCTGAGCCCCGAGCTTGGGCCTTGCTCCGGGGTCCCCGGGCCACGCCCCCGCCGAGAGGCCTTGGGCGGGGCGGGGCCTCGGCCGTCAATCTCGGCCCGGCGGCAGCCGAGTGGCCAGCTCGGTGGCCCGGAGTCAGCTCAGGGGGTGGGGCGCGGCGCCTCGGCCAATCGCGGGGCTCGGGGGCGCCGGGTCTCACAGGACCCGCCTCCGATTGGTCGTCTGTCGCGACACGCCAGCCTGGGGGCGGGGCGGTGGCAGGCTTGGACCGCGCGGCTCGGCCGGGTGAGGAGCCGGACGCTCAGGTAAGTCGGCGGGGAGGGCAGGTGCGGGGCATGCGCTGGTGGGTGCGGGCAGAGGGGGCGCGCAGGCCGGGGCGGGATGTGCGCGGAGGGGTGCCGGTGCTCTGGCGGGGAGGAGATGCGCGCGCAGGTGGGCAGGGGGTGCGGGCGCGCAGGTGAGCAGCGGCCGGAGGCGTGGCGGCGCCGACTGGCCCCCCGAAGCCGGCCCTTGGGATCGCCCGCCCCCCGGTGGTCGGGAGCCCCGCGGGGGCCGGGGCGGAGCGGCGTGAGCGCTTCCTGCGCCGGACTGGCGCGCTCCTTCCTGGGGTCCCCCGCCGGAGCGAGCGGATGTGGTTTCCTGTTGAGGAAACACGGATAATCCGTATTTGCTCGCCGAGAAGGTAAGGGCAGGTAGAAGGAGACGGAACTGCTAACCAGGAGTAAATTAATTAGGGTGGGGGGGGGGGGGTTGAAGCTCAGGAAGCAGCTCAGAATGCTCACAAAAGATCACACGCGTCGTTTTTCTTTTCCAACCTTCCGTCTTTAGCTACATAATGATATATTGCCTCTTTTGTGGACATTCTATAATTTTATGAAGAAAGGTGTTTACGGGTAGGAATTGCTCTGGTGAGACTTCTGACAAAAGGTAAAGAAAGGAGAGGAGGCTAGAAATGAGAAGCCGTTTTTATCAGAAGTAGTGTGTGAGACGCGTCACTCATTGGGTTTCCTGAGGGTCCCGCACTGTGCTGGGCGCTTCAGCCTTAACTCTCAGAACAACCTGCACACCAGGCATCACCCCCATTTCACAGATGAGGGGACTGAGGCTCCTGAGAGGTGAAGCGATGTGGAGAGAGCCCTGTACGTAGAGAGCAGCAGAGCCAGGGTTCTGAGATACTGGTGACATGGCTTTGGTTTGGGGGGGAGCACCCCACTGCCAACGCCTGCATTTAGGGGCCCAGGAGTTGGGGCAGAACATCACCTCAGACTTTCACACTCTCCCAGACCCTGTTGGAAGACACGCTCATGGTCAGGTTTGACCAGAGGGCAAGAATTCCACACTGACCGCCTGGTTTCTTTTGCCTAAAAGTTTGCACTCTCAGCTGTGACTTTCTGCCCAGAGCTGAGGAAGGGGCCAGGTGGTCTGCCTGGCATCTGGCACCCAGCGTCCAGATTTAAGACGTGACACCAGGGGCTGTGCAGGGGAGTGAAAGGACACTTTTGCACGCTCTTGGTGGGAACAGAGAATGATCTCTTTCTGAGTGTCATTCAGCATTCCTTTTGGATAGAATTTTGAAGAGTCCTGTTTGTTGTCTCAAATATGTGAATGGCGGGGGTGAGGGAGCTGAGAAGCTTGGGGTCACAGGGGGCAGGTGTTGGGTGAGCAGCCCTGGGCTCCTTGAAGGACCCCAGGAAGGCGGCAGGAGCAGGTCTGCAGGGGTTTGGAGTCATCTTACCTGCAGGACACTCTCCACCGAAAAACTGGGATGGTCTGCACGGTGAAAACTCAGAAACAACCAAGCACCATTAATTCTTGGAGTACTTCTCAGAAAATCCTTTTATCTAAGTTCTGCTTAAAAAGAAAAACAGTGGCCTATTTATGCAGTAGATTTACATAGTAGGAAGCTCCTATTAAGATCAGATAAAGTGAAGAAATGGAGTTGCAAAAGAATTTGGCTGCAAACCAATTTTGGGAAGAAAGAGAGGGAGAGTGGGCATGTACTCCCCAGTAAGCAGCGCGTGAGACAGTCTGGAGGACACACAGCGAAGTCCGGTGGCGCCTGGGGCCGAGCTGGGGGCACTTGTACTGTTAAACTTGTGTGACAGTGATTGTGTTAGGGTGAGCATGTGTTTTGTAACTGTCAAGAAACAATCCCTGTCACTGCAGTCAGAGCTGCAGTTTACCCTTCAGAAGTCAAGGGCAGCTTTTCTGGACATCTTCCACCCAGGGCACATGCCTATCGCTGGAGGCCTCAGAAATGCGCCCAGGAGCGGGTCTGCCGTGCCCCAGCCGGGACCTCAACCCGCTCCAGGTGAGCCAGGCTAGAGCTCTCTGCGTGTCTCTGGAGCAGCCCCTGCTTTTGACAGTTGAGGCTTGTGAATTGCATGTGCCAGTTGAAGCAGTGATCACGCCGGCTGCAGAGGGCTGGGTGGGGGGTGTAGAAAGATGTATGTAAACCCAGGATCACCCCCCAAATCAGTCTTACCGAGCCTTGAGAACAGATGACCTCCCTGACCCTGGTGAGAGCCACAGATGTTCCCAGAATTGTGGATCTTAGGACAAAAGCTGTCAAAAATCAGCCCTCTTTGTTGTTGTTAAATTATTTTTATTATGCAAGTGCATGTATCCTAGAAAAATTAGGGAAAGGGGGGAAAACCCACGTGCACGTCCAGTACTGTTGAGGGTTTGGGTATATGGCTTTCTGCATAGCTTTTTAATGACAGACCGCCTTGCAGCTTGCCTATGTGTGCTGTGACACACCGGGGGATTTTTTTCTTGTCTGAAGCTCTTCCCACCGGACAAGTGTTGTCACTTCTCTGATCTCCTTATTGGTAGAATTTCATTGTTTCCAGTATGTCGCCAAGTATTTACAGCAAACTAGAATGGGATTTCTTACAACGGGGTGTGTTCACAGCCGTCTGTGTATGTCCAGGCTGAATTCCTCCAGGTAGTTGCTGGGTCACCGTGTAGATCCACCTGGCCCCTGGAACCACCCTCCCACCAGAGAGCAGCTGTGCCCCCCTCACTGGTTCTGAGTCTGTATCATTCCTTTTCATCTAAAGTCCCAAGTTGGGGCATGTCCATATTTTTCAGTCTCTACCAGTCCTTGGACTAACACATCTCCAAAACAGACCTGCTGTTCCAATACGTTCCAACGCTGTGCTCCTCTGCGTGTACTGGAAGCGTGCCTGCCCAGCACTCAGGGCAGCTGCGAGCATCGTCGCAGCCTCCCGAGCACGTCACAGAGGGTGGGGTTAGCACAGACCCAGCTCCGTCCCGCAGGTCTGTGTTCGCAGCTTGCTCTGCCTCCCCTCAGCCTCCTCGTGTGTAAAATGGGCCTGATGCTGCCAGCTTGCCCGAGTCGGGGTGAGAACCCTGAGGTCCCGGGTACTGGGGACTCGGCGGATACTCACGTTGTCGCTACCCAGGACAGGTCGCATCATCCAATGATGGCTCCAGCATCTCATGTTCTCCTGTCTTACCCCTCCCCCGTTGAGTCGGACCCTCCCCGTGAAAGGAGGTGAGCTTGTGACTCAGTGTAACCAATAGAACTTGGTGGGGGTGGTGACGCATGCCTTCCCGGGCCAGATCAGAAACGGCAATTCGTGCTCCTCCTCCGGCCCTGAGGCCACTGTGCCACAAGGAAGCCCACACGGATGGACCGCAGGACCTGCAGCGGCTCCCCACGGCTTCGGCCATCACTCCCTCACCGGTCTCCCCCGGTTCCCGGGCTGCAGAAACAATGACAGAGGATGAAATACTTGTTTTCAGCCTCTAGGTTGAGGGGTGGTTAGTTGTGCAGGGGGTAACAGCACCCCGGGTGTGGCCATTGCAGTTGCACCCCCCCATCTAAACTTCGCCCCGACGTCCCGCGTGAGCCCAGCCGAGCCTTCCCGGGGCCCGGGTGGTGCCGATGGCGGCGTTGGCAGCAGCTGACTCCTCCGTGAGCTCTGGTGAGGGTCGGGTGGGGCTCTGAGCACTCGGCCCCAGGACCAGCCCCTGGACCTCATTTACTAGACACAGCAGGTTACTTTGCTGAGGAGGAAACTGGTCTCGTGGGTGTGAATGGCTGCTTAAGGGCACATGGTTTGAGTTCCAAGCGAGGACGTGTGGGCGACAGGACCTGCCCTGCTGAGAACTTGCTGCCTTGACGGTGACGTCTGGGCGTCCTGGGCGTTCACTCATCCCACCCCTGCCACGGTCCCAGGCCTCTAGTGCATCTCCAAGTACCAAACCCTCAAGATGCCGAAAAAATCTGCCACGGGGCTTAAGCCATCTGGTGTGTGGGTCCCAGGTTGTCAATGGTGACGTTCTCGGCTAGGGACGCCCGAGGCACCCGCCGGCCTGCATGACAGTGGGGAGCCCCACAGACACCTCCCCCGGGGAGGGCCCGTGGAGTGGCCAGACCGGCCCTGGCTGTTCTTAATTACAGTTGCAGGACGCCTTCAGCAAAAACCATCAGGGAACACTGAGAAATGAGATGTATTACTCACAGGGCCTGTGGCTCCACAGCCCGCCCAGGGCCGCGCAGCCGGAGTGTGGGCTTGGGGCGCCACCTTTATGAGGGCGTTAGGTGTCCAGGGCTTCATCGGTTCACTCTTTACTGGTGAATTTGAAGCACAGGAACGGGAATTTGGGCACAGGGTACGGGAGCGGGCTCACTCCAGCTCTCAGTCACTAGGTTAGTGTCTCTCTGAACGAGGGCCCTTCGCGGGCTGCAGGGCCTCGGTCCTCGCCCGGCGGCTGTGCTGGTGGCCGATGTGCTGGTGGCCGTGTCACACAGCTGGCTGCTGATTCCAGATGAACGTCCTTTGAAATGAGAGCTTAACACCAGGTGTTTGGACGGTATCATCCCAAACCCTAAGAAGCAATGTCTCTTTGTCTTTGGCCTCTGGAACTCAAAACCCCGTCCAGGGAGCTGGCCCAGTGCCAGAAAGCCCCACCCACGTCCCTGGCTCCGCTTTCTCCCCAGGTGTGGCCACTAAACCTCCTTTATCCAGCTTGAACAACAGCTGCAAAACCTCACGTAGTGGGGTTCTGCTCCCGGACACCCTGGAAGGTCACTGGGTCCAGCAGAGAGCCAGGCTCCGAGCCCAGGTGACTGTCAGTGCCGCCCCGTGTTCCTGGGGCCTCGCTGGCTGCTAGAAGGTGCAGGCTCTTGTTGTCTTGACCTGGGCTGATGGCACAGGCAGCCTGTAGAGACATTTCAGAGGCACCTGCGCTGCTCGGTGTGAGTCTGCAAAGAAGCCACCTTTGTTCGTCACTGCTCATCAGTTCTGCACCTGCCCTGCTAAGGCTCACCTCCCAGGCAGCCCCGCCACGGAGACCTCCACGAGCCGCACCCAGCGTCAATAAGCACTCGCTGTTTGGCAGCTGCTGTGCGTACCTGGCGAAGAAGCCGGGTGACGAGGCTGCCTTGTCACAGGGCGTCCCTGCCCCAAGGGGCCTCTCCTGCTTTTGAACCCCTGGGCACTGAGCTTGCCATCCTCGCTTGGTTCCAGTGATGTGCCTTGAATAAATGTCACCTGGGTCCTTACCTCTCTTCCCCTCCCTGACCATCTTCATCATCTTCGTGTCTCCTGCAGGACTTGGTTCAGCAGGTCGGAAAGGATCAAGCCGGCCTTGGGAAGTATCAGGCTAGAGATTTGAAAGGGAGGCCGGGCTGCTCAAGAATTCAAACCTGCATCAGGCTGTGAAACCCGCCGGAGGTAAGCACATCTCAGCACTGCTGCTCGTGGGCCAAGGCAGGGACTTGTCAGCAAAGGCAGCTGGCACATCAGTTCTCTGTGTCAATTCCTGCCTGATTCTCGGGAAAAGAAAAAAACATTACAGCCGAAACACTACCCTCTCCCCTGTTTTCAGCCATCGACGACCAAGGATGCTACTTACAGATGTATTAAAAATTCAGTGCTTGTGACAGAGAGGTGACTGCTAGCTGAATGAACTGTATCGTTCCTTTTGGCAGCATTCTCTCAGCCTGTACATTTCTGGCTCTTTTGCGATTTCCCAGCAAGTTAGAGCAGAGTAACTGTCAGGCACCAGGCTCTAGAGTCTGTTTTGGGGCTGTAAATGGGCATCCCTGCCCGTAAAGAACTCTCAACCTGCCTTGTACATCACGATGGTCCATGAACTAACCTGTGTGCATCAAATGAAGTGATGCAGCTACAGTTCCCACGCTGCAAATGAAAACATCTTTGATTATTGAAATGGCTTTTTACAACAAAAATTTTATTTATTTGTTTATTTAATTGAAGTACAGTCAGTTTACATTGTATCAATTTCTGGTGTACAGCATAGTGCTTCAGTCAGACATATACGTGCATATATTCATTTTCATATTCTTTTTCATTATACGTTACTACAGGATATTGAATCTAGTTCCCTGTGCTATACAGTAGAAACTTGTTCGAAATTTTTTAAACGAAGGTACATTTGTATTAAGGTAATTTATACTCACATTTAAAATAAAAGTCGGTGTTAAAAAGCTTGTATATCGAGATTTACAAATATTAACTACTACATATAAAATAGATAAAAAATGAATTTCTTTTGTATAGCACAGGGAACTATATTCAATACCTTCTAGTAACCTATAGTGAAAAGGAATATATATGTATGCACATGTATGACTGGAACATTATGCTGTGTACCAGAAATTGATACATTGTAACTGACTGTACTTTAATTTAAAAAAAAAGACTAAAACTAAAGAAAAGCTTATAAACAAAATAAGCAGTTCCCTACCTCATCCCATAGTCTTACCTCCCAAAGCAATTATTTTTCATTCTTTTAACTACTTTTGTATTATTTTGCCTGCTTATTTCTAAATAATTGGCTTTTACTGCTCTCAACTTTACACATTTTCTTCTATACATCTAGCAGTCAGTCAGTAACTAGAGTTTACATAATTCTGTCAAAGTTATTGTTATTTACTCTTAAGTCAAGTAATGTACTATAGTTATGGGGTTTTTTTCACCTTGTATGACTTTTCAGTTTTTTCCTGGAGTTAATGATTGCCTCACATTTTCCATATGGTAATAGTTCTATGCATATATCACTAATATTTTTCCTGCAGGTTCTAACAGAGCTGTCATACATATCAATAGTTTTTCTACACATTCTAACACAACAATGCTATTTCCATGTCTTCCTGCCCCCGCCGTAGCCATTCATCCCATACCCAGATGGACTGCTTACTGTCCAGCCCGCCGCACAGCTGCCATCGTGGGACTGCCCCTCATCCTTTCACTGGGCATTGCTTTAGCAGCTTTCTTGGATTTTGTTTCTTCTCTGAATAATAGTTAACCTGGGAGTAGAATTGTAGGCTGGAAAAAGTTTCCCTAAGAATTTTTAAAGTTTCCCATCCTTGTTTTCTGGAATCCACCATGCTGCTAGCATGACCCTTCATCCCGGCTTTTCTCTGAAAGCTTTTAAGATCATCTTTTTATCCCTGTTGTTTTGAAACTTCACAATTTTGACTTGTTCTGGACGTAGGGCTGTCACTGCTTGCGCCGTGTTATAACCATTTAGAGCAGCTGAAGAACTCAGACAAGCAGAGCTCCCACTCCCCTTTTTTGAGTGATTATTTATTGAATGCCCCATACGAACCAGACATAGGTTCTAGACCCTGGTAGTGGAGTGATGAGTACGGGACGTGATTCCTGCCCTTGGGGAATCTAACGCAGGGGAGACAGACAATAAGCGCACACTCAAACAAATGGAAGAATTCTACATGGTGAGAATAGTTATTAGGAAAACAGTAACGGGTCGAGTTGCCTTGGCGGGGCACCTGGGGTGCAGGCAGCGTGGACTGGCTGTTTGGCTTGTATGATGGTGCAGGATGAACGGCCTTGGGAGGAGGGAAGACTGCAAATGATAAATTTTGTTGTGTTGGAGTGTGTAGAAAAGTTATCAATATGCATGACAGCTCTTTTCAGAGCATTCAGAAAAAAAGATAGTGATAGATGCATAGGAATCTTAGCAAACAGAAAAAGTGAGGCAACCATTAACTCCAAGGAAAATGAAAAGTCCTACTGAAGACAGGACCTTTTACATGAGATCTGAATTAGGGGATCTGAAAGTGTGTTTTAACCAGAGAAGTAGCAGGTATTGTGAACAAGAGGAACCATATTCAAGGATCAGTAGAGACCTTTGTGTGCCTGGAGCAGAGGGGACATAGCGGGGGTCAGGGGGGAAGGGAGGCAGGAGCAAACTGTGAGAGGGTTCTGAGCCACAGATGTCCCGGTTCACATGATGAGAAGGATGTTCTGCCGCCCTTTGAGAACTGAATTAAGACAAGCAAGAGCAGAAGCAGGGCCAGGTGGGAGGGTGTTGCAGTTCCAGGAGTGAGAGTCTAAGGTGAGTGACCTCTCCCCTGCCTGGCATCTGCTACGGAGGACGAGGTAGAGGGGAGGAGAATGAAGGAGGCCGGCCCCGCGGGGCCCGGGAACCGCAGCAGGCGCCACAGGGAGATGTGAGGTCTGCTCTTCATGGGATGATCTGAACGGCTGTCTCCTTCCCTCAGGCCCCATGGCTGCAAAATCCCAGCCCAGCGCTCCCCAAACCAAGAGTCCCGGCAGCCTGACCAATGGCAGGGCTGCAACCCAAGGACAGTGGGGCCGTGCCTGGTAAGGTTCTCAGCTGTTTTCCCAGCTGGAAGACAAAATGGGGTCTCAGTGAGAGTTGCCAGCCTTTGGGATTTCATGAAACTATTTTAAAAAAAATTCTAAGGGCAAGACGAATGAAAGGTAAGGAGGTTCCCACTTCAGAAAGGAAGGAATTAGAAAGATTTTATTTGCACTGGTTCATTGAACGTGTCCGTGTCTGTACCACGGGGCCAACAGCCTTTTTCTGGCTAATGGGCACCTGACAGTAATGATAATGTCTTGATCTCCCTTTGGGACTCAACGATGTAGAGGGTGTTTTTTTTTTTTTTCACCCCCAGCAGTAGGGGGAGCATAGTGATTGATCACTGATGTCATTTCAGTTGTTAATTCTTAAAATAAATAAATTTATAAAAATGCTAAAAAAAAAAAAAAAAGACTGCAAACTGACTTCCACCATCCTCCGTGTGTGGCACATTGTGGTGATGGCTGTTGGGCCATAGAGCGATGGGGATGCCTCCAGCCACGTGCGTTCGTGTTCTGGGCCCTGGGCTTCCTGGGGGTGCCCATGGGCCAGTCGGCCTTCAGACTGCTCGCTGTAGAGCGTGCTTGTGATGGGCCCTCCAGGCAGGGGTCCTGTGCATGGGGAGTCGAGAGCCCTCTCTCGTGAGGCGCTGGCTGGTTCGCACGTGGAGCAGAGCAGAGCATCGTGTGTGTGAGGTCCAAGGGCCGGTGAGGGGTGGCCCCGCGTGACCGTCACCGTCTGCCCCGCAGGGAGGTGGACTGGTTCTCCTTGGCGAGTGTCATCTTCCTGCTGCTCTGCGCCCCCTTCATCGTGTACTACTTCATCATGGCCTGTGACCAGTACAGCTGCTCCCTGACTGACCCCGTGCTGGACGTTGTCACTGGGCGGGCTCAGCTTTCCGACATCTGGGCCAAGACGCCACCCGTGACCAAGCGGGCGGCCCGGCTCTACGCCGCATGGGTCACGTTCCAGGTCAGCCCTCCCGGCCACCGCGGTCAGGTGGTTCGGCACATGCTGAGCATCCCCTCCCGCTGGGGTGGTCCTGGGCCCTGTCCTGGGGTGGAGCCCTGACTCAGGCTGGTTTCCTTGTTCCTGGGGCCCAGGGGGCGCCACCTGCAGCCTGATGGACTTGGCTGGGACTTCAGATCGAGGGCACCTGGGGGCATCTCGGTGTCCCACCTGCCTTCTGCTGATGCCCCCTGCGGTCCAGGGATGTGCCCAGCCCTGCAGGGACAGGCTGAGAGCAGGGAGCAGGTGGGAGGGCGTGAGGATGCAGCCTGCCAGAGGGGCCCATGCACAACGGGGGGCTCTCTTAGGGTAGCCTGTGGGGAGGAGCACCCAGTCTCAAAGGGCCACCACTCAGCAAGGCCAGGGCTGTGTCCCCAGCAGGCGGCCTCACAGGCCTGGCCCAGGATGGCCTTGGCTCTGCTGTGACCCCACTGACTTCCCATCGGCAGTTCACCAGAAGGCTGTCTGCACCGTGACCCTGGCGAATAGGCGCTGGTGTTTATTCCCAGGACGTCTCCAGGGAAACGGTGCCCGGAGGAGGCCCCATCCCTGCCCCTGGGTCTCCCTGCCCCGGAGGAAGGCTCTGGCCACTCTCAGCTGTTTCTTCTGCGTGATCCGAGCCGTGAGGCTTCAGATTCGCTCGCATTTCAGGTCTCTTGGTCCCTTTGGGTAAAAAGTGGTTCAGAGCAACACCAGTCACAGCAGCCCCAGAGTGGAAATAACCCAGATGTCCATCGACAGGGGAACGGATGCGTGAGATGTGGTCCATCCACACGGTGGAATATGACTTGGCCACAAAAAGGAATGAATCTCTGACACGGGTGGACCTTGGGGACATGGCGCTCAGGGAAAGGAGTCCGTAACAAAACGACGAGTCCTGTGTGGAAGTCCAGGGTGGGCAAGGCCACAGGGGCAGAAAGGGGGCTCGTGGTTGTCAGGGGCTGGCGGGGAGGGGCCCTGGTGGGCATGGGGCTTCCTTGGGGGCTTTGGGGGTGATGAGAATGTTCTGGAATCAGACTGTGGGGATGGTTGCACAACCTTGCGAATGCGCTGAACACTGGAATCGTGCCCTTTAAAAGGCTGAATTGCATGGCGTGTGAGTTACACCACAACTTTTAAAATGGCCCCAAAACGAATGGGAGGGACCAGGCTTCTCCTGAGGGGAGTGACTGGGCCCTGCAGGGGGGCCGCGTCGTACTCTTGCATAGTAACGAGTTCCCTGTTCAGGACTCCCTTCAAGGTGGAGTCAGAGCCCCCAGAGCTATAAACTCTCCTGGGAGGAATAACCAGCCACATTCAGGGTTTCTCACCTTCGTACATGGCCTCCGCATCTGCCCTCTCCATAAAGCGGGGCCGTGTCGGAGCACAGCCAGGCCCTCCAGCTCACCAGTCGTCGAGCTTCAAACCTCTGTGTTTCAGGTGCTCCTGTACACGATGCTTCCTGACTTCTGCCATAAGGTTCTGCCGGGCTACGTGGGCGGCGTTCAGGAGGGCGCCGTGACCCCCGCAGGTAACCTTGAGCCCCGCCCTTGGCCTCCCTGCCTCACTCCCGACGCTGGCCAGGCCTGTCCCTTCATCTCCCGGAGCCCAGCCGCCCCTGTGCGGCTTCCATCCCAAGGACCGTGGCTCACGGACAAAATACAAACTGTGCTCTAGAATTTCCACCGGGACCATCTTGATTTTCCTTTGGGACTTAATTGTATAGAAGGGTTTTCCGGGACCGTCCCAGACGCGAGGTGGCAGAACCCATTCTCAGTAAGAGGAGATGGCGTTGCAAGTCAACGGTACTTCAATTAAAAAACAAGTCTGTACCGAGAGAACACATGCAGAGGCCAAAAGAAAACAAAAACAACGCGTAAGAGGGGATGCGGGCGTCCCCGCCCGCGCTGTTGGGGTAACTGGGCTCACGGAGCCTCTCCCCGCGCCGTCGCTTCCAGCCCACCAGTGCGTCAGGGGCTGTGCGTCTTCTTAGGGGCCTTGGAGCTGCTTGGTCCATTCATTCCCCACAGTCCCCAAGACCCCTCATGGAGCCCTCCCACCCCGCCCCAGCCCCCGAGAGCTCCCGTCCCGGGGGGGCTGCTGCGCTCCCCGCCCGGTACCGCAGGGCACCCTGGCTTCGCTGTAGCTCAGCCCCGCCCTGCGGCACACAGCTGGCCAGGTACTCAGCCTCGGGTCAGTTCCGGACCGTCTGCGCCCTCTCCCCCTTCCAAGGACTGGGCGAGCCGGAGCCATTAGTCCCCGGACTAGGAGTGTGAGCTGTGCTCCTGGCATGTTGACCCGGGGCTTGAAATGCAGCAGCTGACCAGCCCTCGGGACGGGGTCTGGGGGCCTGAGACAAGGACCCTAGCTGCCGGGGCCCAGAGAGGCAGTCGGGCCAGACCAGATGCTGTTACCTCCAGGGAAACGTTTCCACTTTTCCTCCCTCCGCAGGCGTCGTCAACAAGTATGAAATCAACGGCCTGCAGGCGTGGCTGATCACACACCTCCTCTGGTTTGCCAACTCCCACCTGCTGTCCTGGTTCTCACCTACCGTCATCTTCGACAACTGGATCCCGCTGCTCTGGTGCGCCAACATCCTCGGCTACGCCGTCTCCACCTTCGCCATGATCAAGGGCTACTTCTTCCCCACCGATGCCCGAGACTGGTAGGTCCTCGGGGGCGGCTTGAGCCCACGAGGGAGACTGGCTGCTGTTTTCTGTTACCATGGGCTGGCGTTACCTGAGGGCTGGGGGTCCTTGTCGGGGAGCTTAGCAGAACTCGGTGGGCTCTGGGGAACATCCTTCCTAAATGTCTGGGTGGCTTCTCCCCCCTCGAGAAAAGGCCGTTGAAGATGGCCAAGTGCTTCCTTGGTGGCCGAGCTATCCCTTGTAGGGCTGTCAGTGGAGCAGGAGGGCAGGAAAGGCAACTTCTGGCCGGGGACAAGGGCAGCCCATTATCTCTGTCTCTGGGATATCAGTGTGGCCCGGAACAGCCTTAGTGAGGAGCCTTATCTCACATCTCAGTGGTTTTCATGTAGCAGCTTCCCAGGGAGGGCCCTCCTGGTTGGTGCCCATTCTCACAGAGTCTGGGGCTGGATGGTCATCAACCATCCACCTGTCCATCCATCCATCCGTCCATCTATCCAGCCATCTCATCATCAATCCATGTATCCAGCTCTTCATCATTCATCCACCCAGCCCATACCTACCCATCCGTCTACCTACCTACCCATCCACCTAGTCATCTACCCATCCATCCACCCATCCAGTCCATCCAGCTAGCCTGTCCGTCCATCCGTCCATCCATTTCCCTCTCCCCCCTCCCTCCCCGCCTGTCCCCCTCCCTCCCCTCCTGTCTCTCTCCCTCCCTCCACTCATCAAGGTACATTTATTGGCTTCCTCCTGAAGACAGGTGTAGGCAGTGGGGCTTTAGGTGTGAACAAAATTCTTGCTCTTGGGATGCCTGCATTTTAGTTTTGGGTCCAAATGAAAGCAAAGTGTGTTTCCTTTAACTGTGAGACATTTCTTAGGACATGTGTTTGAATGATGGTGCTTTGAGCTTGTGTAATTATGAAATCAGGAGGCTGGCCTTCTGTGGCTCATGGAAAGCATTTTCACTGCTTTACAATCTCATCACCTGTTGTAGACCCTGCACATTCTGCTTCTTTCTACTTGTCCTAACTGAGAGGAATGGACACAAAAATGTGTTTTTCTAATTAACATGGAAACTCCTGTGTCTCCTCTTGGGTAATCCTAGTTGATTCTCTAGCTGGGCGTCATGTAACCAGGGCAACAAAATGATAAGAAACTCACCTAGCAAGGAATGGATGTAGGCCCTGGAGCCAGGCGCCTGGCTCTGAGCACAGGGCCTTTTTTTCACTCTATCTTGGCATAATTTGTAACTTCCCTTGCCCACGGGAGGCCCGAATGCCCTGTGAGTTCTTCAGAACAAAATCTCGGTTCAGTCAAGCCAGCTGGATTGCTCACCTGTGCTGTGCCTTGAGGGAGCCCAGAGGAGGGCGGGAGAAACCTGGGCACCAGCCCAAGGAAGTCGAGCACAGGTGCCATCTCCCCACCTGCCCTGGAACAGAGCTGAATGCAGAGGGAAGCACCGAGGCGGCGGGGAGGCGGGGAGGTGGACACGGCCTCTGCCCGCTTCCTCTCTGCAGCTCACGCCAGGCCTTCCCCAGCTCGTCTCACTGGGGCCTGCGGTCCCTGGGCCAGGCTGAGTGCCTGTATCCACGCCAGCAAAGTCGGCCACTTGTGAGATGTGCTTGCGAACTCAAGGCACCTGTTATTTGTGTTTTTAAGCAAATTCACAGGCAACTTCTTCTACAACTACATGATGGGCATCGAGTTTAACCCCCGAGTTGGGAAGTGGTTTGACTTCAAGCTCTTCTTCAATGGGCGCCCCGGGATTGTCGCCTGGACCCTCATCAACCTGTCCTTCGCCGCCAAGCAGCGGGAGCTCCACGGCCACGTGACCAACTCCATGGTCTTGGTCAACGTCCTGCAGGTGGACTGTCGGTGGCCAAAGAGGGTGGAAGCTCTGGCGCTCGCTGGGCACTGGGGGATCCCGTCCACCCACATCCAGCCACATCGTTTTCAAAAGACTGTCATCTACCACTTGTAGAAGGGCCCCCTTCCCACGTATCTCAGAGGAGCCCCGAGTGAGCGTGAAGTGAAGGAGTCGGGTTCTTGCCTGCCGGGTGTTGCCTTGGCCCTGGGGAGTCGCATGGCCCTCGGCCTCTTTTCTGGGGGATGCCTGTTACTGGCTCAGGTGTGTCACTGGCCCTGGCCACATGGCTCTGACATCTCTGGAAGGACCACATCCTGAGCCTTTCTGTCCTGAGCAATCTCTCTGCTCCAGAGTTTCACAGCCGTGGGCATCTGTGTCATCTCAGACTCCAGACTCTCAGTGATAAGGACTCCCTTCCTCCCATCTCTCCTACTTGGTGTCCCAGGCCCAGTGGGAAAAGCAGAACAGCCAGGGGTGCAGGTCACCAGAGGAACTCAGGAACACCCCAGTACCCGCCCCCCCACTGGAAGCTGGTTTTCCCTGGGTCCCCCTCCCCCTTGCCTGTGGTCAGTACACGGCCACTCCTGTTTTGCAGGCCATCTATGTGCTGGACTTCTTCTGGAACGAAACCTGGTACCTGAAAACGATTGACATCTGCCACGACCACTTTGGGTGGTACCTGGGCTGGGGGGACTGCGTCTGGCTGCCGTACCTGTACACGCTGCAGGTGAGCCCCCGGGGGCGTGCCCAGCCCCGCAGGGCACTCGGCCGTCGGGCCCCCAGACAGCGCGGGGCTGCCCTCCGAGCAGACACGGCTGACACGTGCTGAGCCTGCTCCTCCCACAGGTGTCTGTCCTCGGGAGGCACCGGAACTTGGAGAAGGGAGACTCCTCCCCTGTCTCTAAGAAGAAGGGAAGGCGTAGCGTCTGAGTCAGCGCAGGTGGCTGTGACGCATCCTGCAGCCTGGGCGGCTCAAACCGCGGGGTTCACTGTCTCCTAACCCTGGAATCCGAGGTCCAGGTGTGGGCGGGGCCAGCTCCTCCTGGGGCCTCGCTCCTGGGCGTGGAGATGGCCCTCCCCGTGTCCTCACATGGTCGTCCCTCTGTGTGTGTCTGTGTCCTGATCTCCTCGTCTCGCAAGGACACCAGTCCTACGGGATTAGGCCCCACCTAATTTTACTTTTACTTTGATCACCTCTTTAAAGACACTATCTCCAGATCCAGTCACCTTATGAATCATATGAATTTGGGGGACACAACTGAGCCCATAACGCTGAGAGCAGATGGCACAGAGGGGAATTCTGGTCAGCAGGAATGATTTGGGAGAACTGGGTGGATGGAGGGCGGTGTTTCTGTTCATATGTATTCAGATCAATGCTGAAAGGGTAAGAGGCTCCTTTCATACCTTCATTTTTCCCTTAAATACTTTGAGTATCCAGGTGGCATTGGCAGAGTGGAGGAGATGCGGGTGGGTGGGCCTGCCCTCTCGGAGCTCATGGCTGGTGGGAAAGGCCGTGATGCTGCAGCCCAGTGCGGGGAGGGGGTGCGCGATGGGCAGTGGGGTGCTGACCCCTAGGTGAGGGCAGAGGAGGGGCCCCCAGCCTGCAGTTGGGGGCTCCGCCAGAGCATCTCAGGGCAACCACAGCCCGGCTGAGAGCAAGATGATGAGTGTGGGGTGAGCACATTCCAGACCGGCATGTGCAGCATCTTCCTGGTGGGGACTATGTTATGGCGGGGTCGGGTGGGGCACGCTGGGAGCAGAGGAGGATGTTTAAGGCATGAGACAGTTCACGGTGGCTGGGACACAGGATGTGGAGGTGGCAGGAAACCTCACCAGACTGGAGGCTGGAGAATCGAACCAAGGCCAGCGCCAGTTGAGCAGTCGGGGGCGTGGGGGAGGGGACCGTTCTGGGTGAAAGGAGGGTGGGGAGGGAGGGCTCGGGCTGTGGGAGAAGCCCCGGGAGCAGCGAATCAGCCCGGGCCCCCAGGACAGCCTTAGCATGCATCATGGAGGAGTGGGATCCGGCCTGGGGAGCCCGGGGGACCTGGGTGTGCGTCTCTGTAGGGCGACCAGTGCAGGGAGGAGGCCTTGAGCACCTCCCTGAGCATCTCTGAAAATCAGGCTGGACGGCAACTCGGTTAGGGCTGGACAAAGGCGTGAGGTGCGCCTGCGTGATGACTCAAGGCAGGCTGGGCTGCTTCGTTCCTGCACACCCCCCACCCTGTGCTGTGTGCCACGCCGAGCTGCCCAGGGGGTTCTGATACTCATGGGGGACAGAGGAAAGGCCTCATCCTTGAGCCCCCCGCACCCCTCCCAGCTCACAGAGAGCGGCCCTCTTTCCTCTGGGTGGAATATGGCCCCCATGTAGGGTGGTGACTGCTTAGGAGGTCTGGCCAGATGCCACGCGCTCATTTCCTGAGTAGCAAGGCGTGGGGACGGGGGAAGGACTTGTTCCAGGGCACTCTCGTAGTTAGCAGCGAGCTGGGTGGCCCGCCTGAACAGGTCGTGTGAGACTGGGGAGAGCCAAGGCTGAGAGGCTCAGGCGGCCGTCCCGGCAGCCCGTGGGTGAGGTGGCGACCGGGTACAGCCAGTCCTGTAGGCGGTAACAGTGGTGTCCCAGAGCAAGAGATCTGGGAAAGTCACAGAGCGAGGAGGTTTGAGAAGCAAGGGCCCTGGGCTCTGGTCCCCACGCTGGACCTTCTGGTTCCATTTCTCTACTTGGCTGCTTGCAGACCCACTGCCTCCCTGATTCTGTGATCTCCATTTTCCAGGCGTGCAAACCAGTAACAATGGGTCGTGGTTCACACTTGCATGTGTAGATGATTACATGGCTGTGGTCCTGCCAAGTTGAGAATCTTCAGGGCATTGGGCAGGCTGGAGGTCTGGGGAGGAGTGACGTTGCAGCCGGGCATGAAGGCCATCTACTTGTGGAATCCACTCTTGTTTCAGGGATTCTTTTATTCTTAAGACTGTCAACTGATTAGACGAGGCCCACCTACATCTTGGAGGGTGATGTGCGTCACTCAGTCTGATTGGAAATGTTCATCACACCTGAAAAATACCTTCATAACAACTAGATTAATGTTTGACCAAATATCTGGGTCCAAAGGCCAAACCAAGGCAACACATAAAATTAACCATCGTAATATTATATTCAAATAATATCTTTAATGTTGTGTGTTTTGTATTTACATGGTATGTGATGTGTGTGCGTGTTTGTGTGTGCATGCACATGTAGCTAGACAGACAGGAGGGCAGCTAAGTGGGTAGACACGTACATTTGTGTATTGCACATTTGTACTTCTTTGATCCCCACAGCATCTGGTCAAGGCAGGTTCTTCTATTTCCAGGAGAGGAAACCGAGGCCGGGCACGAGTGGGCAGCTGGTCTGGGACACAGCTGGGCTTTGAACACGGGCCGTGTTCTCAAGCCCATGGTCCAGCTCACTCCCTGAACAAGCCACGCCTGACCGCCCCCTTCTCGCCCTGCAGGGTCTGTATCTGGTCTACCACCCTGTGCAGCTGTCCACCCCCTACGCCCTGGGCGTCCTGCTGCTGGGCCTGGCGGGCTACTACGTCTTCCGCATGGCCAACCATCAGAAGGACCTGTTCCGCCGCACGGACGGGCGCTGCCTGATCTGGGGCCGCAAGCCCAAGGTCATCGAGTGTGCGTACACGTCGGCCGACGGGCAGAAGCACCACAGCAAGCTGCTGGTGTCCGGCTTCTGGGGCGTGGCCCGCCACTTCAACTACACGGGCGACCTGATGGGCAGCCTGGCCTACTGCCTGGCCTGCGGCGGTGGCCACCTCCTGCCCTATTTCTACATCATCTACATGACCATCCTGCTGACACACCGCTGCCTGCGCGACGAGCACCGCTGTGCCAACAAGTACGGCCGGGACTGGGAGCGCTACACCGCTGCCGTGCCCTACCGCCTACTGCCCGGAATATTCTGAAGGGCCGCCCTGGGAGGGCCCCCGAGGGGCAGTGCGGAGCACTGCTGTCGGGCCTGCCGGGGCAGGAGCTCAGCTCCACCTGCCAGGAGCCTCAGTGTCCTCATCTGTGAAATGGGGACAGCCCAGCACTCACCTTGAGGGGGATTCCCAGGGTGAACACCAGCTGCCTTCTCACCAGCAGAAGTGGCCAGTTTTCTCTGTGCAGTGTTCTGAACACGGGAGGATGACCTGTCAACCTTTGATGATCTGGCTTGCCCATCGATGACGCCGTCTCTTCTCCATACTGGGGGCCTGAGCCATTCTGCTACCCAGACAGACTGGTGTCTGACACTGAATGGGACATCTTCCAGCCCCCGTGGTCAGTTCTGCCCTTATTCTTGTTAAATAAAGTGGAAGTGGACATGTAAGGTGTGCTGCCTATCAATCTACCGCCTCTCAGCTCCGGATGCCCCCTTCCTCCCGGCTCGGCGGTGGCGAGCTGCGTCCTTCAAACGTTCCTTGCAGGTGCACCACGTTACGTTTGTCCGTAGGGGGCGCTGAGGGATGCCGCATGAGGACGGGGCTTCTGGTTCTTTCATGGACTCAGCTCAGCCAACCCAGAGAACTCTGCCGCCATCCAGGGGCCCTCCCAACGAGATCTGAATCCCAGCCCTGGGGAGGGGACCCGCTTCCGGGGTTTGCTCACCTCAACCCGCAGATACTCCTGACAGCTCTCTTTAGATGTTGCTGCCCTGGCAGAGATCGTCATTTTTCATTCAGGCGTCCCTGGGAGGTGCTGCAGGTGCAGGTCCAGACCACGCCAATAGAGCAAATACCGCGATAAAGTGAGGCCCGCGAGCTTTTCGGCTTCCCGGGCACACAGAAGTTACGCAGTCTTATCAAGTGTGCAGTAGCATGTCTGAAAAACCCAGTGCACATACCTTAATTAAAAAATGCTTTATTGCCAAAAAAAATGTCTCAACAGTGAACAACAGTAACACCGCAGGGCACTGACCACAGAGCACCGTCACAAGTGTAGTGACAAGTACTGCCAGAACCACCAAGTGCGACACAGACGCAGAGAGAGCAAACGCCACTGGAAAGACGGCACCCACAGGCCTGCTCGGCAGCGGGCGGAGGAAAGCAGGGAGAAGCGAGGCGGCCTGCGCCAGGCCTCCCCGGTCAGACTTCCGTCTCCTGGCGGGGCCTGGCCTGGACACGTGCTCAGGTCCCGGTGTGTGGAAGGGGTGCCCAGGGAACGCTGGATCAGATGCTTGGGTGCTGCCCCAAAGGTTTGGGTGCCCACTGCGGGACTCAGGTGACGGTTTCCCGCTGCCCCCAGCGTCGGCCCGCTGTTGGGGCTTTTGTTAGGCTGAGTGTGAAAATCCACTCTGTTTGCCAAAGGACGAAATCCCAGCTTGGCCGCCTGCCCCCAGCGAGTGAACGGAGAAGCAGGGGAGGCAGGAAGGGGCTGGGATTGGCTCCCATCTGGGGAAACTGAGGACTGGAGCTAGCTGGGAGCCCAGTGCCTGCGCCCTGGCAGGGGCAGGGCAGCGCCTCCTCTGCTCCAGATAGAACTGGTTGAACAAAGACAGGCAGCCCCCTGAACAGCCTGGAGGATCAGAGCTGGGCTCTCCGCTTTAGAGCCCTGGGTTCCCAGAGCTGGGGCCCCGCCCCGCCCCCTGGCGCTCAGGGGCCGGGGCTGGAGGTGGTCCCCAGCATCTGTGTCTGTCACCAGCTGCGTGAGTATTCGAACACCAGGACAGAGCCGTGACCCGTCCCACCACCGGGACGGCCCTGAGCGCAGCAGAGCCCGCCGTTCCCGCCCAGACCGTGGGCCGATTCATTTCAGGGAGACTGGAGAGTGGTGGCTGTGAGCTCAGAGCCTGGCTTTCCCGCTCCATGGCTGTGCGACTCTGAGCAGCTGACTTCCCTCTCTGTGCCTCGGTGTCCTTGTTTTAAAAATAAGGGTGACAATTCTTTTCCTGCCTCTTGTCAGAGGGGTTTCTCAGACTTCCTGGGAGAGCTCTAGGTTCGAACCTTGGATCTGCCTCTCAGTTCGCCAGGTTCCGTTTGTTTGGGTGAGTGTCTCGGAGCTGGGCTGTTGTGTCCAGCGTACCTGGCAAGCACAGCAGGGCAGGGCGCCCGGGCTCTCTGCCACGTGTACCTGCCCTCACTCACCCCATCCGTGTGTGGACAGAACCCAGCACCCCTCTCCCCGCAGGGATAGGGGAGCCCAGAGCTCCACCCTTGTGCGTGGTGAGGTTAGAATGTGAGAAACACCAGGTTTCTCCTGTGCGGCACAGGGAGCTAGAGTCAGCATCCTGTCGTGACCCGTAATGGAAAGAATGTGAAAACGAATATATGTACCTGTATGACTGAAACATGACACTGTGCACCAGAAATCGGCACATTGTACACTGACTATATTTCAATTTTTTAAGAACAAGTGAAAAAAAAAAGAATCCCATTAAACTCATGAAGAAAAAAAAAAGAATGTGAAAAAGGATTCTGGCTGGTGTGGGTGGCGGGGGTGGAGGTGGGGGTGGGGAAGGCTGACTTCCACACTGGAGACGCACTGCCCTCATGACAGGCTTGGCTGTCATCAGGGTGAGCCATTCCAGGAGGGACAGAGGCCCCAGGACGTTCCTCCAGCTCTCAGAGCTCCCTTATCTGGACGTGGGTGTTTGCCAGTTAGATCACGAGAAGGCAGGCCAGGCGGCGATCCAGCCAGATTGCCTGGGTGAGACATTGAGTTGAGCAGAACCTGCAAAATCAGGACTGACGTCCACGCCACACACTTGTTTTCTCGGAAAGGGCAAGTCCTACTCACCCCCAAACCACCTGCCACCCGTCACCAGCTCAGATCCCCAAATCTGCTGGGGAAGATTGAAAAGCACACCTTGGGTGTCACATGGGAAGACCACAGTGACTGAGGGGCAAGGATGGGGTGGCTTCGACTTCCGGAAATTCGGTGCCTCCCACCTGGTGATCCACTGATGACCCGCAGACAGTCCTGCCCACACCGGCCGGTTCCTGTCCCAGAGTACCGGTGGGGCTGGAGGTTTGTGCAGGGCCAGCGTGAGCACTGGGACAACTCGGGGTGCTGCAAGAGAGCTCCTGGTGAGAGGTAGCCAGGTAACCCCACCTGTCTCGGGGCCTTAAATACTTCCCTAAGCACTGGCAACCCCAGAAGTCTGTCTCTGATGCCTCTCTGGCCTGAATCGCATCCCTGTATCCAGATACCTCTTCCTTATCTCCCTCGGGTGGGTGTCTGGAAGGCTTCCTAAACGTCACACGTCAGCAAATCCCCAGGTCTTCCCCTGGAATTTGCTCTCAGGTGATGGAAAGCCCACACTTGGAGCTGCTCAGACCCAGAAATGGAATCATCCCTGACAGCCTGTCTCTTGCCCCACACCCAGCGGGAGCTCAGTCCGGCCGGCTCTCCCTGCAGAAGGCCTCCGGGATCAGACCACTCTCCGACATCTCAGCCCCCGCCCTTTTGCAGCTGGAGTCTTGGAAGAGTAGCCCCCTTGCGGGTCTCCCTGCCTCTTGCCTCAAGGCCCCAAACTGTCTTTGCACGACAGTCAGATGTGTCCTGCTGGGATGTGAGTCAGAGCACGTCCCTGCTCTGCTCAGAACTTTCCAAGGTTTCCTGTTACTAAGAATAAAAGCCAAGGTCGTTTGCAGGGCTGAAGTTTAGCCCTGCCCTCTCACACTTTCTCCCACACTCACTCAGCAACAGCCATGCCCTTGCCTCACTGGCCCTCTGAGGCCCCAGGGCTCTTCCACCTCAGGGCCTTTGCACAGGCTGTTTCCTCTGCCTAGAGCCCTCTTGCCCTTGACATCCGTGTGGTTCCCTCAAAGACCTTGTAGCTCAGATGTCACCTTCACAGCGAATCCTTCCTGATACACTCGTCCCAGGACTTTCTGCCTTATTTTTCTTCGTAGAACTGACACTCCAGTGACGGAGTATAAGTTACCAATTTATTTTGCTTCTCTCGCTCCCCTATGAGAATACAAGCTCAGTGAGGGCAAGTTTCTGATTATTTTGTTCCCTGATGTATCCCCAGCTCAAGAACACCGTCCTCCACGTGTCAGCAGCTGAAGCTCATAGCAACTGCCGTGCCTGGGGCCACCGTTGTAAGGACTTTACAGATACCAACTGACCCACAGCAACACTGGTGGCCAACACTCTTGTCGTCACCCCATTTTACAGGCGGGGAAAATGAGGCACAGATCGTGGGGCCTGCCCATGGTCACAGGCCAGGACCCTGCAGAGCTGGGATTCAAACTCCATCTGGGGCCCGAGTCTGTGTCTTTAACCCCCTCTCTCCAGAGCGTGGTCTCACAGTGCTCGGTAAACCTGTGCTGAATAATTAGAAAGGCTGCGTTGTGAAGCAGCGGGTGGAGGCGGGGCAGCTGTAAAGCCTTCCACCAGCGCTTTCTAGACTACAAGTGTGGCAACCCATTCACGGTCATAACACCACCCCTAGGGGGCAGGGCTATTATCTGTTGCTGTGTTACTCGTTACCGCAAAAGCGAACAGCTGACACCAGCAATAAACATTATCACATGCAATTTCCGAGGTTCGGGAGTCCAGGAGCAGCTTAGCCAGGCGCTTCTGGCTCTGGTCCCTCCTGGGGCTGCAGGCAAGATGTTGGCTGGGGACTGCGTCATCCGAAGGCTCGACTGGGGCTGGGGCATTTGCTCCCAAGGCAGCTCCTCCTCTGTGCATTTGGCAAGTTGGTGCTGGCTGTCGGCTGGAGGACTCAGTCCTTCCCCATGTGGACCTCACCCCAAGGCTGTTTGAGGGTCCTCAGAGCATGGCAGCCAGCTGCCCCCACAGTGGGGGGGTCCCAGAGACATGCGGTAGAAGCACAGTGTCCTTTATGCCTCTCCTCGGAAGCCCTACTCCCCCACCTGTGTGACATTCCATCGGTTCCACAAGTCAGTGCCATTCAAGGAGGGAGGGAGTGACACAGGGCACCAGCAGCTGGAGGCACCATCTTGGAGGCTGGCTGCTGCAGGTCACCTGCCAGATAAAGCAACTCGTAAAGGTCCCTGGAGAGGAGCGCCTCGCCAACCGTGGCCAGTCTGACTGGCGGCAGGGTTCCACGAAGAGGTAAGAGCGTGGGCCTCGCACCCTGCACTGACTGCTCCTTCCTGCTGGGACCTGGGCTCCTCGGGGCTTGTAGCGACCGCCTGGCTCCACCTTCATCCTGGTGCCTGGATCATTCTCAACGCCCACTGCTTGATGAGCTGGAGACAGAGTTGTGGCACAGGGACAAGAATGTGGCGGGTGTGGCTGCAGGCGTGGGAGGCCGAACTGTGATGTGGGTCCAGCTGCCTAATGTTTCTGGGACTAAGAGGCACCACTGCCTTCCTTCCAATCTGGTGGACAACAAGGTGACCGCAGGGGAAGGGACGTGGCGGGTCTGGACACATCAGCGGGAGGATGTCCTGCACTCTGGGCCGGACCAGAGGGAGCAGGGATGGGGCCGCAGCCCCCGGCCCCTCCTCAGGGCTGGAGGCGGAGGCGGGGGGGGGGCTATGTTTTCTGCACAGCTCTTATTTTTCAGTATTAATTTAAAAGATGGGTACGACGCCCAGCAACGGCACTTAGACCTTTATCCCAGAGAAACAACAATTTCTGTTCACACAAAACTTGTACGTGAATGTTCACAGCAACCTCACTGATAATGACCAAAACCGAGAAACAACTCAGAAGTCTCTCAGCAGGGGGTGGTCGAGCCCGCGGCTACATTCGCACAACGCGCTGCAGACCGAACGTGGGGGTCAGGGGGACCCCAGGGCAGACACACAGTTCCCACCGAGTTCAGAATCACTTCCTCCCCAGAACACAGGGCAACAGGCCGAATGGAGACACGGGCCAGGGTCACCCCGATGGACAGAAGCACCTGCCAGTGCAGCTCCGGCCACGTGGGGCGGAAACCCACCTCCCGGGTCCAGGGCATGCTGGCCTCTGTGCTCAGGCTCCAGACCGCTCCCCGGGGCGGGATTCAGGCTCAGGCAGATCTTAGTTCCAGACTGTCAGAGACTTGTTTTTCCTAGCGAGGAATGACCCAGGTGTCCTTGGACGTGATTCCCCGGCACTGTTCCAGCCCTGGCAGAAGTCCACACGTTACCCCGTGAGCACAGTCCTTCGCACACTTAATTAATGGACTTGGAAGTATTATCATGATTAGCGACCAGAATCCACATGGCAAGGACCCAGAGAGGGGGCCAGAAGGACCCCGTCCTGCTCCAACAATCAAACTGATACTGGCAGAGGCACAGAGCCAGCCCACCGCCTCATTCCAGCAATTAAAAGATGCTGCGCTAAATGAGAAATGGTGCCGCCAACAGTCCTGGTACCACACTTGCAGGTGATCCAGGAACACCTGTATTGAGCTCACCAGGGGCGGCAGTTTGCCGCCAGCATCACGCCTTGCGACACAAGCGCCCTCCAGGAGAAGGAGGTCTGGAGGGCGAGGAGACACGTGCGGGGCTCCCTGGGCCGCCGGGCAGGCTCAGACACGGACGCAAGCGCTCCCCTGACTGTGAGAAGCGCGTCCCGCCTCTCACGTGGTTCTCACGAGACAAGGAAAAGAAAGGGGAAAAGGATTGATCGAAACCACCAAACACTGAGTTGTTTTTAAGGTTGAGTTTAAGACTTTGAGATTCTTAAAAAACGGAGTTGAAACAACTAAAACCTGGGCAATATACACAAGATAATGGTTTTCAGACACAAGAAAAGAGTAGAGGACAGAAATCCCTGGGAAGAAAGGAAAAAAAATGGAAACTTTCCAGTGTGTCAGCTTCCTGCCGTAACTCCGACGATGTAGATGAAACATAATTTACCAAAATGGCCCCAAGAGGAAACTGAAAGTCTGAATAGCACCAAATCTATTAAAGAAATTGGATTCTTAGTTTAAAAATTTCCCAGCAAAGAAAAATGCCTGACCCAAATGGATTGACTGGTGAATTCTACCCAACTTTTTAAAGGAATAATACGTATGTGACACACACGTTCCGTGCTGTAGAGGAGGCAAGAACGCTTCAGAACTCATTCCAGGATGCAGGAAGAGTAGAAAGGTGGACACAGAAACTAGAGGACACCCCGGGCCCTGGCAGGTGGGACTGATGCCCGCGCGGGGCCCCTGAGGTCACAGCTGTGTCACAGCTCAGTGCGATTGTTCTGCATCATGGTGGCCCCCCAGCCACCAAGACAAGGCCACCTCACACCCCAGTGTCCCTGGTTAAGCAGGCAGAGAGGTTTGTAATTTCCTCGAGATGCTTCTGCATTTAAAAACGCCGTGTTCGTGAAGCTTCGGTTAACTGGGCGGCTCGGCTGTACGGAACGGCCTTTGCCCGGTGGACGGGGTGGGGGACGGGTGGAGGGGGCGCTCGTGGCTGCTCTGTCTGCGGAGTTCACGCAGCTCTGTTTTAGCGGCCCTGCTGTGGCCGAGGTGCTTTCACGCTTAATGAAAGTTTTTTGAAATCATCTTCTTTTAACAGGAAGAGGCATGTCGCTGAGCAAGACCAACAATTGCTGAATAAACGCAAACCCCTTTGAGAACCAGGCCCGCCGGTGGCACGTCTCCTCCCCGGGAACACAGAGGTGAGAGGGGCTGGCGGCCCCCAGGGCTGGGGGGAGCCAGGAGCCAGGCATGCTTCGGCAATTTCAAATTTCTTACAGGTATGAAAATTAGTGGTTTTGTGTTTTCTCCTGATGTTTGTTTTAAAAACCTTCTTCCTCCTGCTGTTCAGAATTCTTTCTAGGTAGGGGTTGAACCTGATTACTTCTAAAGGGTCTGGAATCCCCGCCCGCATGAGCAGGCTCCGGGGCCGAACACGTAGGAAAGAGGCCTCGGTTTCTGTCGATACAACTGAACACAGCCCAGGCCGTCCACATTTCAATTAAGTTTCTGTTAAGGAGAAGGCGCCACCTCGGGCTGCTTGTGACCACTGATAAATGAAATATATAGGCATTTTCTTCCAAATACGTATTTGAATTCACAAGCACTTGCATTGCTCACCAGTTACACAACCCAGGGTACCATTGCTGGAAGGGAGGAATTCCCTGTTGGAGGTCTGAGAGCTTGAGGGAGCAGGAAAAAAAAAATGAGAAGCTATTTGCGGGGGGGGGGGGGGGAATGGTGGTAACTGGTATGACTGGCGCCCTCCAAGTGTGAAAGCAGCCGGAGTCTTTTCTGTCCAGCGATAATGCCTGGCACACAGTAGGTCTGCAACAATTTTTGGAACGAACTGATGGAAAATCAAGTCCACAGCAGAAGCTTCTTTCCAGACTAACAACAGTGCACCGGCCACAGACGTCTCCGTGAACCCACTCAGTCAGGAGTAGGCAAACGTTTTCCGGAAAACGCAGGCTAAGAAATACATTGGGCTTCGTGGGCCAGACCACCTCCCACCTCTGTCCCAGCTGCTCGGCTCTCAACTGTAGTGAGAAAGCACCATAGACAATGTGGGGACAAGTGGGTGTGGCTATGTTCTAATAAAACTTTATTTACAAAAACAGATAGGGGCAGTGTGCTTTTGTAAATAAAGCTTTATTGGAACACAGCCACGTAGTTTGTGGTCCCCTGAGCTGGACGGACTCATAGCTCTAACACGATGGAGGCTGCACCTTTGTACCCTCTCAGGACCCAGATATTTTAGTTAAGTACAAACGTATTAAAACTGCCTCTCCTAAAAGAGAACCCTCCTACACTGTTGGTAGGAACGTAGTTTGGTGCAGCCATTATGGAAAACAGTATGGAGATTCCTCAAAAAACTAAAAATAGACTTACCATAGGATCCAGCAATCCTCACTCCTGGGCATATATCCAGAGGGGACCTTAATTCAAAAAGACACCTGCATCCCAATGTTCATAGCAGCACTATTTACAACAGCCAAGACATGGAAACAGACTAAATGTCCATTGACAGAAGACTGGACAAAGAAGCTGTGGTATATTAATACAATGGAATACTACTCAGCCATAAAAAAGAATGAAGTAATGCCATTTGCAGCACCATGGATGGACCTGGAGATTGTCATTCTAAGTGCAGTAAGCCAGAAAGAAAAAGACAAGCACCATGTGATATCACTCATGTGTGGAATCTGAAAACGAGACACAAATGAACTTATTTATAAAACAGAAACAGACTCACAGGCATAGAGAACAAACTTATGGGGAAAGGGAGTGGGAAGGGACAAATTGGGAGTTTGAGATTTGCAGATACTAACTACTATATATAAAATAGATAAACTGTTGGTGTCGCGATACTGTGTACACATACACACTGTATGCGGAGAGAGCTGATGGCTACTCTGAAGCTTTATTAAGTTGCACAGCAAAGAAGAATGACAAGGGAAATGGTTAACAGGCAGCGTCTGGCTCGAGGTCAGAAGACCCTTTATGTTTTGGTAAATCATGTTCGTGTTGACTCCAGCGAGCCTTACAGCTTATCAGGGCAGAACGTACGAGAAACAGCTGCTTCATAACGTTCTTCTTGGACACAGGCGGCTGTGCCTGTTTTAGGTTGCCCCGCTCTGGGGCTCTTCCCTGTCCTTGGCTAACCAGCCTTCTCACCTCTGAGTCTGTAGCTTTTTATAACTTGTTTACCATTCCGGCCCAAGGCTCGTTCCTCTGTTCCCACAGAGGGGGAGGGGACTACAATAAACAAGTTTCTTCTGCAGAGCACAGGGAGATATGTTCAACATCTTGTAGTGACCTATAATGAAAAAGAACGTGAAAAGGAATATATGTGTGCACACATATGACTGAATCATTGTGCTGTACACCAGAAATTGAAAACTGACTATACTTCAATTAAAAAATGGAAAAAAATTGCGCTTGAAAAAATTTTTAATGTTGTCGAGTTGCTATGTATTGTGTTAGGGGCGAGTTGGAAGGCAGAAAACCTTTCTTTGCTTCAGAGTGTGAAACTACTTGCTTCCTGAAACTTGGATCTGAGCGCCGGGTCCCCGAGAACTGTATTCTGCTGAGCAGCCACCAGGGGACACCCCGGGCACATGGGAAACTGGGCAGCTTTGCACAAAGAAACGGAAGCAGAATCTAGAGTCTTGAAGATGTGCACCAACCCCCTGCTGGGAGGCAGGACCTGGGATCCTGGGCGGAAATGACTGAGCCAGAAACTTTCTCCCGATGCCACAGCCTGCAGCCTGACACGTATGACTCGTGCACGTAGATACTGAATTCTAAGTATGGAAGTGTGATGTCCCCTGGACCACACCAAGAAGCACGGCATCCTAGGGGGACAAGCTGAGATCCCCTCGGGTCAAGTTGTTCAAACAATTGACCTCAACATCTGCTTAGGGGAGAGGTCGAGTGCTGGGAGGGGCCCACGGCAGGGCTAAGCCTCACCTCAGGGCCCCCCGAACTCAGTTTTGACCCCAACCCGCACATCTCATCGAGTCCTCCAGATAAAGGGGGCATCCCCACCCCCGACAGTTTGTCAGCCGTCTGCTGTTACTCACACACATCCCTTGCCTCAGATGATTGTATATCCAAACGGTGGAGTGTGGAGTGCTCCATGGTGGTGAAAAGCGAGCCCCAGCCACGAGCACCGATGCGGGGAAATCTCCGAGGAGAACCGTCCAGGGCGATCACTCCATTCACATGAAATTCAAAAGCAGGCAAAACCAAACAACACTGTCTTTAGGGACAGATCTGGGTGTGGTCAGAGTGAGAGCAAGTGAGCAGCGCTGACAGAAACGTCGGGGCGGGGGTCGCCTGGGGGGGCCGGGAGGGGCTGCTCGGAGGCGTCGGCCGGTGCTTGGCACCCCTTGCAGGGTGGTGGTTACTAACTTTTACTAAACCAAGCCGTCATCTCCAAGGCGTGCGTCTGTTTCACACGTGTCTTCTTGTGCACACGTCATCGTAAACCAGCACAAAACAGACAAGTAACACGCCTTCCCCGTTTCTGTCTGGGGGCGCAGCTCCCCGGGGAGGGGAGCGTGTGGATCTGGGGAACCTCCATTTCTGACCGTTACGGGTTGCAGGCTGCTTTTCTAGAAGCTGTAGGGGATGCACTGCAAATGCTCGTCTCAGCCCGAGGGCTATGCCTCGTATGGAGGCCAGGCTTCGTGGCCAGTGGGGGGCGTGACAGGTGACAGCCGACAGCCAAGAGGATGCAGGTGCTGGGTGCAGGAACACGGTGGCTGGATCCGATGCCCCTGTGGTCCCCGTGGCTCTGAGGCCCCTAGTCCTGTGGGAACTAGAATTTCTGCATCCTGGATGGTAAGTACCTTTGTACCCCTCTGACCAGCCCCTCCCTGAGCCCCAGAGCCCCGCCTTTCAGCTCCTCCCCCATCAGTAAACGCCACTGGTGTTACCTGCTCTGTATCACCTTTTCCCAGAAAGCCGGGCCTTTTAAATCCCACACATGCGGGCACCAACTGTCTCAGTTTGCCCACAACTGGGGTGTTTCTAGGATGTGGTTCTTTCAACGTTAAAACTGGGAAAACTCTGGACAAACCAAGACCAGTCAGTGATTTCGCCCAGACTTTCTCATTTCAGATTTAAGGCCTTGGTTTTGTTCTGACCGACCTCATATCATAGCAGCACTCCAGACCCCTTGCATGACTCCTGTAAAGGCTGAGTTTATTTTGGAGGGGTCCGGGGAGGAAGGTTTGACCCTATCCTAAGCTGCCATCCCACCAGGCAGCCCCCCCGCCCCCCTGCTCAGTCACGGCTCTTGGGGGATGGCAAGGGTTTTGGTGGGTGACCCTGTGCTGGTCTCTAATCTTGCCAAGGGCAGGTTAAACTGGTAAAACAAGGCTTCAAGGCAGTTGTTGCTCTTCAAATGGCTGGGAGTGAGAATTAAGGAAAATGCTTTTTAAACTGGAGAATCAACCATCCTATCAGATTCCTGTGCCAGCTGTCTGTAATCAGAGCTGGCTGTCTTGTCTGATCTTGAGACAGGGAAGATCAGAATTGCCGGGAGCGCTTCTTAAACAAGACGGCTGGGCATCACCCCCAGCGTGTCTGATGCTCAGATCTGGGGTGAGGACTGAGGATGCATGCCTGACAAATACAGGTGATTCTGCTGGTCGACGGCTGCACTTCGAGAACTATTGTCAGAGTGTGAAGGGAATTAAGTCTAGACTAGGGGTTGTCAAACTTTTTCTACAAGGGGTCACATAGTAAATATTTCAGGCTTTGTGGCCACCTGGTCTCAACAACAGCTCAGTAATGGTAGCGCAACAAGCAGCCAGAGGGAATCAGTAAATGAAGGAATGGGCATGGCTGTGTCTCAATAAAACTTTATTTACAAAAATAGCTAGTGGGCCAGTTTCAGCTCATGGGCTGTAGTTTGCCAACCCCTGGTCTGTGACTTTCAATAGTCTATGAGCTTCTCTGCGTTCTCCCTCCATGAGCAGGTGACTTTGAGCCCGTGGACAGCAGGTCATGGAGGTCATGGAAAGGGGCATTTATTTGGGATACAGAGGCAGTGTAGCAGAGTGTATCAGTCAGCCTTTGCTGCATAACGATGATGCTAATAATTACTGACTTGCAGCAACAACTATCTTATTAGTCATCAGTCGGTTGGCTGGTGATTATTCTGGTCTGAGCTGGTATGGTCTCTGCTGGGCTCTCCTGTGCATCCGGGGCCACCTAGCAGACCACCTGCTGCTGGGTAAATTGCACACACCCCCCCCCCGCCGCATGTCCAGCAGGTGGCTGGCTGTTGGCGGGGCACCTAGTTCTCTCCCACGTGGTCTCTTGTCCCAGAAGCTAGCTTAGGCTCTTTCAAATGATCACCTCATCACACCTCATCGGTGTGAGATGGGGCTTAGTTCCTCCTGACCCGTGACTCCTCACACAACACCATCTCCATCACGTGCTCCTGGTCACAGGGGCCCCACGTCCTGCCCAGATCTGAGAGAGGGAAAATAGGCTCCCTTAGAAGAAACTGAGACTGGTGCCCCCAGCCCCACGCTGCCACGGGGAGGCGTGACTTGACTTGGGGCCGTGTCTGGCTCGAGAAAGTCGCCTCCTCGCAGTGGTGGTTATTAAGGCCTCAGCGACACCCCGCAGGTGTAACAGTAGTGGGTGCACGGGAAACCGAAGACCCCCAAGGCCATCTGGAGTGCGCCCTCCACGTGCCTCTCAAGGGACGGCCCCGCCCAGCCTGGACTCTGGGCTTTCAATGTCTGCTCCCCCGTCTGGAATCCGTCCAAGTCTTCCAAGACCAGCTCGTCATGTGGCCTCCTCTGTACAGCCCTCCTCACACTGAACGGATCTATAAAACAGATTTGTTTCTCCTTTAAGCTGGGAACAACTCCTTGAGAGCAGGACCAGTGTCTCGCTCAGAGCCTGCAGCCCTGTCTTCAAGGCCATCCAAGTGCAACCCCTTTAAATCACGTGGGGTGTGTTTCTCCCCATTTTTTATTAGAAACATTGAAAACCAGCCAGGGTCATGTCCCACTAATGGAAGGACTCATCACGGGGAGAGTGTAAACACTGCCCACCCTGCTCTCCCGCAGCCACAGGCGGTCTCCCTTTGGGACACTGCCGCGTGGAGCCTGGGTGATTTTCTTAAGGAAAACAAACAGTAGCCACGTTCTGTCAATCCTGTGTATTTCCCAGGAGGAGAGCGAATCCCGCCCTGATCCCGCTTAGCGGGGGACGGGGACGAAGGAGGGCCCCCCAGGACTCTCTTCCTCCATGTAGAGAGATCCAGGAACTTGCCAAAGCAATGAGTGAATCAGTATTCCATACATGCACGGTTGTGGGATTGAATTTGGTTTTATTAGAAAAAGGAGACAAGATTGTAGGAATTTTGCAGAGGCAGCAGAGACATCATTTTCCTCCGCCAAGGACCATTTTGAGATAGATTTCTTTGTTTTATTTTATTTAGGTTTCACTGAAGCATAGTCGATTTACAACATCGTGTCAGTTTCAGGGGTACAGCAAAGTGATTCAGTCATGTGTTTATATTTTCAGGTTGTCTTCCATCACAGGTTATTACAAGGTAATGAATGGAGTTCCCTGCGCTGTACAGGAAATCCTTGTTGCTCATCTATTTTTGTAGTTTGTACCTGCTAATCCCAAACTCCTGATTTATCCTCCCCCCTCTTCCTCTCCCCTTGGTCACCATACATTTCTTTTCTACGTCTGTGAGTTTGTCTCTGTTTTGTGCATAGAGTCATTTGTATCATCTTTTGGCTTCCACATGTCAGTGACGTCATATGGTGTTTGTCTTTTTCTGACTGGCTTATTTCACTTAGAATGATCATTTCTAGGTCCATCCATGTTGCTGCAAATGGCAATATTTTATTCTTTTTTATGGCTGAGTAGTATCCATCTTATACTTAAATACCACATCGTCTTTACCCAGCCGTCTGTCGATGGACACTCAGGTGGCTTCCGCGTCTTGGCTGTTGTACATAGTGCTGCTACGACTATTTTCATCCTACAGCCACAGCTCGGTGTCCCAGTAGGGCCAGCGGCCACAGGCAGCCCAGTTCAGTCCTGCAGCAGACCTACCGGGCTCTGGCTTCAAGGAGCTCAAGCTGAGGAGGAGATGCAGGCAGAGAATTTCCCGGGCAAGGATGTGAGGACCAAAGGCAGGGATGAGATCAGTGTAGTCAGTGGACGTGACTACTTGCTGCAAGAGTGAAAGGCCATCCTTGAGAATGGTACTTAATCAAAAGCTTTGAACAGTGTTTAAAAATGGTGGCAAATCATACATCTGACAAGGGTCTAGTGTCTGGGATCTGTAGAGAACTCTTATAACTCAAAAATAAAGGCAAACAACCCAATTAAATATGGGCAGACTAGTAAATACAGGGAACTCTAATTCGAAAAGATACATGCACCTCAGTGCTCACAGCAGCACTCTATACAGTAGCCAAGACATGGGAGCAACTTAAATGTCCATGGCCGATGACTGGACAAAGAAGCCATGGTGTGTTTATACAATGGAATACTACTCAGCCATAAAAAGAATGGAATACTGCCATTTGCAGCAACATGGATGGACCTGGGGATCGTCATTCTAAGTGAAGCAGCCAGAAAGAGAAAGAAAAATACCATACGGTATCACTCATATGTGGAATCTAAAAAAAGAAAAAAGACACTAATGAACTCATCTACAAGACAGAAACAGGCTCACAGACGTAGTAAATGATTTTATGGTTCCAGGGGGAGAGAGGGTAGAAAGGGACAAACCGGGAGTTTGAGATTTGCAAATATGAAATAGCACATGTAAAACAGATAAACACGATTCTTCTGTAGAGCTCAGGGAACTATATTCCATATCTTGTAACCTGCAATGAAAAAGACTGTGAAAACCAATACACGTGTGCACGTGCACGACTGAGACGCTGTGCTGTACACCAGAAAATGCCGCATTGTGACTGACTGTGCTTCAATTTTTTAAGAAGTGGGCAGACCACTTGAAGAGAGAAAATGTAAGATGCACAAATAAGCACATGAAAAGCCGCTCGACATCCTGAGCCAACAGGGAAACAAATGAAAATCACAACAGAAGCGTCACTCCGCACCCACGAGGGTGGCTGCTAAAGAAAGGCCGACAATGACAGGTGCGCAGGGAAGCACACGGAGAACCTGGAGCCCGGCACGATGCCGGCAGGGATGGAATGCGCGGCCGCCGCGGAGGACGGCCTGAAGTTCCTCAGGAAATTTGCTCAGAGGCTGCCTGCCGTGTGACCAGCCGCCCTCCACCGGACACCTACCGGGGGAATGAGGCGCGTCCACATAAACACTTGTACGCGAGTGTTCAGGCAGCACTGCCCCACGCCACGTGGCATCTCGGGGGCCAGAGACCGCGGAGCCCACCTCATCCGGACCCCACGGGCAGTGTGACTGCAGGGGAAGAGGGGAACTCAGGCTCTAAGAGGAGGTGGACGAGGCTGGGGAAGCCCCAGCCGGTGAAGGAGACGCCGCCTGTGCCGGTGCCTCAAGCGGCTTCACATGGAAGCGGCGACGTGCAGAGGCGCCTCCTGGGCTGCGGGTGCCCCCGCTTTCTGCCTCCCTGGACCTTCTCCCAGCACTCCCTGGCCTCTGGGAGAGGTTCGCTCTTCCTGCTGCTTCTGCAGGTCTGTCCTGCGGGTGAACAGTTCCTTCTCTCGGCTAGCTGAACGTCCCTTCCAATTCCCCTCACGCCTGGCCTTACGCTCCTGCTTCTGTGTGCTGGCACTGAAAGTTTAAAAAAAAATTTAATCTCAGAATAGTTGGTTTACACTGTTGTGCTAATTTCTGGGGTGCAGCGGAGCGATCACTTAGGTGTACATTCCTTTTCATGTTCTTTCTCATCATAGGTCGTTACAAGGTACTGACTACAGCTCCACGTGCTGTGCAGTGAGCCCTTGCTGTTTTCGTCTCTCACGTACAGTAGCTAGTATCTGCCAGTCCTGAGCTCCCAGCTTATCCCTGCACCCTCCTCTGATACTGAGTGTCTAAGGTTCACAGGTGAGGCCCAGCCCCATAAGGACCTGAATAAAGCAGGGAAGCAGCCCTTTGTGGAATGTTCCGCCCTGGGTCCAGCAGCCCTGCCCCGTTTTCCAGCGGCCGGCAAGCCCAGGGAGTCGGCCCATGGGAGGCAAATCCCACACCCCCATCTGAACCAGTTACATTCCACTCAAGACATCCCAGATGAAAATGCTCGGGCTCAGAGACAGCCGGGCAGTTACTCACGCCCCAGTTTCCCTCCTTTTGCTAAAGCCATGGAAACAGAAGCCTCAGATGATTAAAAAAAAAAAAAGAGGAAAAACCACATTGTAGTCACTCTGAGTTCAAACGCTATTGTAACAAGGGGAGAACAAAACCCGCTGGGCCAGCCCCAGAATTAATTAACTTCCGCACTGCAGATGCACTGAGCTGTGGGAGGAGGAGCGTGGATTCCGACCCCCTCCCAGGGCTGCCCTTGGCCGGCAGGGAGACCGGGGCAAATCCCTTGCCCAGCAAGGTTTATCATCCTCATAACATGTAGCAATGATGGCGATGGTACTTGCCACGCGATCTCACCTCCGCAAGACACCGGCGAGCAAGTTGGGGCGGCTGCTTCCTGCACCGTGAGGTGCCCTGTCCGTCTGAGACCTTCCTGCGGCACAGCCAGCTGCCTCGGTGCCCTGCCTTTGAGAAGCTACACGTGGCTGAAGACACGCCACCCACCCACAGACAAGCAGGACACCCACAAAAATGCCAGAAGTCCCCCTTAAAGGACTGATCAGATTCCAAAGCAACTCAACAGGCACTAGCTGGGCCCTGGCGGTGGGGACAGGGTGCTGGCGGGGAGATGCGGACCCTGCTGGGGGCAGGTGGTGGCCCGCTGGGGAGACTGGGGCAGATGCGAGCTGCAGAGCGCAGCAGGGAAGGGGCCTGGACGCGGCAGCGGCCCATCTGCCGACATCTCTGGAAAGCGATTTGGCAAACTGTTTATGAGCCTTTAAACCGTCCTGGTCTTCCAACTGGTCATTCAAAGGACATGTGGGATTGACAGCCAGACCAGAATTCAGGACGGAGTGAGGCGGGTCATCACAAGGTTATTCACAAAGCCCGCAAAGCCTGGGGCTAAGTCTTCACACTAGAGGACAGTTAAAGGGACCGGCAGCCCCGCGTGGCGGGGCCCTGCGGCCGCGCAAAGCGCCTCCCCGTGAGGGCGACGTCCGGGGGAAGTTTAAACGCTCAGAAAAGGGTGCGTCTCTATATAATATTTTATATGCACGCACATGATAGACACACGACGAGACTGCACGCCACTGGAATTGTACCATGTGTGGCAGTTTTCAGGGCGCCAGACAGAAAGGGACCCCAGTGACCCCTGTGTTGATTGTAACAGCTGGAAGGGTAAATGTCTGCTATTTTTTTCAATTATTCTTTTTTTTTTTGAGCTTTTTATTTTTAAATTTTTTTTTACAATTTCACATTTTCATTTTTTAACCTCTTTTTGTGGAGGACGGAAAAGGTTTTATTTACATACTTTAATGGAGGGACTGGGGACTGAGCCCAGGACCTCACGCAAGCCAAGCGCACGCTCTACCACTGAGCTACACCCTCCCCTCAAATACCACTACCCACAAGGGTTGCCTGTGGCTGGTGGGGTTTGGGGAGGGCCCTCCTCTCCCTCACGGTTTTCTCTATTTTCTCGAATGAACACACAGTCTTTCCCTATCTGAAAAAAGAATTAAAATCACCTTTAAAGTGAAGAAAACATTTATCATGGTAAAAGCTTAGTTAAAATGCAGTATTCAAAAGAGAAAATGGATTCATTTATTTTGAGGGTAATTCATTTTTAAAAAACCATGCATGGAAATAATTTGAAACAAGTATCAAAATATAACAGGGCAGAGGTGGGTGTCGCTCAGGGATGGAGCGCCTGCTTGGCGTGCGCGGGGCCCTGGTTTCAATCCCCAGTACTTCTATCAAAAAGAGAAAAAGGATATAAAAATACATATATACATATATATATACTAGGGCAGTGGTAGGTGGTCAGACCACGGCGGGGTTGTGGTTTTTCTTCTTCATACTTTTTCGTGTTTTCTGAACTTGCAAAGATGTGGAAGAAATTGTCTAGAAGTCCAGTGGAGGGAGGGGCTGGTTTCAACCTGGGGCCGGGAAGCCTGTGAGGGCTCCCAGGAGAGGCGGCGCTGGGGCTGGGGTGGGGGGCCTGGCCATGACACCAGCACGGAGACCGTCAGGGCCGCTGTGCCTCCCGGGGTCCCCGCCCAGAGCCCCTGCCTGGGGGAACGGGAGAGGGGCTGCTTCAGGGGACCCCAGTGAAGCAAGTCACGGGCCACACCAGACACGGGAAAAAGCCTTCACCCACGGCAGCCTTCTGCCTTCTCCAGGGCAGCCACGTGTAGACAGACGGCCACCTGAGAGCCCGGCCGCTCAGCACCGTCTCCCCTGCCTCCCCATCCAGGTCTCACGTGCGGCACGATGAACGTGCCTCTCATCTGTGACTACGGCTCGGGCATCAGTAAGGTGGGCTTTGCGGGGACAGAAGCGCCCCTGGCTGTGTTCCCCACCATCCTCGGGAAACTTCGCCATGATGTGAGTGCTGGCGTCCTCCCCTGGGGCCTCGCCCCCTCCCACACGGTGACCAAGTCACGTCCTCAGAGCAGAGGTGGCCTCGGTGAGCCGGGCACCAGCGTCACGGGGCAGTGGGCTTGGGGCAGTGGGCTTGGGACACTGCAGGGGCCGGACCCGCCCAGAGTTTCTGCTTCAGCAGGTCGGGGGGAGGGGGCCCAGGGTTTGTATTTCCCACCACTTCTCGGGGGGTGTTGGTGCTGCTGGCCCGGGGGCCACACTTGGACAACCGCGGACCTGGAAAGAACAGGCAGATTACATACGTCAGCAAAGCAGGCGGCTGTCAGAACTAAATCACGCTGCCCGTCTCTTCACTGTTTGATTTTCCCACTTTTAAGAAGGGTGTGATATTGAGAAGGAGCTCTACCCCGAGGGTAAACAGCCGCCCGCGCGCTAAGTGCCGAGCGACACAGCCTCCGGGGCCGGGAAGACACTAGGGAGGGGTGGGGACTGCGGCCAACGCTCTGTTTAAAGGGCATTCTCTGCTGCCTAGTGACGTGCAGGAGAGTGGGCCCCGTGTTGCCAGATCTTCCTGCTTTTCCAGAGAATTTAGAAATTCGGAGTTTTTATTGTGATAAGATATGTATGCAATTGAATTTACCATTTTAACTTTTTTTAAGTGCAGAGCTCACCGGTACGAAGCACATTCACATTGTTGCGCAACCATCCCCTCCATCCGTCTCCCAAACCTTTTCTTCTGCCCAAATTGAAACTCCGTCCCCTTCAAACACCACCCCGCACTCCCCCCCCCAGGCCCCAGCCCCGCCAGCCTGCTTCCTGCCTCTCTGGCTTCGACTCCTCTGAGGATCTCCCTGTACAGTGTCGGTGCAGAGTTCTCGTTCACAGAACGGGGTTAACAACAGTGCGTGCGTACCTGAGTTGGTCGGAAGGTTAATGGGATGGGGGTGTGAACGTTTAGCACAGTTTCTGACCCGTGGAGTGTCTGGCAGTTCCCTCCCGGGCAATAGAGGGGATCTCACCTTGAGAGCCTTACCGTAATTACAGCTGCAAAGACCCTTTTTCCAAATGAGCGCACGCCCGCAGGCTCCAGGGGGCCTATCAATCAGGGACACCATCCAGCCGAGTGCAGAGAGACCATGAGAGGCCTCAGCTCAGCGCTCAGCCCCTCCTGCAGGTGGGCCCCACCCAGCACCGCCTCCTCCCCAGGCTCTTAAAGGAATCTCATCTGCAAGGACCTTATTTCCCACCGGTTCTGGGGGGCCGCCATTCAACGCACCGCAGCCGCCTTCTGCCATGGTGCCTCCGCTCTGCTCGGTGATGCCGGGGCTGGGGCTCCCCTGCCGACGGCTCTCCCGAGCACCTGCAGATGGGAGGCACTAGAGGCGACTGGAAGGTGGAGGGAGCAGCCGTCTTCCTTCCTGCCAGCAGCCCCAAGGGCTCGCTCTACCCTCCCTCCACCCGCAGTGCCCTGCAGCTGCGTCAGAACAGCCGGGCGGAGCCCCGCTTCCGGCCCTGCGGGGCCTCCTCTGCGCTCTTGCTCTGCAAGCCCGAGTTCCCGGTGTCCCGCAGCCAGTGGCCACTGAGTGATCCTGCTGTGCGCTGCCTCAGTGGTCCCTGTTTGCGCTTTCAAACTCCCAACACTGTGTAACCACCAGCTGGTGCTCAGTTCCTCTCTTTGGAATCCTTCGTGTGGCATCTTGCCCCTTCAGGTCTAATACTTTGTCCTGCAAGGTCAAAACCTGACATTGCTCCGTGGAACATTCCACAGCCCCAGGAGAGGAAGTGACATCCGTTAGCTGTGCCAAGCCCTCTACTGCACAACAGGAAACAGCGTGTCTATAAAGTAGGTTACACACGTGGGGCCGTGTAAGATCACTGCGAGAAAAATCAAATTCCTCACCAAAATAGCAACGAGTGACCAAGATGAATGATCAGGCAGTGAGCCATCTACCAGAACCGCAGGCCGCTGGGTTGTCTCTCTCAGTTTTCTGTGAGGCACGCGGCTGCCTCGGGGCCGGCCCCCTGGGCGGCAGGAAGTAAGTTTCTGTCTCTAAGAGGCAGGGGCACAGGACAGGGTGCTCTGTGTGGACTGGCATCTCAGCCAAGCACCATCAGCCCCTCCTGTGCACTTCGGTGCAGCAGCAGGTGGCAGTGAGACCCCACGTGGCGGGTCCTGCGGCCCTGGAGGAGCAGCACAGGGCTGCGCCGGGTCACTCAGTCCGTCGTAACCAGAGCAGTCATCAGACCCGAGCACTGTCCGTACGTATTTCAAGCAGCAGCTTCAAACCAGGATGACGCTGCTCCTTCCTCACCCTCGGGGGTGGGGGGGCCCTAGTCCCCCTCCCTCCTCACGACGATCGGGGTGAGCTGAAAACTGTCCTTTGCATGAGTGTGTGTCCTTTCAATTTATAAATATGTTCCCAGCCACAGTCCCCCTTGGCTCGATGCCCAAACACGCAGTGGTTGTGGGTGTAGGGACCAGCAACCCCCAAGGACCAAGCAGGGGGCAGAGCTCAGAGCGGACAAGCGACTGGCCCAGGGCTCAGAGCTGTGCCTCTCAGCCCAAGTCCAAACCTCTTCTGCCTAAAAGACAGACTCCTAAGAGGTCGGAGCTCTGTGCAGATGAGCTGTGGCGGCCTCAGGAACGGACCTCTCTCTGAGATGCACCGCCCCCTTGCAAGGTGAGCACCACAGCAGCCTGGCACCACTGCCAGGCGGACCCCAGGCACACCACCCCGGTCACTGGCGCACCGTGACCCCACGGCCATGCTTCCCACAGACTCTCCACTGACAACTGAGCCCAGCAGGAACAGCCAGGCAGACCCACTTCCAGGAGACACGGGACCCCTCTGATGAATGAATGACTTGGTCTCCAGAACTCCCGAATGGCCTCGCCCACTGCACGGTGCTCCAGGACCCCTACCAGCCTCGGACTTGGAAAACAGACCAGTGTCTCTCCCAGCCTTGCCCGGAGCCCTCCCCACGCCCCCTCCCCACACCCCCTCTGGTTCCCTAATGAGATCCCCAAACTTTAATCTCCTCTTGATGTCTGCTTCTTGGTGGACCCAGATTAACACATGGCTGACTCTCAGATCCTTTCTGAATGATAGAATGAATGGTTTAATCTGCATGAAAGTAGATAGATTTATCTTTCTAAAAAATAACAGAAATTAAATTAAATTGCAGACTTCCTCCACTCACTTTCCAAAGCAAACGTAGAAGCAGTGCCTCTCCCTCCACGTTTCCTTTCTCCACTGCTTCTCTTTGTCCCCCTTAAGAGTCCTCATCCACAAAGTGGGTGAGAGAGGGTCCCAGCAATGTTCCCTCAGGCGCACTTTTTCCTTGCAGGTCATTTGCTGAAAACTCTTAGTGTTGTTTTGAAATCGTGCCCAGTTTTGAAAAGGCCATTGATGGCAGCGCTGTGACCCAGAGCCGTCCCCTGGAGGCACATCAGGGCTCCCCGTCTGCACCGACAAAGTGAGGTGAGTTGCCCCTAAGAGCGGACCTGTGCTGGCCTGTGTCTTGCAGAATCTGTTGGTGGGAATGGAAGAGGAAGACTGGTTTATCGGAGATGAGGTTCAGAAAAATCGAGGGAAACTCAACCTGCAATATCCCATCTCTCGGGCAGCTATCACCAACTGGGACAACATGGAAAAGGTGGGCTGCAGCTTCTGCTGGGTGGGACCTGCTCACAGGGGAACCCGGCTGCCTTGGCACCTAGGAGGGGATGGACCGCCAGCCTGCAGGGCCATCTCCTGGCCCTGGTCCAGGCAGACACTACGTCACGGTACTGACCGCATGGGTTCCAGTCAGAGACCTGGGTCTTCACCACTTACAGTCTACATCATTTGGGACAAGTATCTTGACTCTATGGCCCTCAGTTTCCTTATCTGTAAGAAAGGGGTATAATTTTTCCTACCCCACAGCACACTCCACGCCTATTAGGGTGGCTATTATTTAGAAACAAAGAAACAAATCCCAGAAAATGACAAATGTTGGGAAGAGGGAGAAGTTAGAAAATTGCAACCCTCAACTACTGTCAGTGGGAATGCAGAATGGTGCAACCACTGTGGAGAACAGTATGGTGGCTCCTTGCAAAGTTAAGCTAGAGCTACCACATGGTCCAGCACTCCTCCACCTGGGTGTGTCCCCAAAGAACTGGAAGCAAGGTCAGTACACTCGTGTTCATGGCAGCATGATTCACAACAGCTAAAAGGTAGAGACCACCCAGGGGTCCATCAAGGGATGATTGGATAAGCAAAATGTGGCCCTCCCATGCAAAGGAATGTTATTCAGTTCTTTATATATATATATATTCTTACTGAAAATTAGTCAGTTTACAACGTTGTGTCAATATCTGGTGTACAGCATAATATTTCAGTCATAAATGAACATACATGTATTCGTCTTCATATTCCTTTTACCGTAAGTTAATACAAGGTCTTGAATATAGTTCCCTGTGCTATACAGTATGAACTTCTTTATCTGTTTTATATGCATTGGTTAGTATCTGCCAGTCTGGAACTATTAATTTATCCCTTCCCACCCCCTTCCTCCTCTGGTGACCTTGTTTGTTTTCTATGTCTGTAAGTCTGTTTCTGCTTTGTTAATAAGTTTGTTTGTCTTTTTTTTTTAGATTCCATTTATTAGTGATATTACATGGTATTTTTCTTTCTTTTTCTGGCTTACTTCACTTAGAATGACAATCTCTAGGTCCATCCATGTTGCTGCAAATGGCATTATTTTATTCCTTTTTATGGCTGAGTAGTATTCCATTGTATAAATACACCACAATCTCTTTATCCAGTCATCTGTTGATAGACATTTAGATTGTTTCCATGTCTTGGCTGTTGTGAATAGTGCTGATGTGAACACTGGGGTGCAGGTGTCTTTTTGAATTAAGTTTCCCTCTGGATATAAGCCCAGGAGTGAGGATTGCTGGATCATATGTTAAGTCTATTTTTAGTTCAGTTTTAAAAAGGAAGCAAATCCTGACACAGGCTACAATGTGGATGAACCTTGCAGACATTATGCTTGGTGAAATAAGCCAGTCACAAAGGGACAAATCTTGTGTGCTCCTGCTTACATGAGGTCCTTAGAGGAGCCGAATTCACAGAGACAGAACGTAGGATGGTGGGGCCAGGGGCTGGGGGAGGGGGAGGGGGAGTGAGTGTTTAAGAAGGACAAAGTTTCAATTTGGGAAGATGAGAAATCTCTGGAGACGGATAGTGATGATCGTTGTACAGCACTGTGAATGTACTAATGCCACTGTACTGGACACTTAAAAGAGGTTAAAATGGTGAATTTTACATTATGTGTATTTCACCGCAATAAAAAAGAACCCCTTGGCCGGCCGTAGTAAGGATGTGGGAAATACAGGTAACTTGAACCACTGTCTCAGTAAGTGAGGGTTCTGCTTAGAGTTTCCATATGTGGTCGAACAGGTTGCCTGCTGCCTTGGGAGATGCATCAGTTACCTAAGCTGTGGAACAGACCAGACCCTGACTTAGAAGCTGAAAACAGCAATGGTCCCCTATTACCTCTGGGAGTTTTCATGGGTCAGGAATTTGGGAGTGGCTTAGCTGGGGGATTCTGGCTTGGGGTCTCTCATTAGCAGCAGGCAGATGTCAGCTGGGGCTGCATCATATGAATGCTCAACTGGGGCTCGAGACCCCATTTCCAAGGTGGCCCTCTCACATGGCTGGCAAGGTGGTCCCTCTTCGTGTGGGCCTCTGAGTAGGGCCTCTCCAACGTCCCCATGGTGTGGGGGCCAGCCTCCCCGGGGGTGGACACTCGGAGAGGCCAAGGTGGTGACTGCAGCGTGCGTCTGCACCCCCCTCTCCTCAGATCTGGCACCACTCCTTTTACAAGGTGCTCCACGTCGCCCCAGAGCAGCACCCTCTGATGGTGACAGAGCCGCCTTTAAACACGATGGCCAACAAAGAGAAAGTGTCGCAGGTAAGAGGCCAGGTGGTGGGCAAGGGGGTTGGGGAGCAGGCTGCAGGGAGGGCAGCTCCAGCCTCACCCCCTGACGACACCCTCAGAAGAGACAGGGACATGGGGCGAGAGCTGTCCCCTTTGACATCTGCAGCAAGAGTGACAGCTGCCAGCAGACAGCTCGCCAAGCGGTCAGGCATGGGCGCGAAGTTTCATTTGAATTATCTCGTGTAGACCCACGACCCCTCTGTGGGCAGGGCGATTACTAGGCTCTTCGCACAGATAAGGAAATTGGAGCTTCCAGGAGCAGAAGTCATCTGGCTGAGGTCACTCAACAAGAGGCCCGCGGACCCACCCAGACCCCCGGGCCTGAGTCTGCAGCCCCGTTCTTTGCACTGATGCCTGGTGTGTCCTGCCTGGAGGTCTAATTCTGACTTCGAAGACCCAGAACTCCTCCATCTCTGAGTGTCTGCCCCCCAGGAACGAGTTGGTGGTGTGTGCTGGTCGGGTTGCACCGGACTGAACTGGACTGAACTGGGTGGTGAAGTCCGTCGTGGGCGCAGGCTGGTGAGGAAAGGAGGGTGCACCCCCTATACAGATGGCAGAGTCCTCCTCCAGCTGGAGTGGGGTCCAGGTGGGGCGGGGGCCTCAGGGGCTGCTTAATGAGGGCATCGGCGGGCTAATGAAGTGGCAGCCAGGGTCCACCACCTGCCCCGACAGCCTGGAGCCCAGCAGTGTCTCTGCAGTGAGCTGTGACCCAGGGGGCATGCCCGGCACCACCTGCACACAGAGGAGACTCACGTCTTGGCCCAGAAACAGAGCCCCATCCGTCACAGCGCAGCTAGGAGCTGCCGCCTCATTTAACAGCCCTGGGAGGGAGCCCGCGGATCATCTGCGCACGGATGGGTCGGTCAGAGAAGTGGGCCACGCTGTGCTCCGTGGGGACCCGGCACAGGCCTGTGGACTGGTCACAGCAGATACTGGCTTTGAGAGCGCCAAGGGCCCATCGGGGCCCTGGAGAGCTGGAGGAGAAGAGGGAGGGGCTGTCCCGCCCCCGGGGGAACGTGCGGCTCCCAGACTGTCTTATCCAGGCTTCTCAGGACCAACAGACCCAGGAGGAGATACACAAATGGAGCAAGGTTTATTAGCAGGAGCTGGCGCACGGCGCTCTGGAGGCCAGCAAGTCCCAGGGCCCGTGGCCAGCAGGACGGACCCCGGAGAGCGGCGGCGCATGCTTCAAGGCAGGAAACTGATGTTCCAGCTCAAAGGCCGCCAGGCAGGGGGAGCTCCCTCTTACTTGTGGAAAGGTCAGGTCTTTTGTTCTATTGAGACCATCAACTGATTGAATGAGGCCCACCCACTCTGGGGAGAGCAATCTGCTTTACGCAGCCAATGGGCTTAAACGTCAGCCTCACCCGGAAATACCCTCACAGGGGCACCCGGACTCACGTACGACCCAGTGTCTGCCCCTCCGCAGCCCAGGTGGGTTGACACATAGATTCACCCTCCCTCAAACTGCAGAGCTGGCTACCCCACGGCCTGTCTTGGGCACTTCCCCACGTCTCCTGGGCCTTCCATTGTGGCTTTCTCCAAAACCACCCCCTAGCTGTCTCAGGAAACCAAAGCACGCTCACATGGGGAAACGCTGGTGCGAGTTTATTGGAGAGATGACGTACAAAGCTGAGCCCAAGGCTTAGACAAGCCGCACAAGGGGGCGCAGAGCTCCGGGCTGGCAGCAAGGAGCCGTGTCCCCGCCCGCCCTGGAGGGCCTGACAGGGATGCAGCGGGGGCCTCAGCACTCCACCGCCCTCTCCCGCCTCCCTGGGCTCTCCTGGACCCGCAGGGGCAGAGCCCAGTGGGTCACCCAGGGAAGGGGGGCCTGTGGCTACAGCCCAGGACAGAGAGTGGGGCTGAAAGGTGGAAGCTTCTGGAAGCAAATGGGAGGCAGCCGGTGGCCTGCACTGGGGCACAGGGGATGCCACCTTGCTGGGGATGAATGGACTTCTCTGCATCTATGGGCTCTGCCGTGAGCTTCCCCATCACACACCAGCCGTCCTAGCAGGGTCCCTTCCTGGCCAATGTCCCTGTATCCAGCAGCCAACCTCCAGGGCTCCTCCCGGGAGCAGGAATGGACTGGGAAGTGCAAGGCTGATCTTCCTCCTGGAGTAAATCTGTATCTTAAGAGGATTTGTGGGGGCCATGTCCCCAAAGAGAAGCCCGTGTACAGGGAAGGGCTCAGCCTGGTACTAAGATCCCTGGGTTTTGGCCCCAGCTCCTCCAACACGTGTGATCTCAGGGGGGTGACTGGTCCTCTCAGTGTCCTGGTTTCTTCATCAGGATGGCAATGGTATCACCTTGGGGGTCGTTATGGAAGCAAAGGAGAGTTAACACCGTAAAGCGCTTGTCACTGTGCTCAGCGCCCACTGAGCATCCTGTAAATGCTGCTTCTTCTTGTCCCTGGGCCTCAGTTTTCTCATCTATAAAATGGGAATGTGACCACAGGAACCCCAAAGACCCTTCTAAGCTCTGTGACCACTGGCCTCATGCCAGGCTAGGGGGAGCGAGGGTTGGTTTTGGTCTTTGTGGGTTTTTTTTGGGGGGGTCTCTAATTGGATCATAAAGGCTGCCCTCCCACCTAGAGTTCACACCCTCCCTCCTCCACCAGGATCCAAATTTCAGGATTTAAATTCCAGGACCCACCAGGAGCCAACTGGGGGGGGGGCTCCTAGGAGTGGCGCTGACTCACAGGCTAGTCTTTGTGTGGACACGTGTTTTCACTTCTCTTGAGTGAATCCCCAGCCCCCAGAAGCTGCTCCGTAATAATCCACCGAGTGGGTAACACGCTTCATGAGTTACGTGCTCCGTGTTGTGTCCCAGCTGCGTGTGTAATGTTGTTTTTTTTTTTACAAATGCTGTCTTGACCCAGTTTTGGGGTCTTTGCTAGAGGCCGGTCAATTTCCCTCTTGGGCAGCTGATTAAGACTGCACCTCTCACTGTCCTGTCACACCCCAGGGCCACCATACACCTGCCCTAGTCGCTTCAGGGCCAGGTACCAGACAACTAGGGACAGGCGGCTCCTACCCCCAGGAGCCCACGAGATTGTTCAGATAAGCCAGTCCCCAGGGATCTTGCCAAACCAGCAGAGCACCCCACTGGCCATCTCTGAGCTGCTCCCACAGCTCCGGCTCACTGTCACGTTGTCCTTGGGATGGTGGTCCAATATCACACACACAGGAGCGGGGTTCACCATCAGCTATAAAAGCAAGGCTGTGTCTCCCCCGTTCACTTCTTCTGCCCTGTATTCAGTCGGCATCCAGGAGAGATTTCGTGACCAAGCCATGTCTGGACTAAGTGTTTGGCATGCAGTGAACACACAGTAACTGTTAGCTTTCATTGTTCCACGATGACCCCAAGTCCAAGGGCACCTGCCCACCCTCGGAGAGCGGGGAGAGGGCACAGCGGTGGCCTCACAGAGGCCCTGGGAACTCGGCGCCACCCCCACTGTGATAGAATGGTGCTTTATGAGACGACATGATGCTCTCGGTCAGCCCCGAGATGGTCCGTAAGGCACCTGGGGAGGGTGTGAGCCCATCTGACAGACTGGGAACCGGAGTGTCACAGAACCTGCCAGGGCAGGGCTGGGATGAGGAGTGGCATTCCTGACCCCGTTGTCTGCGTCTCTCTTGGGGGCCACGTGCCTCCATCCCGTGGGATCGCTGTGCCCACGGAGTTAAGGGGAACCTCAGTCCCTGACTGCTGGCCTGGCTTCTCCGCAGATCCTGTTCGAGACCTTCGGCGTGCCCGCCCTGTATTTAGCCAACCAAGGAGTCCTTTCTCTCTATGCCTCCGGCCAAACCTGCGGTGAGTGGCTCTGAGGAAGCCCCGCCCCTGGGAGCCGCCCTCCCCCCCGCCCCCTCGCTGCCAAATAATAAACGGAAAGCAAAATCCACAAAACTCCACCTGCCAGCCCTTTCCACCCCTCCTGGTCGAATATCTCCCTCCCGCTGTCTCACTTTTTTTCCTGAACAACTTCACTGAGGTACGGTTGACGCGCTCCACACTGCACGTGTGTGAGGTGCACCAGTTGGTAAGATTTGACGTGTGGATACACCCTGAAACCACCGGCACAGTCAAGATGGTGAGACTTACCCATCACCCCTAAACATTTCCCTCCCACCCCCGCATGCTGCCTCTTCCAGCCTGTCCCCAGACAGCCACCAGTCTGTCCCCAGAAATGTGTTTGCATCTTCCAGAATTTTGTGTGTGTGTGACTATGAGGTATGGACTTTTTTTGTATGGCTGTTTTTTCACTCAGCATAATTATCTGGAGATTCACTCGTGTTGTTGTTTGTATCATAGTTCCTCTCTTGCTGCCGCTGAGTAGTGTCCCACTGTGTGAACGTGCCATACTGTGTATTCACCTTTGAATGGACATTTGGGTTGTTTCCAGCTGGCGGCTTTTATAAATAAAGCTTCTACGAACATTTGTGGACAAGTGTGCATTTGTGTCCATTTGCAATGGATACGTGCTTTCATTTCATTTGGGTAAATACCTAGAAGTGAAGGGGCTGGGTTGTACAGCAGGTGAATGTTTAACTTTTAAAAAATCCTGCCAAACTAGTTTGCCAAGTGGTTGCACGCGCCATTTTGCATGGTTTCCTGCAGCCGTGTGTGTGAGTTCTGGTTCCTCCCTGGCACCTGGTGGGGTCAGTCTTGTTCATTCGTGCCATTCTAATAGGTGTGCAGTGGTATCTCACTGTGGTTTTGACTTGCATTCCCCTGACGACCAAGAGGCTGAGCATCTTTCCATGCGTCTCTACCATTCATGTATCTACTTCGGTAGAATGACCATCCAAAGGTTTTGCCCAGTTTTTTATTGAGTTGTTCATCTTTGAGTTCTGAGAATTCTTTTTGTATTCTGGGTACAAGTCTTTTATCCTATAAGTATTTTGCAAATATTTGCTTTCAGTCTGTGGCTTGACTTTTCATTCCCTTCACTGTGACTTTCAAAGAGCAAAAGCTTCTAACTTCAAGGAAGACCAGTTTACCACTTTGGTTTTTGTGGACCTTGTTTTTGTGTCATATCTAAGAAATACATGCTGAACTGAAAGATTTTCTGCTATGTTTTCTTCTAGAGGTTTTATAATTTTAGTTTTATAAGTTTAGTTTTAGCTCTATGATTGATTTTGAATAAATTTTTGTATATGGCATAAGGGGCCAATGAAGTTTCGTGTGTGTGTATGTATAGACGGGTGCAAGTATTCCCACACTATTTGTTGAGAAGCCTTTGCTTTCTTCATTGAATTGCCTTTGCACTTTTTTTTGAAAATCCGTTGTCCATATATGTGTCGGTCTATTACTGTACTTTCTGTTCTGTTCTGTCAGTTTGCCTAACTGTAAGTTAATACCACGTTGTCTTGGTTACTGTAGCTTTATAAGTCTTAAAATAAGATAATGTTAGTGCTATACTTTTGGTCTTTTGTTTTTGCTAATTTTTGGACCATTCTAGGTTCTATGTATTTCCATATGAATTTTAGGATCAGTTTGTCAATTTCTACCCAAAAAGGCCTCTTTGAGTTTTGATTGGAATTGCATTGAACCTATAGTTTGATTTAGGGAGAACTGACATCTTAACAATAATGTGTCTTTCAACTAATAAATGTGGCACATCTCCTAGGTCTTCTTTAATTTCCCTTGGCAATATTTTGTATTTTATAGTATAGAAATCATGCATATGTTTTGCCAGATGTACCTCTAAGTGTTTCATGTATTTTACTGCTGTTGTAAATAATGTCTTTATTTCAATTTCTGATTATTCATTGCTAGTATATAGAAACACAACTGATCTTTGTAGATCGATATTATATCCTGGAGTTCTAACTAAACTTATTTGTCAACACTGATGCCTTTTTTTTTTTTTTTTTTTTGTAGATTTCATAGGATTTTCTACTTTGGCAATCATGTCGTCTACAAGTAGACAGTTTACTTCTTTATTTCCAAACTAAATGCTTTTTATTCATTTTTTTCTTGCCTAGTTGCTTTAGCTAGAACCTCCAGTACAATATTGAATGGAAAAGGTGAGAGCAGACAGTTCTGTCTTGTTCCTGATCTCAGCAGGAAGACATTCAGCTGTACACCATCAAATGCAATGATAACTGTGGGTTTTGGGTAGACATCCTTTACCAATTTGAGGAATTCACTCGTATTCTTCATTTGGTGAAATTTTTTAAAAAAATCATGAATGGATGTTGAATTTTATCAAATGTGTTTTCTGCACCTATTGATATGGTTATATGGGTTTTCTCTTTTAGTTCTTTAATACACTGGACGAAATGGATTGATTTTTGAATGTAGAAACAACCTTACATTCTTGCAATAAAACCCACTTGGTCATGACATATTATTCCTCCTCTATATTGCTGGATTCAATTTGCTAAAATTTTGGTTAGCAGTTGTGTGTGTGTGTTCATGAGACGTCTTGTCCTACAGTTTGCTTTTCTTCTGATGTTCTGTCTCCTGGGGTTCACCGCCACTTGTTGCCTGATATGGTTGTTTCCTGTATTTTGTCCTGGTTTTTGGGTGTTTCAGGTGGGAGAGGGAATCCACTCATCGATCCCTCACTCAGCAGACTTGGAGGTCCTCACTCACTTTTGCTTCATTGGTTACCAGTTTCAGGTTCTTAGTTACTAAATTCAACTCTGATCAGCCCTGGACAGCTCCAGCAGTCGCTGTTTCACACAGAATGAGGCCCTGTGTTCCCATCACCACATCACATCCTTTTGGACTGGCATAGAGAGGCCTAATTTGCCTTGCCAGCTAACTTGCACGCCTCCTCTGCTGTATTCAGACTCTCGTGGCGTTTGAGCGCCACCCAGAGAGCCCTGGTGCTGCATCAGCGTACAGTCAGTTCTCTGGAGGAGATAGTGCAAAGAGCGGTTTCCTCCTTCCTCCTCCGCTCTTTGGCAATTGCTGCTAATGCCAGTATGTCTGATTTAATAAGGAGATCTGCAGGCTTCTTCTCCAAAACAGCTGGCCCTTGCCCTGGCCCGGAGAGATTCAGCACATTCCCCTACCGGGAAGGAAAGTTTCCTCCTCTGATTTTTGCCTTCCCTCCAGCTCTTTCCCCCTCTACCATCTCTTCCTGAAGACTTGACAATTGATAACGAATGCCATGCACCCAATATTCTAATACCAGTGTGTTCTCTTGTTTAGGTATGACCCTTGAATCTGGAGAAGGAATGACATACTTTGTGCCCATCATTGACGGCTGTCCTTTGCCTCAGTCAACCTTCCAGATGGACATTGCAGGCCAAGACCTAACCTTGTACTTCCTACACCTGTTGTCAGAAAGTGGGCACTCACTGGTGAGCACAGGTAGGGCATTGCTATTCTTGACCAAGTAAACCAGACTTTGGGCTGTAATAGCCTCCTTGGCGTGCTCCACCTGTAGCCCTCAGCTGGTAAAGTGAAGGCTACCATTATCCGAGTTCTAAAAAACAACCTTATCTATGTTTAGGGGTGTTTAGTACATTGATGATGACAACAAGGCAGATGGTGATGATGCTGGTGGTGATGGTGATGATGATAGTAGTGATAACAGTGGTGGTGATGGTGATGATGAAGGTGGTGGTGATGATGGTGATGATGATAGTGGTGATGATGAAGGCAGTGGTGATGATGATGATGGTGATGGTGAGGATGATAGTGGTGATGATGGTGGTGATGGTGATGATGGTGATGGTGAGGATGGTGATGTCAATGATGGTGATGGTGGTGATGATAGTGGTGATGATGAACTAAGCTTCACCGAGTACTTACCCTCTGAAAGGCACCAGACTAAGACAACACTTCACATAAATTCTCTCACTGCTTCGTGTTACAATACCCTGAGTGGAAACAAGCTTCTCCATTGCAAGAGGAATAAGTCTAGGAAGGGTAGGTGACTTCAACATCCCACAACTAGCAGGTGTAGCAGCTAGAAAGTGAACCCAAGGACTCCAGACAGGGATGTGCCTGTTCCAGTTTTTACCCACTTCTCGGACTAAATTCCCAGTTTGTAGAACCTGCATGACACTCATTCCCAACAAGCTCGTAGCCTGCATTGTACTTTCTGGTCTTCTTAGGCAAGAGGTGTGTGTCCAAACCATACCAAGTACAAACCCTGAAGAATAGTGGCAATTAGAGGAAAGCAAGGGACAGTGATAGGACTGGCTGCGGCTTGGCACGATCACTTGTGCAGTATGTCCCCTCATCCTTACGACCGTCCTGCGAGTGATGATTAATCCCATTCTTGAAGACGAGGAAAGGGGAGGTTTAAGAGGCTAAAGAACTTGGCAGAGGTGGAAGAGGTGATATTTGAACCTAGACTTGTCTCACCAGACCCCAAACTAGGCAAGGAAGGGGGACATATCAGGAGTGTGCGGCACCCAGGAGCCAAGGAGGGAAGGGTGTGGCTAACAGCGTCAGCTGCTGAAGGGGAAGAAGCCAGGAAAAGAAAAAAGAGCGTGGCAGAGCTTTGGAACAAGGAAGACACTGCAGACCTGGGCAAGAGCAGCCAGGTGGAGTGGGTGAAGGCAGAAGTCAGACGTCTGCGGGCTGGAGAAGCTGTGGGATTTCCAGGCCAGCAGGTGCAGGGAGTTCCCTCTGACCCAAACTCAAAGGAATGACGGATGAAACATAAAACCACAACACCAGGAGGCATAGCTGGGTCTGAAGTTGCTGTCAGCCACCCAAACAGGGGAGGAGGCTCATCTTCCAGATACGTCCAGGGGAGGGGGCTTCAACTGACAGTTCCCCAGAGGAGGGGGCCGCCGTGAGCTGTTTGTAGCTGACACTCATAGCAGGTGGGGATGGGGTCACCAACATCACCTTCTATATTAATAGGCAATGAAATTGAATTTGATTTTTCCAGCTTGGTGTATATAGCACACGGTGCAGAAAATGCAGACGCGTCTTAAGCACTGGTGTCTTGGTTCAGAACACCCCTAGTCCACTGTTACCGTCCACAGACCGGGGCCCCCAGCACACGTTGCGGGTAACAGGCACTAGAGCACGAGACGAACACAGGAACTGCAGCTACAGTGGTGCCGTCTGATCCCCGCCCCCAGGAGCTGAATCTTCAGAAAGATGCTGCCTGGGGATGGGGGTGGGGGTGGGGAACGCTTTTGTGAGCTCGCCTGACGGTCAGACTCCACGTGGCCCTTTTTCTTTCTCCCACAGCTGACCGGGAGTTCGTCCGGGACCTGAAAGAGAAATGCTGTTACGTGGCTTTGGATTTTGAGAAAGAAAAAGTGGAAGCCAGCTCGCCCTCCTATGCACAGAAGTGTCAGCTGCCTGACGGCCAGGAAATTGACCTCGGGCGGGAGAGGTTCTTCTGCCCCGAAGTGCTTTTCCAGACCGACCTCATAGGTGAGCCCGTGGGAGGGGGACAGGTGAACCCGGAAACGGACAGAAGGATGCGCTGTGAGGCAGCAGGAGACAGGGCAGCCAGGAGGGCATTCTGCTTAGAGTAGCAAATACTAGCAAGGTGGCACTCCATTTCAGAAGGTCCTCTGATATCAGCTGTCACTTATTAAGCACCTGCTGTATACCTGTCACTTTGCGGACCTTGGTTGTATCCTTTAATCTTCTCCCCAAATCTCATATCATTTCATTTTGCACACGAAGAAACCCACTGGAGAGCGTCAGGTCATCTATCAAATGGGATTAAATACTAACCCGGACTGCAAGTCTTCTCCTTCATTATGTATAATATTTATACTCTACCTATTTAAAAATAATTTGAAATATAAAAATCGAGACAATTAAAGCAGAAAAGCAAAACCCACAGATTTTGGAAGGAACTTTAAACATGTGGCTGATCTAGAGATTTTAAATGAGCATTGAGCTGATTAAGCTCTCTGGCAGGCAGGGCAGAACGGGATAAAATGACGGATTATGAAATTCCCACGCACTGGGAAAATGAAGGCTGCCTGGCAGTCCAAGAGAACCAGTGATTGCCTGGAAACAAACATTTTAAATAATTGGTTACATTAATAAGGGACAGAGGGGAATGCACGAGAAGCAGACGCTTCCCCAGGATTCGTCCCTGCTGAGGACATGGCATTCATACCTAGGACAGGTGAGCTGGGGTCCTCTCTGTGTTCTCCATCAGTCGGTGCTGGGGACAAAGGTTTAAAATGTGGCACGTGCCCCCGGATTTCAGGCGGGTAAATGGAGACGTCGGGATGGAGCTCTGCACCCACAGTGTGGAAGTTCCCCGCCGGTCTGGGCAGACACCACACACCCGCGATGTTGCACGCGCACTGGGCCAGCCCCGCCCTAAACGGTGCCTGCGAATTTGCCTTTTCAGTCCTTGTTCCAAGGTTATGCAGTCAGGACCATCACAGACGGGGAGACCCCGACAGGCCCCAGCCACGCCGCCCGGAGGCTCACAGTCTTAAACAGACAGGGACACGGCGCACACGCCCCGCGGGGACACAGCGCACACGCCCCACGGGGCTTTGCTCTCAGGAAAGGGTCGGTGTAGCTTTCCCAAGGCTACCTGAGCAAGGACGCGGTGTCCGCAGAAGTCCCCTCACAGGGTGACTGACACCGAGGCATTAAGCATGAGTAACTGCCAGTAACACTGGGGTGCGGCGTCTTCGGGACGAGAGGGGCACTAGCGTGTGCTCACCCAGGCGCCCGGCCGGAGCCCGGGGCCGCGCCGCGCACACGCGCTGTCCTGCTGAACCCCGCAAGCGCCTCGCGGGCAGTGGTGCTGTTTGCCCGCTGCCCTCGGAGCTGCCCAGGACTCGGGGGGCCCAGCGCCTTCCAGGGGAGGGAGGAGCCCAGGTGGGCAGCGGGCCGAGCCTCTGGTCCCCGCGGCTCATCTGTGCTCCGCCCTTCCTGACAGGGAGACACCACCTGGGGGTCCACACGAAGGCCTTCCAGTGCGTCAGCTCCTGCGACCCCGCCCTCTGGAAGATTCTCTTCGGCCACATCGTATTGTCTGGGGGAACCGGCACCTGCTCAGGCTTGCGGCTCCGGCTGCAGAGAGAAATATCCACCCTGGTTTCCCCGAAGATCAACGTGAAGGTATGGTGCCCCCCACCCTCCCTCTGGGGCTTCCAGAGGTCATTCCACAGATGCTTCTGGAATGCCGCCCACATGGCAGGCTCGGTGCCAGGTGTTCAGGGGAGCACCAGTGAACAGAAGGTGCAAAACTCCTGGAGCTTACGATCGAGCGGGGGGAGGAAGCAGTAAGCAGTACAGATCCGTCTGCTACAGAAGGCGGTATGTCCGGAGGGGCTAGAAGCCGCAGGTGGGGGGGGCAGCAAGGAGGGAAGAGGGGAGGAGAGAGCGGTCAGGGTGGTGTCCTCGGGAAGGCGGTCTTTGAGGGAATACTTGAAGGAGTTGAGGGGAGTGTGTGAATATCTGGGGAAGAGCATTCAGGCAGAGGGAACAGCACACGCAGTGGCTCAGAGGCTTGCTTCCTGGAGGGAGTTCTGGAAAGGGTTGGCTGTGCTGAGAGAAGGAAGGGGGTAAACGAGGTCAGAGAAGCCCTGTGAGGCTTTTACCTCGAAACCACCAGAAGATTTGAGCAGAGCAGTGAGATGACCGGGCTAGGCTCTGGAGGGTGGGTCAGGCTGCCGTGTGGGGATGTGGCTGGTCGAGGCAGAGGTGCTGGTGGCTCAGAGCAGGTGGTGCAGGAGAGAGGTGGTCCAACTCCGAGCATGCTCAAGCAAAGGATACAGGACTCGCAGAGAGATGTGATGGAGGAGGAGAGAGAGGAGCCAGGGCGTCTCCTGAAGTCCTAGCCTGAGCCACTGGGATGACACAGATGTCATCACTGAGATGGACAAGGTCACCGGAGGAGCAGCCGGGGAAGGCCTGAAGTGGCATTTTGGGTGTGTCCAGTTGGAGATGTCTCCTGTCCGTCAGAGAGCAGAGGTCCAGGAGGGACAGGGAGTTTGGAGGTGGCAGGGGCCTGGGCTCCAGGTGCACATTGGAGTTTTCAGCAGAAGCATGGTGCTCAGAGACCAGAAGGAGTGGTGCAGACGGGGAGGAAGGACGAGGTCAATATGCAGCCCCTCGGTCCATCGGGAGAGGCTGGAGGGGCAGGGGTGCTGCCAGGAGCCCAAACACCAGAGCACAGGAGACCGGGAGAGCAGGCAGCCCACAGCCAGGGGAGCCCTGAGGGACGGCGGGCAGGAAACCCCGCCAAGTCGGCAGGTAGGAGTGGGCTGAGAACTGGTCCCTGGAGTCCCTGGGATTTAGCACCTTCAGTCCCATGAGACGTACCTTTAAGACTGACGTTCAGAGGGTCTTGAAGGAGGTTTGCTACCATGAAAGCAGAGAAACGGGGCCACAGGTCAGGGGACTGAGGTCAGGAGGAGCCTGTGCGGTTGTGGTGGCAGTTGTTTTAAGGTGGGAGAACCATCTGCCCATTTGACCTCCGATGGGACCGATCTGCGGGGAGAGAGAAGCTGAAGATGCAAAGAGGCTCTCCTCCCGGCTCGGGCCTGCAGGAGGCAGCCGGCCCCACAGCACATCTCCGGTTTAGGGAACCGGGGACCCTGCCCCGCCCACGCCTCCGCCCCTGCCTGCCGTCCTCTCACCACCATTTAAATTTTATTTGTTTATTTATTTACTTTTAAATGAATAGCTTGTATTTTTTAGAGCAGTTCTAGGTTTACAGGAAAACTGAACAGAAAGCAGGTTCTTGTACAGCCCTCCCTTTACACACCGTCACCCTTGTCATCCCGTCTTGCGTTTGTGCATCGGTTACGACTCACGAGCCACCTGTCAATGAACCGAAGTCTGTAGCTGACGTGAAGGCTCACCCCTGGTGTTGCGCACGTGGTGGGCTCGGGGGACGCAAGTCACGTCCCCACCAGTGCCGTGTTCTGCAGAGCAGTTCCACGTCCATCGCGACTGTCACGCAGCCGTCCGCGGTAATCGCGCCCTGTGCAGACCTGCCCGTCCCCGCCTCTGCCCTGTCCCCGGGACCGCTGATCTGACGACTGCACTGGCCCTGGGGCTTTGCCTTCTCCAGGGTGCCGGGTCGCTGGACTCATGTGGCTGTAAGGTCGTGTGGTTGGAATCCAGCAATACGTAGGTAGCCTTTTCACACTGGCTCCTTTTTGACCCCACTTTTCAAAGCTGCTTTTCTTCCTTTCTGTTTATGAGATCAGCTCACGGCCATGGTGGAAAACGTATAAGCAAAGTTTAAGCAACGAGCCTGGAATTTCAGTCTCAATTCGCACAGTAAAGAAAGCACGTCCCCATCTCTCCTTCTAACTGGACGGAACCAGCTCGGCACCCGCCCAGCGCGGTGGCCAGGGGTTGGGCGGATGGGGGACCCCGTGCACTTTTGGTTGAATAAGGGCTTTCCTTGCGCCTCGGTGCCCTGGGCCGAGGGTGGCCCCCGTCCGGCCCTCGTCCGTCTGCCCTCTGCTCGCTGCTGCCCTGGTGGCTGTGCGCTTGCCTGGAGCCTCTCCTCCAGCTGCTCCCAGCCGGCCCCAGGCGGGCCGCCCTCCCTTGACTGCAGCGTGCTCGGCCCCTCCCGGAGTGACACCAACCCCCACGCTGGACCCCTGGCCGAGCTCCACTGGGGTGCGGTGGGCGTGGATGGGGGAGGGCTGGGGTCTCCCAGACACCAGGGAGGGCAGGGGAGTGAGCAGCTGTCTGGGAACCTCCCTTCCTCTGCAGATCTGTCACTTCCCTTCCATGTCTGCGCCCACCCGTGAAACAGGACATCTGAGGGGCTCCTCCTCCCAGGGCGGGGGGCCGGAAGCGGGGACTGAACCCCTCTCCCCTCAGCTCCCCCAGCTGCTCTGGGAAGATTCCTTCACCCCTGCCCTCAGCCGCCCCGCTTTCAGATCTGACGGCAGGCAGGGCCCTCTCAGAGCAGCTTTCTGGCTTGAATCCCCAGCGTATCCTCTGCTGCCTCCTGAGCCCTCTCCGGCCCCATGTCCCCTTCCCTCCTCCCTTCCTGGCTCTGCAGAACGGCCACACAGGGCTCGGTTCTCCCAGCCCTGATGCTTGCAAACGACAGCCTGACTCGGTGGACCAGGGCGACGTTGGAAAGTAGACGTTTGCACAGCAGTGGTCCTTGTTCTGATCCGTGTGGATCCGTCCTCCACCAGAACCAGTGGGGCAACAGGGGAGAATCAGGGATTTTCTGGAAAGGTGAACACGTCAGCTGGTATTACAGAAATCAACACAAGTCTTCTCGCTTCCAAAGTCGGCAGCCCTCTTTACATGTGCGATACATAAAATTCCATCATGATTATAAAAATTCATGTAATACTGGAGAATTATTTCCATCCCTTCCTTCCTCAGACTGCAGCCCTCGTTATAAAACAGGACTCACTGTGACACACACTTGTCCTAGAGATCTGTACCCACCTGTGTTCTTCCTAAGCCCACAGTCTTCTTTATACAATTTTATATGATGTTATATAAATACATACAATGTGGGAAAACTGTGACCCCCCTGCCTCCTCCCTCCCCAAGGCTGCAGCCCTTTCTCCATCACCTCACATGAAATTACAGACGTGTAGGGACTGTGAGGAAGCTCTCACCGCTCCCGGCTTCTCGCTCTGGAGTCCTCCTTCTCTCCGGGGATGCCTTTCCACTGGCCCTTCTCTCGGCTCCCTGAGCTGCTGCCTGTGGCGAACTGTCACCAGACCAGAAAGGAAGGTCCAGCTCAGCCAGCACGGAAAACAAATGGAACTGTGACGGCATACTCCTGCCCACTTCTTGACCGTGGCTGCAAAGGGCGTCCCTCAGGCTGCCCTCCGACAGCCTTGCCCTCCAGCCTGCGGCTGCGCTGAGGTTCGGGCCAAGGTCTGCCATCCCCCTCTCTGAGCCCTTAATCCCCCCCAGCCCTCCCCCAAAACTTCTCCACGTGGGGCTGGAAGGCGGCGCCTGTTTCCTGTAACTGCCACAGCCCAGCCCTGCCTCTGCCTAGTCTCTCTCCTGTCTGGATGCTCTCTGGCAGGGAAGGGGGTGTAGACTCACCTTGAATTGTCCACGAGCTCATTAAATTCTCCCCCAATGACGGGAAGAGGGGCGAGGGTAAAACTCAGTGGCAGAGCAGGTGCCTGGCACACCCAAGGTCCTGGGCTCAGTCCTCGGGGCCTCCACTGGGAAAAGGAGCAGCCGAGGCTGGCTGACTCCCCGGGTGTGGAGCAGTGGGTGTGGACGGCTGGCTCCAGACTTAGAGGGGGCTTGGCGGGTCATTTCTGACCGAAGATCACTGTGCGATTTGACACACGTCTCAGAGGGAGCTCAGACAATCGGGCGACACCTGCTTATTTATGTGGGAAGGCCTCTCAGCATATAAAGCTGCAAAAGTGGAAAAAAGAAATGATGAGAGAATGAATAACCTGATTATCTGCCCCCCAAAAAGATGAAAATAAATTAAAAGTAAATAAAAATAAAAAATAAAACAGGTGGACAAAACAATTTTAAAAACTGAAAAAAGAAATTAAAAAAAGAAGAAGAGGAGAAGGGTTCTCTCCCACAAGCAAGCTCGCCCTCCCTTCCGGGAGCAGCCGCTTCCCACGGGGCCGTCTTTTAAAACGAGAGCTTCTCCCAACAGCCTCAGTCTTGCGATGATAATGTTCTCGTGCTAAATTTTTGGCCATGGTATCTTCTTTTTTCTTTAGGACAGTTTCTCCCTTAGAGCCCATTTCTAGACGGGAATTTCCTGAGCCAGGAATGTGCTCAGAGTCCAGGCTTTGGAACACACTGTCCAGGCGCGCACGGAGACACCCAGCCGCCGGTCCTGCCGACGCAGGGGGCAGTGTCCCACCCAGCCCTGTTCATCGCACACGGGCGCCGTCAAGTTAAAGACTCTTTCCCAGTTGGACAGATGAAAAATGCGTGCTTTACTCTGCATTTCTTTAACGACTAACGCAGGGACACCTTCCGCACGTGCTGGGCTGCCCGTAGTTTTTCTCTTTTTCTTTTACTTCAACATCGCTTTGTAATTGCTCGTTCCAACCCTCTGGCCGTTTTTCTGTCGGTGGCTTTGCTTTCTCCTGAATGCGCAAGCTGCCCCAGTTTTGCGCACACTTTTGCTTGTTTTGGAGTGTCTGTTTGGACAAGACCCAGGCAGGATCTGGGGCTCGCACAGGGTGACAGCCTGTTGATGGGAGGAAAGAGGGTCCTGGTGCCTGTTATCAGCTTTTTCCTCTGCCTGATGCCCGACCCTGAGTGTGTGTCCCTCCGCCCCTGCCCCCCACCTCTGACTCTTTCCCTTGTTTATTTTCCTTAAAATTTCAGCCATCTCTCTTGTCTTAACCAATATAACAGATGGTTTCCAAGCCAAGCACGGTTCTGTGGTGACAGCCAGCCAGCACCCATGACTGAATCTGATCATTCATCTTGTCTTATTCCCTGGACTCTGGGTTTTCCAAATCTTCTTAAATCCCTTTGCCTTGCATATTCCTGCAGCAAGGTGTCCGTCCCCACCTCTTTTAGAATAATAAACATGTACTGTGATATACCTGAGTGCTTTAAGGAAAGTCAGTGAGTATGTGAGGATGACAACTGTCTGACCTTGAGTAAGTGAATTCACCTTCCAGACCCTCAGTGGTCCTACCTGGCAAGTGGGTGTGGAGATGTTTACCTCCTCCCGGCCCAGAGGTGACCTGACTTGAACAAGAAACACTGCTTTCTCCCGACATTGAAACTGAAGGAGACACACACATTACCAAACTCAGGCTTGGCTGCTCGCTGCTCAAAAGCCGATAATCGAGAGGCAAGTGCCAATAGAAAGGGAAGATGCTTTAACCAGAAAAGCAGGCAATCTGGCAAGATGCTGGACTTATGTCCAGAGATACCTCTGAGGATTCTGCTCAGCCATGAGAGTTTTTGAAGGGAGAAAGGAGGGAGGAATCTCAGTGAATCACTGAGGCAGGAGGTGGAGGTCTGCGTCTTTCTCCGTCGCATGCAGACGGGCTGACTCTCTTCAGCTGCTGTCTTGTCCTCGTGATCTGCCCACAGAATCGTTGAGGGGGCTGTTGCGGGTTGAGAGCCAGCCACTTTTTAACAGCCTAATTCTTTATTCTCACTTCTTTCTATCTAGGGAGACAATCGCCAGGTTGGGCAGGGCGTGGCGAGCGCCCGGAGAGCAGAGGTCGGGAGCTAGCTAGATTGCCTAGGGATCTCGTCCTGTAACTAGGTCCTTTCAAGGTTAGAGGGGACAGGAATGGACAAGAGGAAAGGGGGAAAGGGCTGCTCTCATCCACGAGACTGATGTCAGAGCAAGAGCTAGAGGCGGCCTTAAAGGCGATGCCCGGCCCGAGGGAGCCTCTCTGGGAGGCTCGATCGCCTGGGTTTGTTTCTTTTTTGCTTATCTGTGTTTTCTGTTTTCCACAAAATGCGCATGCCTTACAGAGAGTCCCTACCTGAGTACAAACTGTGTCATCTATTTCAGAGTGAGTCCAAGAGCCGAGGGCCAGTCCTGTGCCCTTGCTGCTTTCAGCCTCACCTTAAAGCCACAGGCAGCAGGATATGACCATTAAGCATCTTTAAAGTTTGGAATAAACTGTGTTTCCCAGGGAGAGGGGAGGGGGAATGACTGCGCATGAGGTGCACTCAGGGCTTGGTACTTTGTGTCCCTGCTTTAGAACAGTACTTTGATTTTGATCCTGGTTTCTCTCCCTCTCTCCCCCCGACCCCTCACACCACCCTTGCCTTCCTCTCTTCCCTCCTCCATTCCCCTCTCCCGCCTCCTCGACCCCCTTCCAGGTGTCCACCTGCCCACATTCCATATACGGCGCGTGGGTAGGAGGCTCCATCCTGTGCTCACTCTCCACCTTCAAGGACATGTGGGTCACCAGCAAGGAGTATAAGGACATTGGCTCCTCCGTCATCGGTAGGAGAACCCTCTGACTTGTGGCTGCCTGGACCCCATCATCTGTCCTGTTAATGCCAGCTTCGAGCTGAGCCTCAGCTTGGCTGAACTGATCAGTGTTCAGAACCAACTCAAATGTAAGGGTGGCCCTGCCTCCACCAGACTTGGATGAAAAGGGTTAATAAAGGACAGACAGCCCCTGTGAACAAGGCTTGCAGCATCTTGGGAAATGCTCCCAGGACACTCACTACATCAGTGCAGAGTCACGAAGGGAGGGAATTTCTGGCAACCCCTGTGCATCAGTCAGCATGGCTAAGCTGTGCTGCAGTAACAAACATTCCCAAGTCTCAGTGCCATAAAACAAAAGTCTGTTTCTCACCCATGCTACACGTCCACTGAAGGTCAGCAGGGCTCTCTCCTGCTTCACCCTTGCTCCAGAATCCAGCTGACAGAGCAAATGCCATCTGTAATGTTGTCATGCACTTTGGGTGTGCATAAGGGTGCCCTGGTGGGCCTTTGACTGTCAGCAAAGGGACATACTACACATCTGCACACAATTAATTGTCCAGAGCAGGTCACAGGCCCCAAACCACCCTGGGGGCTTGGAAGCGCCACCCGGCCACAGACCCAGCCCCCAGCATGGGGAGAGTGGCACAGATGCTCTGGTTCACGGGAGCACAGGTGGGGCCCATTAACACAAGGGGCATTACGCCCTTCACAGATTCACTCCTGACGTCGCTGTGAGGCTGGCTTACGCCAGCCGAGCTCGTGACGCAGGACCGAAGCTGACAGAGGTTCATTAACTTGAGCGAGGCCGTTTCGACAGTGACAGGGAGTGTGGATCTGTAGCGCACACCTAGTCGGAGAGCCAGAGGGTGAGAGTGGAGAACTAAGGAGAGAAAGTCTGCATGAACATCGGAGGAGCAAGGCCCAACCGGAGGGCCCAAGGCGAGGGCCCAGCGCAGCAACAGGGCGTCCCCGCTGCCCAGCGAAGTTCCACGATGTCAAAGATGAACAGCAAATTCTAGAGGATGTGAGAGAAAACAACAACAAACAGGTTAACTAGCAAGGGGGGTTTACCACCTGGTTTAACGAGGCAGAATGTCCTAGGACGGGGCAGCAGACTTTCTGAAAAGGGCCGGATAGTAACCGCTTGCCCACTGTCTCCGTCACGGCACTCGCTCCTGCCTTTCTGGCGCGACAGCCGCTGCAGGGGAAATGTGAACCGGCCGTTCTCCTCGGCCGCGATCCCGGATACACTGCCTTGTTCTCACACCACTTTTTTGGGTGCTTTTCTTTTCTTTTGACACGCCTTCTGCTGGAATGACTCACTTTTCTTTATTCTGCTACTGATTTGGAAGTGTATCTGTTATTTTTCTTTCGTGGCTGCCACAAGGTCTTCACGTCTTGCTGAACGTAAGGTTGGAGGTGGACTTATTAATCCCACCACCTCTGCAGCCTGTGGGGCTCCTTCCTTCCAGCCCCTCCTCCCGTATCTCACTTCTGTGTTTTAATCTGACTTGGATTTGTTCCTTTAAAAGTCCGTTTAGCACCAGTGTGCTGGGGATAAACTCTTATATCTATCTGAGAACGTCTGCATTTTTGCTCACAGTTTAAAAAAAATCTTTATTGAGACATAATCCACATACCATAAAATTCACCCACTTCCTGTGTGTAATTTAGCGTTTTGAGTAGTCACAGTCATGCAACCATCACGGGGATCTAAGTTAAAAGCATTTTCATCTACCCTAAAAGAAACGCTGTGTCCACCCGCAGTTACTGCCCCCCCAGCCCCTGGCAACCACCCGCCTTCCCCCATCTCTGTGGATTTCCCTGTTCAGGACATTTCACAAAAACGGAATCACACAACACGCGGTCTTCTGTATGTGGCTTCTTGCATGTGTGCATCTGTGTTGGAACCCGTGTCAGTAACTCACTGCTGACTGTTACCCCATCGTGTGGACGGACCTCGCTTTGTTTATTCACTCACCCTTCGGTGCTCCCCTCCTCAGTGCAGACCCGTCAGCACCAGGCACACACCGCCCTCCGCTCGTGCGCCTCCCACCCGCTGGCTGGATGGGAGCCGACCTTCAGCTGCCCTTGAAGATGGAGGCTGGGTCCTGGACTCCCTGCTCAGAGAAGAGGCACCGAGACCGTCAGATGCGGAACGAACATCCTTGTGTGGGGTTAAGCCGCTGAGACTGAGGGTTATCTGTTAAAAGGGCGGGTGTTTCCTTAACTGACACATATGAGGAGGCACAAGGTGGGGAAGGATAAGCAGTTTGACCCTTTGAGAAATGAAACCAGCCAGACCTCGATTTTCCAGTTTAATCAGATAATAAATCACAAACCCTCTTTTGGTTATAAGTTTTTATTGAGTTTTTCTTTATCACCTGGGAGCCAAAATGACCCTACATGATGCATCTTCAATAATCAATTCAAAAACTAAATAGGAAAAAGGCGACAAATGTGACAAAACCCCTGGCAAGGAAAAGTAAACTAACAAGACATGCGCGAGACGCACGTTAGGAAAACCACAAACTGCTGCCGACGAGGCGCAGGAGGCTCAAGCGCAGCGAAGAAACAACGCCCTCGGGGGTGGGGGCCCCGCGTAAACTGTCAGCTCCCCCTGCTTCCCCCCGAAATCCAGCGCGGCCCCAATCAGATCCCAGGGAGATTCTTTTGGATGGAGTTTGAAAAGATGATTCAGGGTTCATCTGGAAGATAAATTGTGCAAAACGCCAAGAACCGCGTCGGCACGCCCCCTCTTGGGGCGTCCAGAGCGGCCCTCTTGCACAGCAGCCTGTGGCACAGCCCCAGCCTCGCCTGCGTCTCAGGCGCCCCCCCAGGGAGCCACTTCCCAGCACCCCAGGCTCGTGGGGCCGAGGGCACCAGGATCCGGGACACAGCGCATCCCAGATGGGAGGTCGGGATGGGTGATACCTGTGTGGTCCAGCGACCGTTCTCCTTCTGGATTTTTCTCTCGATGTGGTTGGATGAGGTTCCAACCTGCCCTCTCCTGCAGGTGCGGGCATACGACCAAAGCATGGCTGACAAGCCCCAGTGGAATGCCACCCAAGCCGGGCCAGTGAGACTCAACTCCAGGATGCTGGCAGTGGGGGAGCTCCCCTCTTAGAGAGGAGAGGAGTCTGGAGCTGCTGGCAGCCCTCAAGCTGCCACCATGGGAGCCTGCTTGAGGGTGAAGCCATTGCAGAACCCAGGGGTGGGGAGGGGAGAAAGAGAGGGAGGAAGAGGTGGGAAGAGAGAGACACTGGGAGACAAAGAGACAGGGACAGGGAAAGAAAATGAAAGGGAAAGACAGAGAGATTCTGATTCCTCACAGCACGGCTTGAACCAACCAGACCTGAATTCCGCCTAGGCTCACTTGAGAGGCCAATAAATCCCACTTTTAAAAATTAAGTTTGTAACGAAAGATGAGTCGCGAGGTCTGGGACCCAACCGCAGGGTTCGTGGGTATTTAAGCTCTTCCTTTTCTGTGTATTTGGAGCTGAATCTTGCACTCAGATTTGGGCTTGGACGATCTTTCCCAAATACCAGGCTTCAGAACATCCCTCCTCCTGGCGATGTGCTCGCCCACTCGCTCCCTCACTCTCTCGTTCACCAAAAGTCCTCTTCCTGCCAGGGGCTCGTGAGGGTAAGGAGGGTGGAAGTCAGGAAGCCCTGTCTTCAAGTCTCTACTTTCATCAGAGAAAGGTAATGTCAAGGAGTTAGGGGGTCTTGGGTCTGAACTGGGGGCGACTGAGAAGAAGAGTTGTGTTCACCAAGTGCAGAGGACCCCAGGCTGCTGGGCCACCACCCAGCAGGGGGCAGGGGTTCAGGGGAAAACCAAGGCCACCCTCCACCCCTCTCCCACCCCTCCGACCCCCAGCCAAGCATGGGCAGCTGGGAAGCAGGGGGCTCCCCATTCAGGAGCACAGTGTGCATGCGGAGAAGCCATGTCCCCTCTCAGCACCATGGACAGGGGGCTTCCCTCCCTGCGGCCAGGGACCCTGGCTACCAAAACTCCAGCGTGCTCGGAAAGGGTGGACGGGCGGTTCGCTCTCCCCTTGGTTGGTGCTCAGCCCCCCCTGCTCCTGTGCCCGGGATTGTCAGGCACAGACGTCCCTGGGGCCCCGAGTGGTGCAGACGCGGGGGCATGCCTGAGCCTGGGGGCCCGAGGATGGATGAGATGGTTGCTGGGGCTTCCTGAGGACCCTGGAGCAGGGTCGGGGCCAGGGAGGCACTCACAGCTTGGGAATGAGGGCAGATGGAATGCAGAGACTCACTGGGGCCTCCTTCCCCAGCGGAGCTGCCTGGCAGGGGTGGGGGCAGAGTTCATGGAAGTCACACCTTCCCCACAGCCAGGCCCAGCCACAGCAGCCACACTGACCAAGGAAGGGATGGCAGCCTTATCCTGGACAGTCAGGTAAGGAGCCGTCTCTTCTCCCTCCCTCCCCCCACCCACGCTGAAGCACCCAGTGCAGCAAAGAGGGTGGGACACAAGAGAAACAGACCTTCAACGCTCCTCACTCGGCAGCTACCCTGGCAGAAGTCAGGGCTGGGGCAGTGGGAGGGGACTTAGGCAGAGAGAGACGTGGAATCAAATATTACATTCATCTGTCCATCCCTCCACCCACATCTCCCTCCAGTCACACATTCATCCACCTACCCATCCATCTGTCTCTCCGTCCATCCATCCATCCATCCCCTTACCCACTCCTCCTTCTAGTCACCCATTCATCCATCTCTTCATCCATCCATCTCTCCATCTGTCCATCCACCATCTCTCCACCTACTCACCCACCCACCCACACATCCACCCATTCCTCACTTGGCCAGGGCAGAAGTCAGGGCTGAGACAGTGGGAGCACAGAGGGAGAAAGGCCTGGAATCAAATATGACGTCAACGTTAAAAAACAAACAGGATCAAGTTAGAACAAATAAGGAGACTGCCTCAGTCCTAATAAAAGCATAACTTGCTTTATGCCAGTCCTGCTCGAAGGGCTCACCGCGTGTCACCTCCCTCAGTCTGCGCTGTGATCGTGGAAGAAGGCGGTGCTATGATGAGCCCCATTTTAGAGGACCCAAAGGGGAGCACTCAAGGTCACACAGCTAAGGCTCAGTGCCGGGCACTTGACCGGCGTGGGTCTGCCTCTCTGTAGTAACCAGAAGTATCCAAATGGTGGCAGAACTGGGGTAAGCTAGTACTCGGGTAACCTGCTGCTCGGGGGGAAAAGCAGGGCTGAGAAGGGGTCTGACAGCACAGTCAGAAGCAAGTACTGGGAAAAAGTGAATCAAGAGTCCTCAATAATGAGTTTCATACACATGTACCCAGAAATCTGGCTTGCCTGGTTTCTGCAAAGCAGTGTAATTATCAGCATCCAGCAAGTGATTTACATTAACTACTCGGGAGTGAGCTCCTTCTATTAAATACACAACTATTAGTGATCCTAATTGTCCATTACGGCTTAATTGGATGCTGAAAATTGCTTTGTTAAAAGCCAACTGAGGGATTGGGGTAAATAACGGTAAGCTCAGCCCCCAGGTGACGCTCCTGTTCCTGGAGAGTTGGTCCTTGCCCTTGACTAGCTTTCCTCTCTCAGCCCAAGGAGTCACGTGCCATGGGCAGCGCAGACCCCATGGATAATCATTCCTGGGGGGTCAGCTTGACTTCAGATCTCAGACTATGGGACTCACTGTGCTCCAGGCTGGGCAACAGCAGTGAGGGAGGGTGAGGAAGGGTGGTAGGAAGGCTCGAGCTGGGGCTACACTGTCACTCCCAGGGCTCCCTGACTCAACTGCAACTTCAACTGCAGCACCCTCCCGGGCTCACAGAGGATGCCACTGCATCTCTGGGTGCGGTCCCTGGTCCAGCCAAGCCTGCCTCTGTGCACTTAGTGCTGGATGCTCAGGAATTGAGGCACCAGGCTAGAGAAGATTCCTTTTCTTTATTTTCATCCATCCATCCATCTATTCATCATCCATCCATCAAGCATCCATCCATCTATCCATTTATCCTTCCCTCACTCCAACCATTCATCCATCTGTCCATCATCCATCCATCCCTCCCTCCCCCATCCATCCATCTATTTATCATCCAAGCCTCCATCCATCCATCATCCATCCATCCATCCCTCACTCATTTGTTAAATACTGAGGTCATACTACGTAAGGGTACAGGTTTGCAGTCAAAACACCTGTGTTTGTAGTCTGCTTCAAACAGGCTGTATGACCTTAAGCAAGTTACCTAACTTCCTATAGCACAGTTTCTTCATTTGTACAGTGGAGAATATGATATAGCTGCAGTTGATTCAAAGAGTAATTCCATGTAAGGGGCTTGGAACAGTGCCCCGTGGGTAATAAGAGCTCAATAAATGTTAACTCTTGTTTTAGCATCATTACTTTTTATTGTTGTGGTGAAACTTTATTACATAATATTAAGTTACTTTCCAAAATGGTGGTGTGAATTTACAAGCTCTAGGTAATGCAGAGGAATTTTCATTGCCCTGTCACCTCATTTACAACGCCGTTGTGAGACTTAAATACTTGCCAGTGCAATGGGTGTAAGACTGTATCTCCCTTAGTTGCTTTTTTCAATTGAAGCATAGTCAGGTTACAATTTTGTGTTAATTTCTGGTGTACAGTGTAGTGATTCAGTTATACACATACACATATATATATATTCCTTTTCATATTGTTCTTCATTATAGGCTTTTACAAGGCATTGAATATAGTTCCCTGTGCTCTACAGAAGGACCTTGTTGTTTATCTGTTATGTATAGTAGTTTTATCTTCAAATCCTGAACTCCCAATTTATCCTTCCACACCCCCTTTTCCTCCCAGTAACCATACGTTTGTTTTCTACGTCTGTGAGTCTGTTTTTGTTTTGTGAATAAGTTCATTTGTGTCATTTTTTTTTTTTTAGATTCCACCTTTAAGTGATATCCTGTGGTATTTTTCTTTCTCTTTCTGGCTCACTTCACTTAGCATGATAATCTCCAGGTCCATCCATGTTGCTGCCAATGGCGTATTTCATTCCTTTTCATGGCTGAGTAGTACTCCATTATAGAAATATACCACACCTTCTTTATCCAGTCATCTGTTGATGGACATTTAGGTTGCTTCCATGTCTTGGCTATTGTAAATAGTGCTGCTATGAACACTGGGGTGCATGTGTCTTATCAAATCAGAGTCCCCTCCAGGTATCCAGGTATATGCCCAGGAATGGGACTGCTAGGTCATATGGTAAGTCTATTTTTAGTTTTTTAAGGAATCCCTATACTGTTTTCCATAATGGCTGCACCAAACTACATTCCCACCAACAGTGTGGAAGGGTGTCCTTTCCTCCACACCCTCTCCAGCATTTATTCTTTGTGGACTTTTTAATGATGGGCATTTTGATGGTAGGAGGGGACACCTCATGGTAGTTTGGTTTGCATTTCTCTGATAATTAGCGAGGTTGAGCGCTTTTTCATGTGCTTATCAGCCATTGGTGTATCTTCACTGGAGAAATGTTCGCTCAGGCTTTCTGCCCACCTTTTGATTGGGTTACATGAGCTATTATCATTATTATTAAATATTCACCAAGAGTTACTGTAAACCAGATGCTGTGGTCTTAAAGAGCGGTCCAGAAGAAGTTCTGGAGCTCAGAGCAGTTACGGGCAAGGTTTGATGGAACTGCTCACGTGCTTAGGGATTATATAATACTCGAGTTTGTTCAGACTTCAGGAGAAAAAGAGCTTAACTTGGGAACCTGGTAATTTAACATTTTCAGAGAAACCTTTTTTTTTTTTTTTGTACTTTGAAATAAGGACAATACTGTGAGCTTATTCTTACATTTTATTTCTGTTCAAGTCATTGCTAAAAGTTGGTAATTTTTTAAAGCAAATCATGACACCATGTTAAACTAAAAAGATTCCAGATGAGAAGACTGGTTTAACATCCCGGTATTCTTAAACACCAACATTCTAGTGAACAAAGCAACTCCTGGTTTCTGTATCTCCGTGAAGAGCTAGACCCAGACAGTCTTCAAGGCGTCCCCTAACTCTGGCCAAAGTCAATGTGCACCTAAGACTTTCCAGCATCAAAGCTTATTTATTTGTAGAAGATGCTAGAATCTGTGACTGTGTGTCCCTTGAGAAAAGGGCATAACTTAAGAAAATGGATCATTTAAAAATAAAAATTAAGCAATGTAATAGTTGAACTGACTTGGCAGTTACAAATGAGCCATCAGGTTTGCGGTCTGCCTGCCCTGGGGTGGGCCGGCCACCAGGCTCAGCCATCAGGAGGTGGGCACAGGAGGAGGGGGGCGGGCTGGTCTACCTGGAGCAGTGAGTCATCACGGTCAGGGCGACCTTGCGACCTCAGGCTCGTGGTGCCATCTTGCCGCACTAGGTGGGATGGAAGCCTGGACTTTAAGGAAAAAGTCAACACGACTTTCAAACAACCTTCCTTTCTGAAGGAGGATGGAGTAGCGAGGAAAGAGGAGCTTGTCAATCCTGGTTCTGCTGTGACCTGCGACCTCAGGCAAGTCACACGATCCCTCGGAGCCCCCCTCTGCTCATCAGTCATCCTTTCTGACCATCTGCTCTGTCTCCATCCTTTTCTCGGCCTCTGTCCTTATCTCTATCTTCCCCAGAAGAGCTGTCGTAAGAATGAATGCGAAACAGCACGCGCAAGACATTTCATACGCAGTAAAGCTCTCTGCAAGCACGAGAGGTTGGCATAAACCAGTGGTTCTCAAACGTACAGTGTGTCGGAATCACCTGGACGCCTGCCTGATGCCGGCCACTCGGCAGGTGCGCGGTGATACCTCACTGCGGTTTTGCTCTGCATTTGTCCAATGATGAGTGATGCTGAGTGTCATTTCAGTAGCTGCTGGCCGTCTTGGTCTTCTTCGGGAAAATATCTATTCGGGTCTTCTGCCTATTTTTTAACCAGTTTTTTTTTTTTTTAATATCGAGTTGTATGAGCTATTTGTATATTTTGGATATTAACCCCTTACTGGTTATATTATTTGCAAGTACTTTCTCCCATTCAGTAGGTTGCCTTTTCATTTTGTTTAAGGTTTCTTTTGCTGTGCAGAAGCTTTCAAGTTTAATGAGGTCCCGTTTGTTTAGCTTTGCTTTTGTTTCTTTTGCCTTAGGAGACAGAGCCAGAAGATGTTGCTACGATTTATGTCAAAGAGTGTTCTGCCTGCGTTCTCTTCTAGGAGTTTTATGGTTTCAGATCTTACATTTAGGTCTGTAATCCACTTTGAGTTTATTTTTGTGTATGAAAAAGACCACAAGTAGGTGAGGCTGTGGAGACAAAGGACCCCTCCTACACTGTCGATGGGAATGTAAACTGGTGCAGTCACTATGGAAAGTAGTCTGGAGTTTCCTCAAAAATCTAAAAACAGAACTACTGCATGACCAGTAATTCCACTCCTGGGTATTTATCCAAAGAAAACGAAAACACTGATTTGGAAAGGTACATGCTCCCCAGTGTTCGTGGCATCATTATTTACAACTGCCAAGATATGGAAGCAACCAAAGAGTCCATCAACAGATGACTAGATAAAGAAGATATGGTGTATATATATGTGTGTGTGTGTGTATGTTTGTGTGTGTGTGTGTGTGTGTGTGTGTGTATAACGGAATATGGTAGCTTCTTGGCTAAGCAAGTGGCTTCTGGTGAGCCAAGAGCTCCTTTGTTGGGCCAGTTATGTTTTCAAGGTCATTCCTGAATCTGCAGCTCATCATCTGTTTCTCCAACCTGACCTATGATTCAATCACCTTATACCGGCCCGTGACGAATTCCTTTCTGCTTAAACTAACTGGAGTGGGAGCTGTTCTCCACAACTGAGCCCTGACGCGCACAGTGCAGTTGTGCATTTTCTGCAGAGAAGGTCCATTGTTTCCCTAAGCTTCTCAGTGGGTCTATGACCCAGGAGAGGCTCGGAATGTAACAGGGAAGAATAAATCTGACTCCATATTGGATCTGTTTCCTTTGCTTTAACCTTTGCATTCTTTGCCTTTGCTACAAGTTAGTCACTAACAGGATGTTGCCTATAAGATTAAGTTATACATAATGGCTCATCTCTGGGAACCCTGCCTCCCAGGTAATGAGCATTAAGCTAAAATATCTTTGTTTAGCTCACAGGAAACATCCTGACCACCTGTGAATGACTGCAAGCAGGAGGAAGTTAACACCTCCCCTCTGGACTCACCCCCTCCCCTTTTAGTATGAAAGAAACATGAGTTCTAACTCAGGCAAGATTGTTCTTTGGGACACTAGTCCACCGTCTTCTCAGTCTGCTGGCTTTCCAAATATAGTCACTATTCCTTGCCCCAGCAACTCATCCCTTGATTTGCTGGCCTGCTGGGCAGCGAGCAGTACCAGTTTAGACTTGCTAACAGGGACATGCCCATTTGTGATCCACGGGAAGTTCTGCTAGGTCACAGCAGGTGTCCTGGAACATTTCAGGGGCGATCAAATCACGTTGAACTTGTGGTTTAAGGGGATGCTTCTAAAAAGCTCTACTAATTTGTATTCTGCCCATCTGGAGCTCCAGATCCTGGGCCTAATTAAAACACTGCTCACCTACAGCCATTTTCACTTTCAATCCAATCCAACAAATTCAATGACTTGTTTAATAAACATTCACCGAGTAAGCCTTCCCCAGACCCTCTTCTAGAAGCTGGGGAAACAGATATGTTTGCCGTAATTCCTGGGCGAGCTCTGCCACTGTATGAGAGAGAGGTATTCCAGAAAGCAAACCACAGTGATATGGGGCCATTGTGGCCACAAGGGACATGCGCCAGCTGGCAAGGGGCACAGGGGACAAGGCGACAGATCCCTGTCTTGTGAGCAGCTGCTATGGCAGATTGCAAAACTGGCCACAAATTCTTTCCCTCCCATCAGGGGGTGGAGTCCGTGTCTCTGCCCCTTAATAAGGGCTGGTCATGTGACAAGTTTGGGACAATGGGACAATGGCAAAGGTCATATAAGCAGGGGCTTGAAAAGCACTTGTGTGTTGGACTTGCCCTTGGAAATGCTGCAGCTGCCCCCTTGTACCTGGTGGACCGCCCCCCTCCAGGATGATGGCAGACACATGGCACAATGGCCCTGTTAGCTCTGGCTGACCTTCTGCCAACGAGCAGGCAACATGGGAGTGAGCCACCTGACCACCAGCTGACCACACACAGCGAGTGAGCCCAGCTGAGACCAGCAGAAGAACCGGCCAGCTGGGCCCAGCCCGAGTCCTCGGGGCACTTAGCCATGAGCTGATGAATGGCTGTTATTTGAGGCCACCAGATGGGGGGGCACTCTGCTCCTACTCTGTGCCCAGATTTCTACTGGGCCTCCTTCCAGCTGGTCACAAAAGAAGCAAGAATATTTCCTGCTTCCAGGGAACTAAGACGTCACATCTGAAAGTCATCTGAGGAGTAGGGGCCTGACCACCTGCCTGGTGTTGGTCTTCTAGAACCTTCTTCTCAACAAGTGCTGATGCCTGAGTGCCTGCAGGTTGGGTCCTTTGGTGTAAAAAGCCACGCTCTGAGGCAGGCTGAGAGGCAGCCTTGTCTGAGACACATCCATCAGGTCAGGGACAGGGGTGGGGCTGGCAGCGAGGCAGGGGCGTTGGCGGCAGGGAATCCCCATTGTCCGTCTTGTCCGAGTAGCCCAGAGGCTGCAGGATCTGAAAGGACACTGACTCTAAGTCAGGCAGACCCGGGCTTAAATTCTAGCCATGCCATTGAGGGGAGACGCGACCTTGGGCAGAGCCACACCTCCCTGTCAGAGCCCCACTTCCTCACTGGCTCCCTGGGCTGACAGCACCAGCGCCCAGGTCACTGAAGGCGGGAGCGAGGGGCTCAGTACCCACATGCCAGCACCCTCGGCCTGCAGGCTGACTCTGTCTAAGGCAGGTAGGTGGACAATGAGCAGAGGGGTGACCCTGAGCCTTAGTGATGACCGTGGCCACCCATGCCTCGCACAACCTGGGTGGCAGCATGGAGGGACCTGGGGGCCGTCGTGCTGAGTGAACAGAGCTGGACACAGAAGGACAGATGTGGTATGATCTCACTTACGTGTGGAATCCGAAAAAGCCGGACTTGCAGAACCAGAGAGTAGGATGGCGGTGGGGGAGGAGGAAATGCTGTTCAAACAGCACGAAGGTCCAGAAGTGCAGGACCTATGGGACAGCGTGGTGGCCAGAAGTAAACACTTCTGTCCTGGACACTTAGAGAATGGTAACCGGGCAAGGGGATGGATGTTAATTAACTTACATGGTGGATACACACAGTAAATCATCACGTTGTTCACCTCAAAAAATCTGACCTGGACAAAAGGAATGTTCTGTTGGGGTGACCGTTTGGCACCTGGAAGCCTGGGGCACCCCTGCATTGGGGTCAGCTACACCCACCCCTCTTGGTTCCCGGGGACCTCCCCGTGGGCACCTCTCCCTCCTCCATTGTGTCTTCTGGGGGGCACGTCCCACTTGCCTGGTGCCCTGGGTCTCCTGGCCGGTGTCACACCCTCAGCCCAGCCCCCACTGACTCCAGCCAGGTCCCTCTGGCAGGGCGGGGGCAGAACCAGCCAAATGAGGCCAGAAAAGGCCTGAGCCTTGGGGACCGACAGCGTGGTTCTCCTACAGGTTGACGGGTGCTGGGTGGGGCTCGCGGAAGCAGCCAGGTGTCCTCTGGGTGAAGCAATAAACTCTCGGACAGCGGTGGGGGAGGGCCCTGCAGGGCCCCCCCGAGGAGGCCAGCAGGGCAGTGCTGAGAAAAGAGGAAGGAACCACAAACCAGTTCTGTGCCCTGCGTGCCCCTCGGGGCCACTCTAAGTCCCACCCGTGCGGGACCACGGCTGCCTCTGTTCAACCAGCCCCCCATTTTCTCCAGTCTTCAAATTATGAGCATGAAAAGAAATGACAAATTGCAATTTTATTGTTACCCGGTCGCAGGGTAACACGCCCTTGTTACCAAATCTCCATTTACTGTGTCCGAAAAACCCAACAGAAACCCCCAGGTTATCTCATCTAAGCGATCTATTAACAGATGAAATTTAACCAACTTCAGACCAGGCCACTATGAGCACAGCTACTTCAATCACGTGGTTTAAAATGTGGAGAAAAGACAGGTTAAAAAAACGATCTTAACCTGTAGTAGCCTTTTTACTGTTGAAAGTTTTTATGACGTACACAGTTTTCCCCCAGCGAAGAACACCATGAGGCGTGGGCGCCAGCTCACACAGACAGGAGCCAGCGGCCGCTTCTTTCCTGACTCAGGGTCGCTTCACCGGACAGGAGGGGAGAGGCCAGTCCTGGGGGGTGGGAGACCAGAGCATCAGGCTCCCTCGGCGCAGGCTCCCCCCCAACTCGGGCCCCTCCCATCGCCTTTTCTGCAGACCTGAGATGTTCTCGCCATGTGTCCCAGGGTGCAGGGTCCTGCCCTTCACTGATGTGGTGGCAAAGCCGGCACCAATGCCGGGGCTCACTGATGACACCCTTCCTCAGGCCCCGGCTGAGAGCTCACGACGGGCAGAGCTGAGCAGGCAGTTTCCCCGAGTCCAGGCTGACCAGGGCCGGGGCGGAGACGGGATGCTGGTGCCATCCATATTCAGTGGTGGTCCCACGACCAGCTGTAAGGGCAGTGACGATGACGATGACAGCGACGCTGGTGGTGGTGGTGACGATGACGGTGCAACAACAGTCATATTGTCTCCCATTTAGAGGTTGCACCGTATTAGGGAGATGCTCAGCCGAGGGCTTGCCAGGCACGGTTACATTTTATCCCCCACATCCCCACGGGGAGTGATCCATATTATCTCGCAAAGCAGATGGGGAAAGCAGACCCCTAGAAGGTGAATTTGTGGACGACTGCTGGTCTCCAGACCCTCGGTCTTCATCACTGCATCCTGCTATCTCCCTGTCCTAATGGTCCCATGTCCCCAAAGTACCCTGAGGTCGGCCATGGGACTTCCAGCCCTGGGGAAGTTCCCTGCCCTCCCAACCAAGCCTGGGGAGCCCTGCTGTCCCTGCTACCACTGGGATCGCTGCCTCTGCCCAGAGAATCAGGGCGCAAGCTGCAGGTGGGAGAACCTCTGTGTCCTGCGAGGGTCTGTGAAGCTCTTTTCTCCAGCATCTCAGGGACCGTGGCTGCGACTGTAGGGTCATGGGTGGTTCTGCCTTATCTCCCGACCCAGGAACCCTCCTGAAGGAGGGGCTAGTCCATCTCAAGTCTGCCCTCCCCTCCTCAATGCCGGGGGCTCAGAACTCTGCCCGGATGGGCATTGGGCAGCCAAGCCTGAAAAGGGGGTGGTCCCTCCTGGATGGGAGCAGCAGCGGGCGGGCTCAGGAACCAGGCAGACCAGTGGGGCCAGCGGGCTGGGAGGCAGAGGCCAGTCCCCTGGGCGGAGCACAGAGGGAGAGGACTGTTTGAGGCCATCCTGGCCTCGCTGAGGGGCAGGAAGAGCCTGGATGGGGGGGAGTAGGTCGGGCGCTCACAGGAAACTTGGTTCTAACCTACGCAACGGCACCTTTCCCCTTAGGGCTCTGGCTTGCCCGGCGCCTGAGGTGGGAAGCCCCTCGTGCCCGCATGCGCCTCAGGTCGGCCGGTCCTTGGCACTACTTCAAGATGCTCCCTGCCATTTCCTCCTCCCAGAGGGTCTGGTGCCACCACTGCCCAGCCAGCCAGCCGGCCACAGCGGCCCTTGGGCTGCTGCTCTGGACACTCATTCAGAGTCAGCAGCTTGGGAATCGAGACCTGCTAAGGGCTGCTTTGAGATGGAGAGGGGAGCACCGATGCCCGAAGCAGACACCGCCTCCCTGGGGTGGGCAGCTCTGGGCATCCCTTGGCCAGACCAGCCTCAGACAGGAACCCTGCACGCTTGCTTTGGCTGTCTCCCTGTCTCCTTCCACATCCAGCTCCAGAGACACAGCCCCTGGACGGGCTGGGGACAGTCTGGCTCTCTTGAGTCGGTCCCTTGTTTTGATCCCTGAAGACCAGTGGGTTCTAGGAGAGGAACCCTGTCTTCCCACCCCCAGCCTCAGGATCTGCCTTTGAGAGGGGGGCAGGAAGGACTGGTTTGAAGTGTTCAAGGCAGGTTGGGTCTGTAGTCTCCCTCGAGTCTCTCTCGAGTCTCTTCCAGAGGGTGCGCCCCACTCAGGCCCCCCCCCCACGACCCTGGGAGACTCCCAGCCTCACAGGTCCTTCCTGACTGGACGTTTGCCGTTTCCCCAGGTGGAGAGGATGAGGCTCTGCTTGAGGCCGCCGTGATTAATTGGTGAGCCCAGCTCGTCCCAGAATCGGAGAGGAAATGGGTCACTCTCAGAGGACTGGGGTGAGAACATGCACATGTCACCTACATCTGCACGTGAGGCCGGCCAATGGGAGAAGCTTCCGGAAGGCGACTTTGAGGGAGAGTCAACCTAGGCCCGCAGGATGATGGGGGGTGGCCGGCGAAACCGGCAGGCGGGACCGCGGCGGGCGTCAGAGACACAGCTGGACTCGGCTCTTCTGTTTGCTCCATCCATGGGCACCCGCCTCGAGTAAGGCTGGGTGAGTCTAACTCACTTGTAGATTCGGACACGTAGAGATTCACATACGTGTGCAAGTTCAAAAGCCAAGCTTTAGACCAACGCTTGCGTGAGACCCGTGAGCCGCTGCCAGGGTGACATGGCAGGTAGAGAGAGCTCAGACTTTGGGCTTGTTCCTTGAAAGGGACATAAGCCCAACTACAGCAGGCCGAAGTTTAAAAAAATCAGGATTTCTTCGTCTTGCGTAACTGAAGAGCCCAGACGTTGACCTTGGGCGCTAGTCACTTTAGATTTTATGGTGAAGCAAAACAGCCCAATACATGACGGCTTGCACCGCCAGGGTTGTGCCATTGCTCATGCGGCTGGGAGGCAGCTGGGCAGCTTGCCATCAGCTGAGGCCATTACACTGGGGGCCATGGGCCAAGATGTCCTGAGTCACATGCTGGCCAGGTGGCTCTGGTTGGTGCTGGAGGCCAGCAAGATGATGGGGGCGACTGGGCCACGTGTCTCTCACCGTCCAGCAGGCTAGCCCAAGAGCAGCAGAGAGAGCAGCCCTGCACACAGCCACCTTCCCAGTCTCCGCTTGGGTCACACTTGCTACTGTTGCATTGGCCAAAGCAGTCATGTGGCCAAGCCCAGATTCAACTTGGGGGAGAGAGAGAGAGACCCAATCCTGCGATCGGGAGGACTCTAAAGTCGCCATGCAAAGAGGTGTCTCACAGAGCTGGGAAGGCTGTGCGGCCATTTTTGCAATCTACCACATTGGGCTTCAGGCTAGGTTGGATCCAGGGATTCAAGCAATTGCTTTGGGATTTGTTCTTGCTCTTCCCCTTGGCTCTGCTTCTTCCTTTGTCAGATCTACTCTCAGACGGGTCTCCCAGTGGCAAAGCCTGCTGGACACCAGCAGCTCTGGTCTATGCTTCTCCAGCTCAGGTCCGGTGGGGATGAGAGACTCTCCCGCAGTTCTAAGTCCTGGCATTGCCTCTCCCTTGCTCTGACAGGGTCATGTGGCATTTCTGGGCAGACTCTCTGTTAGAGTAACCAGAAGGGGAAGAGATCCACCCAAACACGTGCACAGAGAAGGAAAGTGGAGTGGTTGGCCAAGAAAACCAGGCACCAACACCAGGAGCCAGGAGACGCTCAGTGAGCCACGGAAGCAAACATCCCTGGGGGGTCAGACGGCCAGTGAAGCGCCTGTTCATGTGTTTCACCCTTCTTTCATTTGGGTTGTTCCTCCTTTTATTGAGCTGTCGGAGTCCTTTAAATAGGCTGCATGTGAGTCCATCGTCTAACGTATATTTTGTGAATTTTTTAAAGTCTGTGGCTTTCCTTTCACATCCCTAATGGTGCCTTTTGATTTGATGAACAGAGTTTTTAATTTCGAAAAGTCTAAGCATTTAACTTTCTGTGTTGTTGTTGCTACGTCCTGTCCACGAAATGTTTCGCCTGTCTCAAAGTCACAGAGATATTCTCCTGGTGTTTCCTCTAGAAGGTTTTACGGTCCTTGTCTGTCCATTTAGATCTATGACCTCTCCTGAATTAATTTCTGTGTGTACTGTGGGGTAAAGGTAGAGTTTCCTTTCTTCCAAATAGATACTCAGTTATTCCGGCACATCCAAACGACCTTCTCCAGCCACGATGGAATTAAATCAGAGCTCAGTAGCTGGAAGACAAGTAGAAAAACCCAAGTATTTGAAAGTTAGTCAACACGTAGCTAAATAACCCATGGGTCAGAGAAGAAATGACAGGGGAAGTTCGAGGAGGGAGACGGCCCCATCACCAGGCTGAAGCTGGGACTCAGCGCCTCCAGTCTCCATCCCTCTGTCCCCGTGAACTCCCCCAGAGTCTCCTTGACAAAGATGTGCATGACATGCCGTCCAGAAAACCCAGCAAGATTCCAAGAAATGGTGCTGCACTGTAAAAATGAGTGAAATGGTGCCAGTTGCAGCAACATGGATGGACTGGAGACCGTCATTCTGAGTGAAGTGAGCCAGGCAGAGAAGGAAAAATGCCATGCGACATCACTTGTGTGTGGAATCTAGAAAAAAAAAAAAGGACACAAGTGAACCACTTATTATTTAGAACTTGGAGGACTGATTTCTTGAATATGTGCGAGCACATCTGACTGTCCTTTATGACTGGATCACCGCATTCTGTTGATTCTTATTTTGTGGTTGGCTTTATTCCTTTGATAACTAAGTAAATTAAAAAAGCTAAAGCTCTAAACTGTACTTAGAAACAATGAACAGTACATATATGCAACTTTTTAAAATGTGCAGTATATTGTGTATATGTATCTACATGCAATACATTGTATATATGCAGTCATATTGTAACAACTCTACTTAATAAAACTGAAAAATGAAAAAAAAAACTGGCAAAGAAAAGACACGGAGCTGTAAAGGAGTGGCTGGTATTTTAGAGAAGCATCTGGAGGTGAACTCTATTTTCTCTTAAGTCCTCTATTTTTTAAAAAAAAATTCCAATCATTCGTCCACCCATCCATTCCATAAACGCACATGGAGAGCCTTCCTCAGGCACTGGGGAGACACGCCCATCGCAGCCCTTGCTCACAGGGAGTTTCCAAGCGAGGGATACAGATGAAGGTAAATTACCAGGTAGGTAAAGTAATTACAAACTGCTGTGCTCAGTGAAGGACTCTCAGACGTCCTGAGATGGCCAAGGAGCCAGGGAGGATGGAGCCAGCAAATACTCCCCTCGGCTACTGGTTGACCTGGTAAAAATACTGGCTCCTCTCTCTGCCTAATGTTTCAGAGAACGCTCTGTCTCCACAGACACCAAGAACTCCTGGGAGGCAGGGGTTGTCTCCAAACCTGCACAGGGATGACCCCCCTCCCTCCAAGCCCAGGGCTGGTTCAGGGCCCCCTCAGGGCCTCCCGTGTGTCCTATTTCTGCTTGAGGTTCTAAGCCCCTTGCACAGGGCTGGGCTCTGGGGAGACACTCAGTACCCCTTAATGTCGTTGAATGGAATCTCCATCCTTGGGCCCTGGTCACTTGGGGGCAGAGTGGGAGACAGCGCAAAGCGCCTGCCCGTAGTGCCCCCTGCAGGGGTCAGGGAGCCGGGCATGGACTTGGGGTGCCTGGACGGAAGTAAACCTTGCCCTTGACCCCGTCAGCTTCTAGCATAGCATCGCCCTCCAGGACTGGAAGGGAAGTTAAGGGTCACTCCATCTCAGCGCTCAGCCAAAGCTCGGGGGACCCCTTAACGTACCCCTCAAGTGGACCGCCCAGTGCACCCTGACTACCTCTGTCAATGGGCCGCTCTCTGATTCCCGAGGCAGCCACGCCACCGTGGGAGGACGGCGGGGAGCCTGGAGGGAAGGAAACAAAGTGCTCCGGGCTGGGGTGGATTCCTCCTCCCACATTCAATTTTCTATTTTGGGGGCATGCCTATACATTTGTCAGGAAAACCCTGCATTTTCCGTGTCCTTTGATGGACTCCTCAAAAAAGCCAACCAGCGTCCTTCTCCTGAGACCCCGGAATGAGTCTCCACCCTGAGTCTGGCCCGTGGGAAATGCTGGCAGCATCCTGGGCCCCTTGCTCGGGTCTGGGCGAAGCGTGGAGTGGCGCTGAGGGTCCGGGAAGGTGCCGCCTCAGACCCAGGGGCCCCGGTGGGCAATCTGGGCCAGCAAGTCGGCTCACACACCACCTATTTTGAGAAACGGGGACATCAGAAATAGAAAGGCCCTAATTCCACAGCCTGAAACACTCATCTAGAGAGCCGGTAATAAGGAAGGGCAATAAAGCCCAACCTGTGACACGTACACAATGGAGATTCTTTTAAAAAGGCTTCAAAATCGCTGAGGGAAAACATCGGCTAAACTGTCTTTAAAGACAGAACAGAAGTTGCCAGCAGCTTTGGGGCAGAATAATCTGGTGAAGCCATGAAGGGTGGCCCCGTCTGCGCGTCCACGGCCAGGCTGGCCTTGCTCAGTCCGGGAGGGCCTTATGCCCTGGGTTGACTCGGCCGCCTATAAAATTGTTAGCAGGGAAGGGCGGTTGCTTGGGGAAATTCTGGTAGAAACCAGTGAAGTCAAATCGGCTTCTACTAGGGCTTGGTCAATACTGCCCCAAACCCAGCAGAGTCTCTTGCATAAGACAAGCAATAAATGTCAAAAGAAATAGGTGTACATGTTCTAGAATTCAGGGTGTTTTAGTGGTTGCCTTTCCTTACCCCGGACATTTCCCGGGAGACTTGGTTTCAGCCAGGCTGAATGTACGGCGTTAACACTGAAGGCAAGATGGTTGCCAGAATCTGTGAGAATAAGGAACCTCCTTTTTCTCCCCCTGGATTTCTTTTTTTTTTTTTTTTTAACTGATGTACAGTCACTTACAATGTGTCAGTTTCTGGTGCACAGCACCATGTCCCTGTCTTGCATATACATACAGATATTCGTTTTTATATTTTTTTTCCATTAAAGGTTATTACAAGATATTGAACATAGTTCCCTGTGCCGTACAGAAGAAACATCTTTTTGTATATAGTGACTAACGTTTGTAAATCTCAAACTCCCCAGTCTGCCCCCTCCCACCCACCCCCCCAGCTTTCTCAGAGCACCATCTGTGAAGACCAGTGCTGAAGCTCCCTCTCCACGACACTGGAAGGATACCAGTCAGCACTTATGAAATATTTACCTAACGTGGGCTTCGGGCAAGGGACTGTGATGGCTGTCACCTGGGTTTTCAGCAGCTCACTCTCCGGGTGGAGGGGGGGAGATTGTGCACAGGTACAACTGCAATGAGCAGTGTGCAGGGGTGGGAAAGACACGGGAGGCAGCACCTCCAAACAGAGCCAGCCCTGAAACAGAAAAGAGGCAGAGGCTGCCCTCTGCAGGGAGGGGACTCGGGATTTCAGTGGCCAGGACGAGATAGAGGGACAATCCAGGAAGGGGCACAAAAAGGGAGGAGGAGAGTTGGGAAGGTGACAGGTGTGTGGCCAGGGGCGAGAGGGCGTCAGGGCAGCCATTATAGGAAGCATGCCATTCCCCGGAGTTACGCAGAGAGATGCTTCTCTGTGCCAGAGCTGAGCTTGGTCTATGGATTAAAAATAATTCAATAGTGAAAGAACATGGCAAAGGTAAGGTGATGCACTCAGTCTGTAGGCTCTGCAAACTGAACGGGGACCCCTCGCACCACCAGACCTCCATCCCTGCCCAGTCCACAGGCCTAGTTCTCAGGCCTAAAGACCAAAGATCCAGATTAACTCAGGTGGATGGAGGAATCCTAGAAGAAAGGCTGCAGGAAAGGCAGAGCTAAGGGTAACCCAATGGACTTGAAAACCATATGGAGAGGCTGCTGGAGGTGCGGGAAGACTTAGCCACTGGTAGATATGATAAGAAAAGAAAAAACTAAGCAACTTAGAGGAGAAAAAAGGCAAGCATTAATTCCAGGAAAAATGAAAAGTTGACTAAGAAAAAAGGAAAAAAATTTAGTCATACTTGACCCCAAAGCAAACAATATTTACCTCGTTGCAATAATGCAAATTCTGAATAGTGATTTGTCCAAAATTTGGGACATACAACTACTTTGAGAGACTGGGAGAGGAACTGCTGACTTAAAGGGAGGTGAACACTCCACCATTCTGTGGGTACTGCCTAAAGCTGACGACTCAAAAGACTGTGACGAAAGCAGTATTTGTTTAAAAGCATAGATGAGGTAAATACTCAGAGACGTAACTGAGAGAGTTGACAGTACGTGTCTTTGGGGAGTTGGGGTGGGGGCGGGGACTGTGGTTTATCTGTATACGCCCCTCAGCTCTATTTGACAGATGTGCACCCTTATATGCATATATGTACAGACACACACCTGCATGCATGTCCTGCTTTGATTTACAGAGAGAGAAAAAGGAGAAAGAAAAAGAACGTGTGCTTGCCTTCTACAAGGCGGGCGTGATGAGGGACAGTGAGTGTGACCTGAGGTAAGATGCGTGCAGGGGCGTCTCTGGAAAAGCCCAGGTCTTCTCACCATCAGAGGAACAAGCCATTTTAAAATCTCATTTTCCCTTTAAACTTCCCCAAACCATGAAGAACACCACGATGCCCCGGGGCAGGCGCCTGGGCCTGTGAGACCCAGGACCCACTGGAGACTTGGGCTCACATTTTAGTCTGTGTTGCCTTCTTAGCTGGGAAGCCAGGGTCCAGCGCTTTTGCTCCCTGGACACGCCTGCCGCCAGGGGCCGCCACCAGGGCTGGTGGGCAGCGACACAGCAGGTGAGGAGATGCGTTTGCTCACTCGGCGCGCAGGTGTAGCGCACTGCAGCCTCCCCCGGAGCCGACCACTGGGGGGCGCAAGCCTCGCAGGCCTCTCCTGGCATCTGGCTCTGCGTTCCCTAAGCCTAGCCCTAACCCTAACCCCAACCCTAACCCTAACCTTAACCCCATCTTCCTGTTCACGGCGGGGGGAGACCATGGACGTCTCGGGGGCTGGGCACTGCTGGGACTCGCTGTGACAGGACCTGGGGACCCCGAGCCCCAGGTGGATTTGGGGCCGGAAAAAGCCCCCGTGCCCTGCCCTTGTTCAAACATAGGCGATGAGGTGGGGGACTTTATTTTTGTTTGTTTTTTGGGGGGGAGGGTTTAATGGAGGTACTGGGGACAGACTCCAGGACCTGGTGCGTGCTAAGCATGCGCTCTGCCGCTGAGCTTCACCTCCCCTCCAACCCTGCGACGCAGACATTTATTTACAAGGGGACACAGCCCTTGGTCAGTGCTGCTTATTCTTTTCAGACAAAGCAACACTGTTAGTCCCGCCCCCCGCCCCCCGCCTCACTTTTCCAGAAAAGCCAACCCTGCTCCAGGTTCAAAGGCAGGAGCACCACCAGACTCCCAGCTCCCTGAGGAGGTGTGATAGGACGAGAGCTGGGGTGCTGCAGCCCCCAGACCGGGCCGATTCCTCACTCGGGATTGGACCAAGCTCCCGGGACCCCAGTCTCCTCTGTGAAGTGGGAAGAAACCGCAGCTCCCAAGGTGTCGGTCGTGAGGAGGCTTAAAAGCGAGAGAATCTGCGAAGCACGGGCGGGCGTGGAGACTGCAGGGCTGCCGAGCCCGCCTGCCCCGCAGCCCTGCCGGCCACATGCGGTCCTCATCCTCAGCGGCTGCCTTGTCACTGTCCTCCTCTCGCAGTTTCTCTTGGTCTCCCCCATCCCCCACCGCAAGGCAATCCTCGATATGATAGTCAATTCTCAGAGCTAAACGCACAGGCGAAATCACACATTTGCCAAACACCCTGCTTCGCCCTGGGGAGAGCACAGCCATGCTTTTAAACACACTCCTCTCTCTGCAGAAGGATGGTCGCGCCGTGACAAGGCAGCTGAGTGAAGGCACTGGAGCTCGAGAGCGCAGGGAACGGCTCCCCCCGAGCCTCTTAATAGTGGCTTGTTCTGAGCCGGCACAGGATGCAGCAACTCAGCAGCTCCGGGCAGGGGTGGGCCGGGCTGGGGCAGGGCGGGAAGGGGACCAGGAACCAGGAGGCGGAGGCGGGAGGGTCTGGGAGAGGAGACGCCCTGGCCTGGCACCTGCAGGACTGTCCACCCTTTGGAGGGGGCTCCAGCCCCCGAGGGCGGCGAGATGCTGGCCTGGGGAGGAGCACGGCACTCACGCTGCCTGCACTCCTGGAAATTAGTTCTCCTTTGGTGATGACGGCTTTTGTTCCAATGTTAGTCTCTCTCTCATGGGACAGGTGGCAGATGGCCGCTTGGATCCGTTTTCCAAGGAGGGAGCAAGTCCCCCGAGGTGGCCCCGGGTCTGGTGATGAGAACCACCCGGAGGAGTGCAGACCCTGAGAGAGCTCCTTCCCAGCCATTCCCTGCCCCACGTGAGAGGGTTGTGATCAGCTCGCCTGACTCCTGCTGTCTCGTGAGCCCTCTCCGAGTGGCCTTTCTGCCCCCGATGCACCGAAACCACTCTTGTTGATGTCACCGACCAACCGATTTGCGTCTTGGCAAATCCAGGGCCCAGTTCTCATCTGACCTCTGGCACTTGCCCCGCTGCTCACTCATCTTTCTGCAAACGCTTTGTTCACGTGGCTTCTAAGATGTCACAGTCTCCTGTGTTAGGAAAAGTCGGCAAAGACTTTAAAATGGGTAAAGAAAAAACCCACAACTTTCCTGTCTGGTGCACCCGTTGGGGTCCCCTCCATGTTTCAACGAGCTATTTTATAAGTCGCACAAAACTGCTGTGCAAAACAGAATAATGCAAGTGATTCTTGTGCGTGGGGATTCAAGTTAATTGTGGCGGCCGGAATGAAATTGTTCTCTGTCCTGTGAACAGAACTGTCAGGAATGTACGTGCTCTTATTTCCTGATTCCTGACATCTCCCAGAAGGTTCTTTGAGTTCTCCTGGGGGCTGGTTGTGACGTCTGATTTGTTCCCTGGCTAGTTGGTGAACTAGAGAAAATCTTAGGTGTTCGTTTTACGTTCACATGGGAGCCATGACTTTGCCTTTTTAAAACCTTTCCGCCCTCTTCACCGGTTTCTGCTGACTCCTCCCCTTTTCCCAGCATTCTCTGTGGCCGCGGCCTTGTTGGATTTTCGGGCTTAACCATCTACCCGCCTCCCCAGGGGGCCCAGCCCAGCCCCAGCCACTGGCTTAACAACTGCAGAGACGTCAGAGGCCCCAGACGTCCACCTCCAGCCCCACCCTCTGCCACCAGCCCCAGACTAGCGTCCCCCAAGTCTGACAGGCTCCACTGGACGGAGCAGGTCCCCACACTTCACGTCCAGGCCCAGACGGGGCCTCAGAAGATGAAATAAAACCCTGCAAGCAAAGGAAGAGGTGCGAGCAAGGTCACGTGGGCGAGAAAGCCCCCAGACCTGTCCTTTCCCCGACGTCCTCAACTAGGTTCATGGCTCAAGTCACAGAGCTGCCGAAACTGAGGTCTGGCGGCTCGCTGCTCGAAAGCCAGTGCTCAGGAGACACGTGTCGGTAGGAAGTGAAGTTTGCTTTATTCTGAAGGCTGGCCGCAGCAGGGGAGGCCAGCTTGTGTCCAAAGGCCAATCTCCCCTGCCAATCAGCGGGCAGGAGCTTTTAAACGGGAGCCTCAGGGGTGCAGAGGCGGGGGGAGGGGCCGCACGCAGGGCAGCACGGGCCCCTGTGACAGCCGTCTTGACGTCCCCCGTGGTCTGATCAGCGTCACCCTGACTGTTTCAAGCACAATTCATCTTCAGTTTCAGGGTCGGCTTGTTCCCATTTGTTTGAGGCCAGTTCTTGGAATTGTGGTAGCTGATGTCACGGCTCCAGTCTGGGCGGCATGCAGACGACTTCTTCCAGCCGGTGGGGGTTCAGTGTCTACAGACCAGCTCCAGGGATGTGGCTCAGAATATGCCCATAGCCCTGAGGAGGAACTGGAGGTCCTTGGCTGTGCTTAATGACAGCTGTTACAGCTGTGTCTCGTTTGACTATTTCCCATTGTGTCTGTATTTTCTTATTGCTCTGATTTAATTCACTCTTTGACTAAAGTTTTTCTACAGACAAGACGCAGGTGGAGGACATGGCAGGAGTCTGTCCCCCAGGAAGGCCCCTTAGGGTCCTGCTCTGCTGCATCTTGGAGTAATTCTTAAGCCCTCTTTCTCCCTGATACCCTGCACTTTATCCCGTAATCCCGTTCGCTTGGCCTTTAACTGCCTCCCAGAGTGACCCCTCAGCAGCACCTTCAAGGCCGCCACCCTGGTCCCGGCCACCATCACTCCTGGTCTCCGACGTCTGCTGTCACCGCCCAAGCCCGCCTGCTCTCCGACTCTTGGCCAGCGGGGTCTCTGTGCGCCCCCACTTCCCCAGCCTCGCTGCCTCGGTGTCCCCATCATTCCCTCCCCTCCAGGGACACGGCCGCTTGCCCTGCCCACCGCAGGCCTTCGCACTTCCCCACTTTCCCCCGAACACGCCCTTCCCGCCACATCTGGGTGCAGGATCCCTCGCTGTCCTCAGGCGTCAGCTCAGGGTCACCTGCTCAGGGGCTCTTCTTGACTTTCCTTTGAAACAGCGTCTCCTCTCATTTTCCCATCCTTTCCCTGATTAACGTTCCTTCAGAGCGTTTGGCACATCTCACATTATATGATATGTTCATGTGCTTTTTTTTTTTATGGTCAGCCATTGTCCTTTTTTTAAGTTTTGTTTTTTATTGAAGTGTAGTTGACTTACAGTGTTGCTTTCTGGTGTACGGCAAAGTGATCCAGTTATACATATACATACATCTATATATATATTTTAATTCTTTCCCATTGTATGTTATTTCAAGAAATTAAATGTAGTTCCCTGTGCTATACAGTAGGTACTTGTTGTTTATCTATTTTATTTTATTTTTTTTAGTTCTTATTGAAGTGTAGTTTGTTTACAATGTTGGTTTCAGGTGTACAGTGAAGTGATTCAGCTATACATATATACACATACACATATATTTTTTCAGATTCTTTCCCATTACATGTTATTACAAGCAGTTAAATACAGTTGCCTGTGCTCTGCAGTAGGTCCCTGCTGTTTATCTATTTTATACATCATAGTAGGTATCTGCGGATCCCAAATCCTAACTTACCCCTCCCTGCCCTTTCCCCTTTGGTAACCATAGTTTGTTTTCTATGTCTGTGAGTCTGTTTTTGATTTGTAAATAAGATCTGTATCACTTTTTTAGATTCTTCATCTCAGTAATGTCTTGTGATACTTGTCTGTCTCCGTCTGACTGACCTCACTTTGTGTGGTCATCTCTGGGTCCGTCTGTGCTGCTGTGAATGACATTGTTTCTAGAATGTTAACACTTCTGTCTGTTCTGGCCATCACTGCATACCCAGAATCTAAAAAGGTACTTGGCTTATGGTAGATTCTCAGTAAGTAGTTACTGGATGGCTGATTACTTCCCCTACGGGAGGCAGCTCCCTTACAGGTGGGTATAAGCATCGTAGGCACAGATGGGGACTCAAAAAATGAAGTAAAACACTGCAGGCAAAGAAGGGGTTTGAGCAAAGCCACGTGGGCGAGAAAAGTCTGCCATCAACAGTCTGCCATGACCCTGTCTGTCTGCACAAGTCCCTGTTTCATTTGAATCCAACAACTCTCTCGAGGGCCTCTCGTGTGCCAGGCAAGGTTCTGGAGCTGAGATCTGGAGATGAGTGGACCTAGTCCCAGCCCTTGAGGAACTCAGTGCAGTGGAAGGAGCTGGGTTTGTAGGCAGCAGACAGCCAAGGAGCCACTGCTCTGGTAGGCGCCCCAGGCAAAGAAGGGAGGAGACCCGGGGTCCGTCCACCCCTGGGAAGGTCAGGACAGGCAACTTGAATTTTGAAGAATGGATGAGAGCCCTAGAGGTAGACTATAAACAGGAAACAATGTGTTTTTAAAAAATTCAGGTATTTTATGGGACCATAATATTTGTGGAGAAGAATTGCATCAGTCAGGATAATCAAGGTGATGCTGAAGTAACAAACATCCCCTGAGTCTCAGTGTTTTAAACAATGATTATTTCTCCCCCAAATTGTTCGCTTATCACTGGTCGTCAGAGATCAGGACAACGAGCAGGGAGCCCCTCGGCTCTGGGAGCAGCTGTGTTCTCGAGCACTGCCTGCTGCTGGGCAGCACGGAAGAGCTCGGGAGAGTTGCAGCCCCACACTCCAAATGCTTGACCTACTTCTATCCACAATTCATTGGTCAGATCTTGTACCCAGCCTCCCAGCCCCTGCCGAAAAGACAGAACAGCAGCCCTGCCATGTCGAGGAGGGACTAAGGGAGAGGGCACACATGGGCACGCATGGGCAGACTCTGACTGTGCCCGGGACCCACCCATTCTGCTTTCTCCAGCGAAAGCCCAGTGGGGTGGGGGTTGGCCTCCTCCTGCCCCTGCAGGTGCAGCCACACGATGGTTATGAACAATGAGGTAGAAGATGATGTGCTGGGGGAGCTTCTGGGAAAGCAGCTACAAGGGACAGACCCAGCTGGCCTCTTCCCACCTCCTGCCTGGACGTGCGTCAGTGCCAGACGTGGACAGACATCTGAGGGCCCTTGGCGGCCAGCCTGAGGGCAAACTCTGCACACTCGGCTGGCTGAGTGGTTTGCTGGAAAGCGTCTGCATTGTGCCTCATGTTATGTGGGGAGAACAGATCTCTCCCTCATTAAGCCTGTGCTTGCAAACCAGATCCCCAGATCCAACAGCTGGAGACTCTGCCCTGTGGGTCTGGGGTTGGGGCCAGGAATCTTCTTCCCCAATAAGCCCCTGAGTGAATGAGGCTGCTGTCGGCGGCGGGCCACACTTTGAGAAGCAAACTAACTGGTGAGGGTGGGAGAGCAGGGGACGAGCCTGAAGGTGGGAGATGGAGGCACAGGCTGCTCCTGGAAAATCGTGCAAGGCATGGACATCAACTGATAAACCCAACAGCCCTCCCGGAATGGGGATCGCACTTTATGCATCAACATCCTCTCCAGACTCCTCTTTTCTGCCTCCACCCCCTCGCACGTCCACCTGTGTCCTAGTGCACGGGCCTACGTGCTGGCCACTGAACAGAACATCACTCCCTCTGCTATCCATTTTTGAATTCCACGTGGCCAGGCACCGTGTGCCGTGCTTGGGGTGGGACCTGGCATTCGGCCTTTCAAGCTAGTGCCCTGATGATGCTGGTGTTTTGGGTGCACAGACCACACTTGGAGTAGCAGGGGGCCAGGGGTCCCCACCCCACCTGCCAGCATGCAAGTCAGGGCTGAGCCACCGTGAGCGGAGCTGGTGCTGAGGGGCGGAGCGCGGCAGCCCCCGTGAGCCTGCGCAAGCGCGGGGCAGGGCACTGCCTGGGAAGCCCCCCGCCGCTCCCCCCTCCCCCCCAGCTCCCTCTCCCCCAACGCCGCTCCTTCTCCCCCGCCGCGGCCACGCCTCTGCACTCACGCTGTTGACTCACTCTGCACAGCAGTTTCTGGAGTTAATTTCTCAAAGCCAGCCACCCCGGGCCACCTCGTTCCTTCTTTAAATCACCCCATCGCTGTGCCCTTCGCAGGCGCCCTGAGGAGGAGGCTGTGGAGGGGGAGCCGTCCAGCTGTGTGGCAGCGGCTGCTGGGAGCCCTCGGCTGCAGTGGCCGCTCCTGTGTTAACTGGACTTTTCAGCCCCAGCTCCCTGGCTGGGAAAGCAGCACTGAACTTTTCCCCTGGGAGCAAAGGTTCTGGAGCCCGTGCGGCCTCTGGGAAGTGGCTCATCACCACTTGGGGAGCCCTCAGGGGAGGGGGACCACCAGCAGCGTTGCTATCAAGGGTGGGTGGGTGGGCACTGGACCCCTTCCTCCTGGCCTGGAGCAGGTCCGGGAAATGGGCCTGGGGAACCGCAGCCCCTTACAGAGCCAGAACCTCTGCAGATCTGGACGGAGCAGGTGGGGGGAGGGGGAGGAGGGGAGGGGGAGGGATGAGGAGGGGAGGACGAGGTGGAAGAGGAAGAACAGAGAGGGGGAGGGGAGGAGGGAACGGCTGTCACCAAAGCAGCTCTGGGCAGGAACGGGTCCCGGGGTGGGCAGGGTCTCTGTGAGCCCTGCAGAAGATGAGGCAGGTGCTGAGGGGCTGCAGGGGTTTGCCCGATGCCACACAACCCTGACTGGCAGTGCTCAAACTCGGGGCCCCCAGATCCCGAGCTCTGAACCCATGGAAACTCCTGAGGAGGCACCCGGGTGGGGCGCAGGAGGTCCACGCCCAGATGTGGGCGCAGGCGCAGGGGCCAGGTGCGGACTCAGTTCAAGTTCAAGTTCATATTCAAGTCAGGACACTACACCCATCCCAGCTCTGCAGAGGGAGCAGGTGGGGAAAGGACCCCGGAGCCAATCAGATGGGCCGGGTGGAGAGGAGAGCATGGAGCCCAGGCTCTGTCCAGGGTCCTCTGGGGGATGGCGACGCTGTCTCTGAAATAGAGAATCCTGCAGAATGTGGACTGGTGGGGCAAAGGGTGTGGCGAGGTCGGGTTGAGAGCGTTTGTTTAGGGACATCGGGGGAGTCGGACATGACCTCTGAGGGGAGACTCGTCTGCAGAAGGGCTCTGTAAGCCTTCCGCATGCCGGTGGGGGTGAGGCCCCTGCCCTGAGGGTGGGTCCAGACAGGAGGGGGACACGGGGAACAGCCGCAAGGTGGCAGAGATGGAAGCAGGATCCACAACGGGTCATGGGATCAGGGGGCGAGGGGAGAACGAGAGCACAGGACTAGAGATTCCAGGCACAGAATCCCAGCGGAGAAACGGAGGGATGGGAGGGAGGACGTGGGGGTCGGGAAAGGGGTCGGCTCTTCAAGAAGCTTGGCTGAGAGCTGGTGGCTGGGGTCCTCTCACCTTCTGGTTTAAGACCAGTGTGTGAGTCAGCACGGGGCACCGTAACAAAATGTCACAGCAGACGGTCACTGTATTCCTTCCCAGAGGCGGGAGTCCGAGGTCCGGGCGTGGGCGGGGCCGGCTCCTCCCGGGGCCTCTCTGCTCGGTGTGGAGACGGCCGTCTTCTCCCCGCGTCCTCACATGGTCATCCCTCTGCCTGTCTGTGTCCTAATCTCCTTTTCTTGTAAGGACACCAGGCCTGTGGGATTAGGCCCCAGCCTAGTGGCGTCAGCTGACTTTAATCACCCCTTTAAAGGCCCAGCCCCAGATACAACCACATTCTGAGGTCTTGTGGGTAGGGCCTTGAACATATAAATCTGGGGGGATGCAGTCCAGCTCCTCCAGTCAGCAGCAGCGTGACCTTGCACGCTAACGTGGTCCTTGGTCTGAGTACTCAGAGTGCTTCCAGCTTTGAGATTCCTTATGGCAGGATCACAGTATCCAACCAAGCCCTCAGACTCTGTCCCGTGATTGCTCATCGGCACCTCCAAGTTAGCGTGCCCTCGGTGAAGCCCCGGACCTTCCCACAGGCCCACTCCACACTCACCCCGTCTCCCACTCCTAGTGGAAGCACACCCCCTCCCTTGGCTGCGGCTGACCGAGACCGGGCATCATCCTTGACCTTCTACCTCCCCGGCGACCCTGGGCCAGCCAGTACCCCTCCAGTGCGGGCGCTGAGACCGGCCCCTACTTGTCCCGGCGCCTCCTTTGCTGCCAGCTGGGCTACGATGCTCCTAACTGGCCTGCTGGCCGCATGCCAGCCCCCCTCCCCACCGTCCCCCTGGAGCCATCTTTTGTACAGTGAAGGTGGGCTACATCACTCCCTTCAGTGAAGCTTTGGAGGCTTTTCCGTTGCTTTTTGGTCAAAGCCTGGAATTCCTGTTCACAGCAGTGATCGTTGCTGTCACGTGTGGTCTTTAATTCCTTGCGTCTGACGTGCACTCCTCCCCCAGACCGTCAGCTGCATGACGTGGGCCCTCTCTGACCCCTCCTCATCACCGCAGCGGCCCTAGCACTCGGCACAGGCGCCTCGGCACGTGGTAGGTGTGCAAGAAACGTTTCTTGAGTGGATGAATGAAAGATCAGAAGCCTGGAGCCTGAACGGACCATCACAGCCGAGTTCACCTTGGAAAGGCCACCGTTCCACTTGGTAACTTTAAAATCAGCGACAGTGGGGACTTGTTTGGCCCAACCATCTACCTCTTTTATGACTCAGTCTAGGAAGCCAGCATCGCAGAGCCCAGGGAGCAATGGCAGCAATTAACCCGCCTCACACTCCGAGACAGTGGCGGCCCCCCGCCCCCAGCCGCTCCCTGCAGGGCAGCTTCATCCCCTTCGCAGAAGCAGTACGCGAGAGGCTCGTGAAATGCGCCCCACGAACGTCTACAGTCACAGTTCCGAGTCCCACCTGAGTCACCGCTCCGCGGCCCCAGGAGGCAGCACGCGGGCAGGGGCAGCTTCCAACTCAGGCACGGGGTCTTTGTTCTCCAGGGGCCGCAGGTCACCACGCGGCCGCCCCCAGGTGCTGCCCTGCAGGCGCCACGCTTTGGAGGGACAGTCTGTTCCGGGCAGCACGGGTCGGGTAATCACCTCCCTCTCTGCGTGATGCATTAGAACTAACGAGAAGCCACCGCGTCTGTCTGAGGGCGACACGAGGATGTGGAGGCTTGTCTACAAATGTGTTTCTTCTCTGCAAAATGACGGCCCCCGGCAGCAACTCGCTTGGACAGAGCCGAGGGCCTAATGGGGCCAGGTGGGGGCGGGGGTGCGAGGAACAGGGCTGGGAGGTCACAGGCGCCCACCGAGGAGCAGGCTCCCTGGGGTGTGAACATGAGCCCATAATGAGCCAGAGGGTGTCTATGCTTCACCCTGGACCCCAGCGGTGAGGGACGCGGCTGCCCTGGCAGCTTTGTTACCGAGGCGGCATGGATCCCAGAACGCGGCTGCGCGCGCCTCTCACTGTCTACGTGGCCCGTCTTAATAAGCTCTGGGGCAAATGCAATGGGCTTTCAGAGAAGCACTGCACAAAAGCCATTGGACTGTCAGGAGGGCGCCTGCAAAGCAAAGCAAACACAGGATGCAGGGCTGTGGAGGAGAGAGCCTCCCCGAGGAGGCTGAGGTGCAGGGCAGCCGACCAAAGTACCAGGCATCCAGGCACACAGGGATCTCAGATAAACAACCGGTACGTTTTCAGTACAAGTGTGTCCTGAATGTTGCATGGGACATACTTACACTTTAAAAAATGGTTGTTCGTCTGAGAGTCCAGAGTTCCTGGGTGCCCTGTGCTGCAGCTGGCGGCCCTGTGGGGGGTAAAGCTCCCCACGTGGGGTCTTAGGTGGGTTGGGCATATTGTTCGACTTTTGGGTTCTGAGGATGTTAACTTCTTGACAGATGGGAGGAGTTCGGTTTAATAAGAAGGCTCACATGCCACTGTTCAGCGAGGTGACGTCTGCTGGCTGCACTTCTGCGGACAGTGCACCCGCCCCCTGCTTCCCCGGGGCTGTGTGCGAGGGCCCGGGGTGCACTTACAGCACACATCTTAGCCAACCTGTGGGGCACGGATGCTCATCCCATTTTCACAATGACTGTGTAGGGCTTAGAGGCTGGCAAGAACCACCCAAAGCCCCCGCAGCACGTCAGCCAAGGTGCTTTAGTTGTAAGCAACAGAAAAACGGACTCCGACCAGTGTAAGCAGAGTAGAAAAATATTAGAGAAATGAAGGACAGAACACAACATTGGCAGAAAGAAGGGGAAATGCTGCTCCAAAGCTGTGCAGCCAGAGCTGCAGAGCCAGTCAGGCGAGGGGGCTGCAGCCGGGACACGAGGGCCAGATGTCCCAGCCAGGACACCTGCAGCCTGGCCTAGATGGGGACAGCACACCTGATTGGCCAAGGGATTCAGGGCAGGATCATGTGATTGGCTGGGATGTTAAGAGGAGGCTATCAGATTGGCTAAAAAGTTCAAGACGGTCCTATCTGATTGGCCACATGACTCTGGGCAGGTGCATCTGATTGGCTGAGCGGCTCAGGGCAAGAACTCCTCATGGGCTGGATCAGGCCGCAGTCCCACGCCAGCTCCCAGGAAGGCTGGTAAAGCCAGTGCCTGGTATTTTCGGCTCCCCTAGTGGAAGCGCCTGTTCTCCCCACCAAGACTCCAGAGGCCAGGGGTGGAGACACACCAACAAATGTCCTCCCTGAGCAGCTAGTGCACTGTGGGGTGGGAACTGACCTGAACCCAGGCTGACCCCCGTCTGAAGCCCCATTCTCTCCATTTCGCCTGCTGCCTCCCTGCAAAGTGGCTCCCGGCGGGGTGGGGGGCACGTGAGCCTGGGCTCTCTCCCTCTGTCTCTGCCCCCAAGGCCACACGGCCAGAGATCAAATGCAGAGGACTCTGCCCATAGGATGAACATACTGGCCACAAAGACGGTGTCATCCCTGCCACAACGTCGCAGGTCTCCCCCCGACAGCGGTGCCACCCCAGGAGCACCAGCTCCTCATCTGCATCCCGCCATCTCTGCAGTCGCACAGACACCACGGCAGCCACACATGCTGGTTTGCCAGCACCGTCGCGGCTCTCCACCTGCTGCCCCCGCCCCGCCCAGAGTTTACTGGAAGCTCTGCCCTCCTTTTCAAAACTGTCCAGTTTGGATGACAGAGGGTCCCCCCACAGACGAGAAGGCTCCTCAGAGGAACCCTGGAAAGGCTGTCCAGGTGGGGCGTCCACCGTGTGCCCCTGGAGTGCCCCCTGCTCCTGGTTATTTTTGCCTTTTGTAGATCCAGCATTTCCTGTGTTATTTTTCCCAGAAACATAAATTGGGATGAACGAGAAAGACAGTTGGCCGCTGGCTCACACAATCACACCTGCTCGGCCGCACACGTGTAATTCAGCCCCAGTTCAGGATTTCTCCGCAGGGCTCCGCATACAGTGGCACTCCTGTCACCTACATTTGGAAAATGCGCTAGAATGCGGCTGGATGTCTAGAGTGAGTCACGGCAGCGCTTTTCTCGGAACCATCCTCGGGCTGGCTGTGGTGGGCCCAGGGCAGAAGGTTCTGGATCTGTCCACCCAATTCCAGGTTCCGTTTAGGGATTAGAACGAGGTTTTGCAATGCTTGCCCTTGAAATCGACAGAGTGTCTCCCTCCCAGAGTTTGCAGCTTAGCAGGAGGTCAGCTGTAATACCGGACGCGTCCCTCACCCTGCCTCATTCTCCCCACCTTCCCACCCAGAACAGAAGCCCCTGCTCAGCCTGAGCTCTGCCCAAGCCACGCAGGAGGGCCGGCTGACCAGGGTGGAGGTCTCAGGCCAATTCAGAAGGACCAAAGGTCAGGCGCTGCAGCCACACACCTCGGAGGAGAGCCAGCACAAGCCAGCACAAGCCAGCACTGGCCGAGAGTGACCGTGCACCCACCCCACTGTGGAGGCCAGGTCCTCGCCTCTCTGTGCATGGTTGACTGCAAGTGCTGGGCTGCCCACCACGGCGTAAGGCCACCCCAAACCTTGGCTGCATTAATAGGAGTATTATGTCTAGGACAAAGGAGGTGAGAGCCCAGCTGGGCTCCAGGCTTACAGTCCCAAACTCCGTGGAGTACAGCGTTCGCTTCCCAGCACCAAACTCTGGAAGAGGCCAGCGTGTTAGGAATAGATCCAGGGAAAGTGGCCTCGGGGGCAAGGAAAGGCAGGGACCCTTGAGCTTGGAGAAGGGTCACTTCAGGGGGGTGTGACAGCTGTGCTGCGTGGGGCGTGGTCCTCGGTCATGGAAGTGTGAGCAGGCCAGCCCTGCGCACCCCAGAGGGCCGGGCTACAGGCTGGAGGTTTTACTTCTGTGTGGCAGTGATTCCTGCAGACGGAGCACTGCCTCTTTGCCCGCCTCCAAGGGGACTGTCGTGCACACGTTATCTTTTGGGGGCCAGTAACCTCCCGCACTGTTGGTCCTGTCTTTCCCCGGAGTGAAGTTTCTGTAACCTGTCCACATCATGAAGCCAGCACCTGTGGTGTGGTCCAGCTCAGGCTCCGTCCCTGCTCGGAACCACCAGGGCCTCTCCACGTGAAGAACCTTCTAGCGCAGAAGTGGCCCATGACTGACTCATCTAAGCAGCTGACGAGTCTGTGCCACTCACCGGTCATGTGTCTGCAGTTATAGTCCCCAGGGTGACCGAGGAGATGGCCGAGGCCCTGGCCCTGCTTCATGGAACCACCAGACGGACCACAGAACGAAGGGTCTGGGGAAGCAGCTCTCCTCTGGGGGGATGCTCCCACTGTCACAGGTGATGGGGGCTGGGCATGGGGATCTATGCACCCTCCTGGGCCTGCAGGCGGCTCCTCAGAGCCACTCCTACCCTCTGAGAAGCTTCCAGAGAATGCAAAGAGCTTCCAGCCCCCAGCCAAACACGCAACCCCGGGCTGGAGCACAGTCGCACTGACCCTCTGAGACCTGCCTGCATCCTTCCTCCACGGCAGTGAAGATAAGATGGAGAGGGAGACAGAACCAGGTGGAGGCTGGCTAATGGGCACGGCACAGAGTCCAGCGACCTGCAGGGCCAGCGGGAGGGGCCTCCTGTGGCCCAGGGTGCGGGCCGCCTGGCAGGAGATGGTTAGCGCCTGGGTCCTGCTCAGCATGCGCGGCTCAGCGTGCGCAGCGCAGCTGGGGCAGAAGTGTCGATCCTCCCCACTCAGCAGAGATGGATGTGAAGCTGCTGGAGCCCGGCCTGAGCTCTCAGCCTCAGCCTGGTGCTGAGGGCATCCTGCTGGAAAGCTTTCAGCCGTCGGAGCCAGTGGTCAATTCACAGGTGGGGGAAAACAGGGAAGAAACATCTTCCGAGGCGACTCTGAAAGGCCCAAACCCCAGGGCTCCTCAGTCCCACCAGCCCTTCGCCCAGCGCCTCCCTGACCTCGTCCTCATCGCCCTCCATCCACGGGGGCTCGGGTATACCGGGCACTCACTGTGTGCCAGGCGCTGGGGGTGGGGCCTGAGGCACTGTCTCCTCTGCTTCTCCCAGCAGCCTCTGTACAGATGTTCTTAACCCCACCCATCCTATGGGGGGAAACGCCATTTGGAGAATTCCATAACTTGCAATGCCAGGGAAGGCCAGGTCCGACTGTGAGCCCAAGTCTGACTGCAGAGCCCAGCTCCCCATCCCCCTGCGCTGGATTGTCCCGTATCCAAGAGCAGTTACGATGCTAGGAAACACCCACCGTTCACAGCCCCAGGAGCCAGAGCGAGCAGAGTTGCATCGGCCCTTCCTGAGCCTGGGCCCCACGTACGGGGTGTGGTTGGCCTGGTGAATTGGCACTCCGCCATTCCAGCCACCTTCTGGGGAGGCTGCCTGCTGTACAGAAACAGGGAAACAAAACAGTACATTTCCGAGATGCCCTTGCAGCCAGGGTTCTGAATGAAAAATACACTGTGTGCAAATTAGCATTCTCCAATTATACACTTGTGTGAGCTGAGGACGGCCGGTGTCTCCGCTGATGGACTCAGCCATGCAGCTGTGGGTTCCTGTGGTCTGGCCATGGGCTGTGTTGGTGTTGAGGGGCCAACCCCGGCATCACGGTCCCTGGGGAACATTCTAGAAATCAGCACTTCCAAGAGCACCTCCCTGGCTCTGGGGTCTTTCAGAGAGGCTTGTCTGGTGTCCCAGCCCAGGGCTGCAACTCCAGCTGGTCCAAGATCCCTCGTTTTAAAACCTAAATCACAAACAGTATTTGTTTCTTGCAACTAAAATTTGACTGGAGACACTGGTAATTTTCATAGCAACCCAAGAGGCAGAAACGAAGCAAATGTTGGAATTGTGTCCATTTTACAGATTAGGACACCCTCAGCACAAAAGGATAATCAACTCAGAGTCCCTCGTGGTGCTAAGAGTACTCACAAGCTCTAAACCCCAGGCCAGGAGGGGCCTCAGCGCAGACCAGGGTCAAGCTGTTAGTACCTGGGCCCCTGCCTGCCCTGAATCCTAATGCATTTCCCTCCCAGAGGAGATTTGCGGGCAACTCCGAGTCTAGTTGTCAGTGTAATCCCCGTTGTAGAGCTGGGATTCATGTCATTTGTAGGAAATGAATAAAAATACGGTCAGACAAGAACTCATTGTTTTAAGCTGATTATGTGACTTAGGATCCATTATAACAGATGCATATGATATGCAAATTTATGCACACACTTTCCAACGTGAAATTGCATAATCTCATATCTTGCCCTTTTAAATCTCCTTGACAGTATGCAGTGTTTGCATCAGCGTGTGTTTGGACACCAAACTGAGCTTGAATAAGGAGATCAGAGAAGAGGGAACTGCTGGCCCGTCTTTTTCCATCTCATTTTGCTACAATTTCATGAATCTAGCTTCAGGATCAAGGCACAAGGCTCTTAATGTCCTTAATGCAGGCTGAGTCTGGAGAAGCATTCGGTGGTCCCATTTGCTCCTGTGTCCACAGCTGCAGCTGCAATCACCAGTGATCAGGCCTGCCTCCTGCTCAGGGCCCCGCAGGGCAAGGAGCCCGTGGGCAGGGGAGCCTTTTCTGCCCCACTGCTTCAGCGGGTTTCCAGTGTGGGGGCGAGGGCAGGGGAGGGGATGCCTGGCATCACGGCTGGAGGGGAGCCCCAGGATCTGCACTGAACCCAGTGCCAGCTCAGGCCTCCCAGGGGCAGGCTGGGAGGAGGCAGCTCTCACTGTCCCAGTCCGGCGGCGGAGCCTAAATCAGTGGCAAGAGGGATAAATTGGGAGTTCGAGATTTGCAGATACACACTACTATGTATAAGCTAGATAAACAACAGGTTTCTCCTGTACAGCACAGCGAACTGGATTCAGTATCTTGTAGTAACCTATAATGGAAAAGAATATGGAAACGAATATATGTATGTGTATGTGTGACTGAAACGTGATGCTGTGCACCAGAAATTGACACAACATTGGAAATGGCTCTACTACAATAACAAAATAAAAACTAAAAGCTGATTGACCCTAAAACAAACAAATAAATAAGAATGAAAAACAAAAAATCCCCAAAAACATGAAAAGAGAGAATTAGGTTCTGCCCTCCTGCTGGCTGCCCTACTGCCCATGGGGCCAGGCACCCAGGTCCAGGGCACATTCCTAGAGCCCCATCCACCACCCCTTTTCACAAAAACACATCCCAGTAGGGCCCAAGGACTCCTTTCTAGACATGATGGGTGCGTGAGCAGGCCTCTTTCTGCAGCTGGGGACCCAGGTCAAAGAGTGACAGCCTGCCAGAATGTGCAGACCTGGCCTGGAGCATGTCCCTGACTCTGGGATCTGCCTCCGCCCTGTCACCTGCTACTGCTGCCCCCTGCCTGTCCCCTCCAGCTTCCCCTCCGCCCCCTCGGAGCTCCAGCGTTAAGCCCGACCCACCCTCCCTCAGTCCGGAGGCTGGTCCAGGCACACTTGCTGTTTCCCTTCATTTCTGCACCCACTCCCCCCCCCATCAGGCTCTGGGGGCGCCCTGTCCTGGGGAACCTGTCCCAGCCCTGGGAGCCTGCTGCTCCCCTTTGAGTCCTGCCCTGAGCATCTGCAGGGCTCCATTTCCTCGCTTTTGTCACTGAGAGATTAATCCCTTCATCCAAGGGATGGTCTTGGAGGGGAAACCAGGAGGAGTTTGTCAAAGGGCACAGGGTTACAGCTCCGCAGGAGGAATGAGTCCCAGAGAGCTGCGTCCAGCACAGCGCCTGCATGGAGGCTTCAGAAGCTGCTCAGAGGGTAGATCTTATGTTACGTGTTTTTATCACAAAATAACTGAGGAGAGGAGATTTGTGGAGGTGATGGATGAGTTCACATCATAGATCGTGGCCGTGGCTTCACAGCTGTGCACCTTCAGACTCATCAAGATGTATATATGAAGTGTGTACAGCTTCTTGTAACTCAAAAAATCTATTAAAAAAATTTTAGAAGAGATGCTATTAGAGAAATCTTGTAGCGCCCACCTGGCACAGAGTAAGTCCTCATGAAGTGCTGGGGACTGCTTCTCTCTCCAAATAGATCGGAGGTTTGAATATTTTAGGAATCATGAAAGACTCGAGGGTCTGGTGAAAGGAACTGACCCTCTTCCCAAGAAAAAGGAAATGTGCATTTGTATAAGGATTCAGTCGAACTGCAGGGTTTCCATCAGTCTTCGTTCAGGGAGTGAAGAGCTCAGACGGCCCCCCCAGCAGAGCCACGTGTGTGCCACCCAGTGGCTCTGACCCCACGTGGGACGGACAGGAGTGCGCAGCACAGGGAAGAAGCAGCTCCAGAGAGAGGACTCTGGGCAGGAGCCCATCAGTCTGAATCCCCTGCCCCAGCTCCCTCCCCGGTGGGGACTCCACCTGGTTCCCAGCAGGGCATCACCTGGTGCTTGGAGGGGTGGGGGGAACTCGGGGAGGGCAGGGGGATGGAGATCACAGGCAGCTGTTCTGCCGAAGTTAGTCGCCTCACACTCCGCATCCATCCGCGTCCTGTGAATCTCCAGAATTTGATGTTTCCTGACTTCCTGAGACTCAACCCCACCTTGCAGATGCAATGCTTTAAAATGCTGAGGGTACTCAAATATGCGTCTTAATTAAACAGGTCAAATATTTCATTTCGTCGACAAATGGAATACTCCTTTGGCCACTTGTGGCTGTTCTGTGAAATTAGATTTCACATTCGCGTTTAAACGATTTAAAAAGCATTTCATTATGAAGCAGAGTCTAAACCGATGTGCATCGGGTTGAAGGGTCAGAGCCAGCCGTCGGTCCTTTTGTGGCTCTGCTTCTGCCCTCCCTCCTCCTCCTGCTCGTGGGGGCGGGGCGAGGCGGGCTGGGTAGCGGCAGGACGGGGCCGGGGAGGGTACACCAAGGCAGCAGCAACCATGCCCCCCCATAGAATCACGTGGTCCGTCCTCCCCCAGCCCTCACTCTCGAATTCCAGCTCGGGCTCCTTAAGTGCTTCCTCTGTGACAGGTGACAGGCGGAAACCTACGCGCCCTGTTGCGCAGGCGGTCGCTGCTTTCACGCAATTCACTCAACAGATATTTATCCCCCCTTTTATGTGTCCCACACTTTTCTAGGAGTTTGGAGCACGTCGGGTTCAAAGGGACTAAGATTCCTTTCCCAGCAATACACCTGATGGATAGGTAGGTTACCGAATACATGGGTAAATTCTCAAGAAGGGGTAGCCATAGGAAAGGAGAGGGCTGTGGACGGAATGTGTCCCCTCACGATCCATCCACTGAAGCCTTGCTGGCCCCCCATGTGATGGTCTTAGGAGGCGGGGCCTTGGGGAGGTGATTATATTCGATGAGGTGGAATTAGGAGGACCTGGGGTGCACACTGGGCTCAGGAGGCATGTTAAATGGAGTGTCGGGGGAAACGTCGTGGAGGAGGTGACGTGTGAGCACAGGCTGTGAGGCTGTGTGGGGAAGAGCATTCCAGGCAGAGGAACAGCCTGTGCAAACTCTAAGGTGGATGGGTGCGTGGGAAGCTTGGGGAAGGGCCAGGGGCCTGGGGCTGAGTGAGTTGCGGAATGGATGGAGGGAGGTGGGGTCAGGGAGGACATATCGGGGTGGGGGCTCTGCAGGTCCCCTCAGACTCGCAGGCCTTTGCAAGGACCTTAACTTTTACCCAGAGAGAAACAAGGAGCCCTACAGGGCTTTGGGCGGAGTCCCATGATGTGACCTATATATAAAAGGATGACACCAAGGGCTGTGTCACACAGAGCCACGAGAGTGGGAGTTGGGGCCGGGGCTGGCGGAGAGACCACTACAACGGCCCAGGCTGGACCACGAGGCAGCTTGGCTCCAGGAGGCAGCAGTCGGGGGCTGAGAAATGTGATTGCAGCATTTATCTTGAAGGCAGAGTTAACCACTCTGCATAAATCTGCTGTGGCTGCAAGAGAGACGCTCCTGGACAGATTTGTTGTGGACGTGAGAGAGATGTGGAGTGCTACCACCTGAAAATTTGGAGGTGCAGAGCCCAGGACGGAGCAGACTTGGAGGGACAGTCAGGAGCTGGGCTGGGGTCCCTCGGAGCTGGAGATGCTGTGGAATCCAGGAGGAGATGGGCAGGTGGGTGTGCAGGTCTGGAGGTTGGGAGGGAGGTCTGGGCTGGAGACCAGGTTGGGATTGTCGGCACACGGACGGTGTTGGGAGCCGAGGCCTGGATGTGGACAGCACAGAAGTGATGTGGACGGGAGAGGGCAGGGCCAGGCTGGGCGGTTCCAGCTTTAAGAGGAAGGAAAGAAGAGGAGGCCGGGGGAAAGGAGGCCAAGAGGGGGCAGCCCGTGGGGTTGGATGGAAACAGGCTGATGGCATCCTGGGAGCCCAGGAAGGAGGGGCAGGGGTCACCTGACCACACGCTGCAGAGCCAGACGATAGGGACTGAGAGCCGGCCTGGCATTTGGCAACTCAGAGGTCACTCGGTGACCTTAACAAAAATTCTTTCGATGGGCTCCTCTGGTCCTCACAGCCACCTTGGGAGCTACAGATGGTCACTCAGCACCTTACAGCTGGGGAAACAGGCTCAGAAGCGTGGTCAACTTCCCACCAGGGATCCAGGCAGGTGGGGTCTGCGAGTCTGCCACTAGGTAGGGTCAGGGCCTACGGTCCAGGTCATGGGTCCCAAGGCCTAGATGGCCAGTGAGGCAGGAAAGGGGCCCAGGCTGAATCCAGACAGGGCCAGGCCTTCAGTCCTGGGCAGCCCCTCTGTTCACGGTGGTCAAGGGGACAGACAGGTCCCAGCAGGGCCCCGGCCTCCCCGTTAGGAGACAGAGTTCCCTGGGCAGGTCCGGCTGGCGCTTCCTGGGCCTGTGCTTTGGGGGGCATGGCTGGAAGAGTTTGCCTAGAAATACAGGATCGAGGGACACAGAGGTTGTCCTGTTAAGTGGGGTGCAGAAACAGCCGTGGGGGTGCGGCCTGGGGCGTCTGTGCTGTCCCGCGTGGTGTCACCTGCACCAGGTGGAGGGCTGCACCTGCCCTGTCTGGGAGCGAGGGCAGACTGAGGCAGGGAACCAGGGGCCCACGTGCTCAACTTCAAAGTCAGAGGCCGCAAAACAGCAATCCGATTTGCAGGTGAAACCTCACCTGTTGAAGGTGTTTCCCTGCAGGACGCAGACCAGCAGCATCAGAAGCAAGGGGTTTGGACACCAGATCCATAGCCCCTGATGTAACCGCCCACCCGCCCCCAAGGGCTGGAGCTCAGGGAAGGAAATAGCACATCTTGCAGCATGTGGTGACCACCAGTCCACGTCCATACCTGCCCCGTGGACTCCCAGGGGTGCGGGGGACCCGAGGGGCCACCACCCCTGCAACTCACAGTTTTCCGAGCCTCCAGGCTTGCATACCTCCTATGCCAGGAAACTCACTACCTGAAGGGCACCATTGACTGTCACCGAGCTGTGAGCAGGAAGGGCTGGGAGCAGGTCTCCCCGGGGGTGCCTAAGGCAGCCTTCAGACCCTCCCCTTTTATCCTCTCTCAGATGCCTCATCTCTGTAATGACAGATGGACACAAAGGCCAGTAGAAGGGCCGTGTGTCTGCTAGGCACCCTGGGAGGAGGACACACAGGGCCTTTAACATCCCAAGCAAGCAAGCAAGTCACCAGTAAGTCACAGCCCACGTTTCCCCACCCTCCTTCACGCTCCCCTGGGCCCGGGCCGGCCTCTCCCGCCTTCTGAGTCCTGTTCACCCAGGAGCTCGGCTGTGCTGCGGACATGTCCGTTCCTCTGTCCGCGGGCGCCCCTCAGGCGGCCGGTCGCCTCTGATTTGTAATTTAATGGTGCTGAAACTCAGAACATCCTTGTGCTTAGCAAGGACGCGGCTCCTTCCTGGCCCTTCCCAGAGCTGAGAGCAGCATTGCCAGATGGAGGCATGGCTTCTGGGGAAGCCGGACTCCGGTGGACCTGTGGGGTACAGGACAGTCTTCCTGGGGAGAGATGGGCGTGGGCCTAATCCCCAGGGACTGCCAAGGCCCCCAGCAGCTGGTGCTCCGAGTGCCTGAGCCCAGGACGCCCTTCCCGGTCCCGTGGGGTCCTGGTGCGGGAACCTGAGAGAACAGGAGCCAGGGGGCTGCAACCTCTGTGTCCCGGGGTGGCCCGAGTGAAGCCTCGCAGACAGGGCGGCTTAAACACAGACCTTTGTCTCTCACAGTCTGCAGGCCAGAGTCTGAAGTCGAGATGTCAGTGGGTGGGGGGGTACCTCCAAAGGCTCCGGGGAAGGGTCCTTCCTGCCTCTTCCAGCTTCTGGGGCTCCAGGAGTCCCTGGGCTTGCGGCCACATCCCTCCAGTCTCTGCCCCATCCTCGCGTGGCTCCTCTTTCTGGCGCTGAGTCTCAGATCTGCCTCCGGTTCTCTTATGAGGATACATAAGGGCCCACGGAGATGATCCAGGGTGTTCTCACCGCAATATCCTTCATTTAGTCACAGCGGCAAAGCCCCTTTTCCCACACAAAGTCACACTCACAGGTTCTGGGGAGCAGGACGCGGACGGGAGGGCCGTGGGGGCACCCTTCCCCACGCCTCTTCCTTACCTGTCCCCTGAGTGCTGCCGGTCGGCCACGGCGGGGCCGGCTCCTCGCCCGTTTTCCTCTGCTCCTTCTGGTGCGGAGGCCACCCGGTCTCGAGGTTACGGAGAACCTGAACGCCGACGCCTCCCGTTTCTCTCCTCACCACCGCCCCACCCCCACCCCACGCTGTGTTCCAGGAGGTGTCTGAGCATCTTCCTCCCGATCTCTCCACGGCGCGGCCCTCCGGGGCCTCTACCCTGGAATTCCCCCTGGAACCCTGACTTCCCTCCTGCCCCAGGCTCAGCCCTCTCCCGAGGTGCCAGACCATGGCCCCGCCACCGCCGCCCCCCCCCCGACCCCCGGCCCCTGCTGACCACCTCCTCCCCTTCCTCTTTCTTCCTTACTTCTCGCTGTCCGCCAAACGAACCCCAAGCCAGTCCATCCGGGGACCTTCCTCTCCCCTTCCTCAGCCCCCACCGCTGCCTCCTGGACTTCTGCCAAGACTCCCAGCAGATCCCCTGCCTCCCTCTGCTCCCGCTGGTCCAGCCTCTACAGAACGGGGACCACCCCTTGTTTAATATGCAAATTAGATTCACTGCCTTCCCATCTTAAAATCTTCAAGAAACTTCTTGCTCGGGGGAGGGCATAGGTCAGTGGTAGAGTGCTTGCTAGAGTGCTTGTTCAGCATGCATGAGGTCCTGGGTTCAATCCCCAGGACCTCCACTAAAATAAATTCAAAAGAAGAAGAAGAAGCTTCTTGCCATTCTTAGAATACAGTCCAAATTTCTCCCTGTGCCTGTCGGGCCCTGTGGGACCCTCGCCTCCAACACTGCTGGTTTAATCTTGCAGTCGATTCCCCCAACACCCATGCTCCTGCCTCTGTGGCCTCCTCACAGGCCAACCTCATGGCCTTTGCACAGACGTTCTGCCTGAAATGCCCTCTCCACACCCCGTGCCATCTCCCTGATACTCAGCCCCACTTAAAGATGCCTCACCAAAAAGCACCACCCTGTCCCCATCACTGCTTTGGTCCTTACCTGTCATCAAAGGTAGTGGTGACAGGTTTCTTGGCATCCTTGCAAGTGAATGAGTGAGTGGACACAGCTGAATGAATGATGCCCATGGGTGACACAGTGACAGAGTGTCCAGCGCAGAGCCAGGCACAGCCGGTGTGGAGGAGTCCCAGATGGCCTGTGACGAGACAGCTCCTAGGAGTCAGGACCGGGACTGTTCAATGTCTGGCATTCAAGGGAGCCGCTGTGGAAGGTCTGCTGAAGTCTAACCCCAGTGCGTGCTGGTGTGACCTGATCTGGCAATGGGATCTTTAGAGATTTGACCGAGATGAAGTCATCTGAGTGGTCCCTGATCCGATACGACCAGTGTCCTTGTAAGAAGACAAGCCAGGTGAAGACACAGAAACATGGGGAGAGCAGAAGGTGAAGACAGAAGCTGAGGTGGTGACACAGGGAAACGGGGCGCGAGGGGATGGCTGTGTCCCAGATCTCCACTGAGTCCCTGGGACGCGACCCGCCAAATGAGGGTCCTTGACTTCGTGCAGGAAAGAATTCAAGAGTGAGCCCAAGTAGAGTGAAGGTGGATTTATTTAGAGAAGTGCACGGACGGGGGCGTTAAGATAAAGGCAAACACACAGTCCGTAGACAGAGAGCTGGCGTCTCAGAAGGCAGGAGAGAGGGGCCGCGAGGTGCAGTGCCGCTAGTTTTTATACGCTAACGAGTGGGAAGATTATTCCGACTACTTTGGGGGAAGGGCAGGGCTTCCCAGGAACTGGGCCCCTGCCCTTTCTTTGCTCTGTCATGGTCAGCCTCCGAACCGTCCTGGCACCTGTGGGTGTGCCATTCACCACACCAGGACGTTACAATGTGTGTAATGGAGCTCAGGGTCCCCTGGAGGGCCAACCTCCCGCCATCCTGGGCCTCCAGGTCTACTGGGGGGTGACTTTTCTGCCATCTCGGTGCTAACTGCTGTTACTCCTCCAGTGGTTGTGCCCCGGCCCCTTCCCTCCTGTCTCAGTGGGAGGGACGCAGCTTCACGGAGGGATGCCGGGGGTGGCCGGCAGCACCAGGCGCGGGGGGGCGGGGGGGTGGGGGTGCCTGGAACAGAGCCTCCCTTGGGCCTCAGAGGAAACCAGCCCTGCCGACGCCTTGACTTCTGGCCCCTAGACTGTGAGTCAGTGAACTTCTGCTGTTTCAAGCGTTCCGTTCGTGGTCACCTCCGGTGCCGCCCAGCGCACAGCCCCCGGGAAGCGTCCCCGCTCCCGCTGCCCTCCCTCAGCACACTTCCTCCACGGCCAGAAGGCGCCCACCGGCCCGCTTCTCTTCCTGGCTCCCCCAGCCCAGCGAGCCCGCCGCGACCTGCTCGGGTGGGAGGTGAGGCGTCAGACCCCTGAGCCGGGGCCGGCGCGGGGACCAATCGCAGGCCGCGTGGCGCGGGGGCGGCGGCCCAGACCCGGGGCCCGCAAGTCAGCCGGGGCGCGTTCGCTTCCTGCTGGTGGTCGGCACACCTGCGCCTGCGTGTTCGCACTGGGCTTCTGCGAATCTCTCCCTGCAGGGCCACGTGGGCTCCGGGAGCTCGATCAGGCGTTCCAGCTGAGCAGCCCTTCCTCCCAGCCTTCCCGGAACCCTCCCCCGCCCCACCCCTTCCTCCCTGGCGCCCATCTGCCAGGGCTCCTCTCTCAGCCAGCAGCCCTGGCCGTGGCCTTTCATATCCAGCTCCTTACTCAGGGTCACTGCTGGGGGGACACAGCCGCCCTGAGTCCTCCCTGCACTGGCCTTTCACCGGCTCCCAGCCTCCTTCTCAGCTCTGGTGTCCCCAGTATCTGCCTCCCTCAGCCTGGGCCCTGGAGCACGTGTCAGTGAGCAGCCACCTCCCACTGACCACTTTCGGGGACGAGAGTGGGTGGGGGTGACTGTCCCCCAGCACACCACGTGCTGTCGGCAATGGAAGGACGGAAAATGCTGGAAGACCGAGAACGGCAGGTGTTCACGCGGCGCTCCTGCACAATGTGCCCGCAGCACGGGAATCTACTGGTTTTGTTTATTCGTGTCCGTCTCCCCTCTGCTCCCCTCCCCTCTGCCCAGCCCAGCCCTGTGCACTTGCAAGCCCAGGGCAGGAACCAGAGATCGCTGGGTGTCAACAGGGACCGTTCTGCAGATAAGGGGCTCAGGCCAGGTGCCCCAGCAGGGGGTGGGTGAGCGGAGAGGCACCGGTGCCCAGACTGGGAAGAAGCTGGAGGCCAGATGTGGTTGGATTCTCCATTTGGGCCTCCCCAAAGCCCTGCCCTGAGCCCCTCAAGTCCAGCTCTGGGGGCCGCAGCCCCAGACGTCTGTGTGACCTGGGACTGGGGGGGAAGGAGGTGTCTCAGCCGGGACAGAGGTTGCTCTGTCCACCGGCAGCCCAGACGGGAGGTCCTGCTGGCATTGGGGTTGATTTAAAGTCAGTGAAGACCTGTGATCTCCTTCACACTTCTGGGCTAAGACCCAGCTCTGCTGTCGGTGGAGGGAAGGACAGGTCAAAACACAAGGAGGCATTTCCGCCCCTCAGCCCACCCGACAGGGCTTGACGGAGGCCGACACAGCCGCTGAGGTAAGAAGTCCTGGAAAACACCCTGTGGAAGAGCCCGAGTTCATGCTGCACGCTCAGAGCCCCCCGCCCGGGGCCTTTCCCGGGAGACGGCGGCTTGGGTGGTCCTGCTGTTGGGAGGCACCGAGTTGGGGAACCAGGTCGGGTCTGGAGGCCTCTGCCTGGGGCCCGGTGGGGTTGGGACCGAGGGGCTGGGAGCAGAGGCAGAACTTCGAGAACCCCTGAGCCCAGTGAGTGCCAGGCCAGCTCAGTAAAGCAGTTAATTATACCCAGCAACAAAGACGTCATCCCAAATCAGTGGTTTCAGAGCTTAATTCCACCACCGTCACCAGCGTCGGACGTGTCCAATCTGTGTGGCCTGGCTCATGTGACAACCATTTAAAAGCTTGGTAACCTTGAGGTCACTGTGTAGTTTCCAGCCTTGTCGCCAAGATGCATTTGCACATCAGACTTTAATTTCTTCCAGAGAGGCTGTAACTCACTACAGCGGTCGGTACCTAGAAGGGAGAATTCACATTCCACAAGGCCAAAGGCTCACCAGAAACTGTCAACACAAAAGGACAAAAGATGGCCTGGTCACCCCACCGGTGGTCCCACTGGATGACCAAAATGAGAGCCACTAGGTCGCATGCAGCCACCACCTTGTCCAACACAGTCCCCGGTCCTCAGGTGGCCTATGATTGGGGGCGCTGATGACACACACTTAGCCTACAGCCTGACCCTGGAGGCCCCTGTAATCGTATCCTGGGTTCAATCCCCAGTACCTCCGTGAAAAAAAAAAGAGGCAAGAAAAACATAGTTTGCAAGGGCAAAGCAATCTTCAGAGCGAGACTCAGATATGACACAGATGTTAGAATTTCCTGACAGGGAATTTAAAATAACTATGATTAATACGTTAAGGGCTCTAATGGAAAAAGCAGACAATATGTGAGAACAGATGGGTAATGTCAGCAGAGAGATGAAAACTCTAAGAACCAATCAAAAGGGAATGCTAGAAATAAAAACCGCAGTAACAGAAATGAAGAATGCCTTCAGTAGGCTCATCACGAGATGCAATGCAGCCTAGGAAAGAACCTGAACTTGGAGATGGGGCCAGAGAAACTTCCAGGATGAAATGCAAAGAGAAGAAAGAAATATAAAAAGAACAGAATGTTTAAGGACTGTGGGACAATAAAACACATAGTATACACTTTTGTGTGTAATTGGACTATCAGAAAAAGCGAGAAGAGAGCAGAGAAATATTTGAAGTAATAACGACAAAGAACATTCCAAAATTGAGAGACACCATGCACATATGCAGAAAGCTCAGAGAACACTAAACAGGATAAATACCACACACACACACACACACACACACACACACACACACACACACACACACACACACACCCCTAGGCATATCATATTCAAGCTGCAGAAAACCAAAGGCACAAATAATTTTCTGAAAAAAGCCAGAGGCATCATCTTATCTATAGAGGAACAAAGATTAAAAATTACAGTGGATTTCTTATCAGAAACCATGCAAGCAAGAAGAGAAGGTAATGAAATGTTAACATGTTAAAAAAAATTGTTTAAAGAATTGTATCAATAAATTATTCAGTAAAATTGAGTTTTAAAAGTTAGGAGAAAAAAAATCCAAAATAATTGACCCAAACCCCTTGAAAGTAATAAGCAATTATAGCAAGGTTGCAGGATACAAGGTTAATATACAAAAGTCAATTGCTTTCCTATATATTGACAATGAGCAACTGTTATTTGAAATTTCAAACACAATACCATTTACATTACCATCCAAAAAAAGTGAAATGCTTAGGTATAAATCTAACAAATTATGTACAAGATCTATATAAGGAAACCACAAAACTCCAATGAATGAAGTCAACTAAATAAATGGAGTGATGGTCCATGTCCATGAATAGAAAGACCTAGTATTGTCAAGATGTCAATTCTACAGCAACCACTAAAGGTTTTATTTAAAAAAGCATTATTGAAAAACCAAAAAAATGCAGAAAGGGGAAGGGAAAAGCAGAAATAAATGCAACAAATAGAAAACAAATACAAACATGATAGAAATTAAATCAAATATGTCAATAAATCACTTAAATGTGAATGATCTACATACATCAATTAAAAAACAGAAATTGTCAAAGTAGATTAAAAAAAAAAAGAAGACACAGCTCTATATTGCCCACGAGAAATTCACTTTAAAGATAGGGAAAAAGTAAAGGGATAGAAAAAGGAATACCATGCTGACACCAATCAAAAGAAACTGGAGTAGTTACATTAATTTTGGACAAAGCAGACTTCGAAATGCGGATATTGATTAGGGATAAAGAGAGCCATAATGATGGGGGATCAATTTGTCAAGAAAACCTGACAATCCTAGTTGTGTACATACCCAAAAAAAGGAGCTTCAAAAATAAGGCAACAACTGATAGCACTGAAAGAGGCAATAAACAAATCTATTACAGCTGGAGATGTAACAGCCCTCTGTCAGTAACTGACGACCAAGCAGGCAGGAAGTTAGTAAGGCTGTTGATGATGTGAATAGCACTACCAATCGACATGATCTAGCTGAAACTTACGGAACGTTCCATTTAGCAACTGTGGAATGCACATTCTTGTCAAGCTCCCATGGAACGTTCACCAAGGTTGTTCATATTCTGGGCCATAAAGCACACCTTTACATATTTAACATAATAGAAATCATATGAAGCATGCTCTTACACTGTAGTGGAACTAATCTAACTACCAGTAACAAACGGATAGCTAGGAAATTCTTAAATATTTAGTAATTAAACAACACAGTATAAACAAGCTGTGGTCAGAAAAGAAGATTCAATAGAAATTTTAAATATTTTGAGCTAAATTAAAAAACCTTATTAAAAATTTCACAGGATGCATGAAAGCAGGGCTCAGAGGAAAATTCACAGCATTAAATGCATATATGAAAAATAAGAGAGCTAAAAAAATCAATAACCTTGGCTTCCACCTGATGAAACTAGAGGAAAGAGAGCAAAATAAGCCTACAGAAGACAAACTAACAAATTCTAATAAATATTAGAGCAGAAACCAAAGAAATTGAAAATAGGACAATAACAGAGAAAATCAATGAAGCAAAAATCTGGTTCTCTGAAAATATCAATAAAATAAAGAAGCCCTTAGCTAGGATAACTAATAAAAAAGAGAGAAAACACAAGTTTCAGAAATGAAAAAGGGGTCATCAACATTGATCTTATAGACATCAAAATAAATAAAAAGAAGAATGCTATAAATAGCTCTATGACTCCAAATTTGATAACTTAGATGAAGTGGACCAATTCCTTGAAAGACAAACTACCAAATTCACACAAGAAGAAATAAATAACTTGACCAGAGCTGTATCTACTAAAGAAATTGAATCACTATTTTAGCACCTTCCAAAAAGGAAAGCATGAGGCCCAGGTGGTTTCACTGGTGAATTTCACCACATATTTGAGGAAGAGACAATACTGATTCTCCAAAAATCCTTCCAGAAGATAAAAGCAGAGGGAACACTTCCCAATTCATTCCATGAGGCTAGCACTAATCTGATGATAAAACCTGGGAAGACATTACAATGAAAGAAAACTAGAAACCAACATCTCTCATAAGCATAGACACAAAAATCCTTAACGAAACATTAGTAAATGGAATCCACCAATTTATAAAAAATAGGCTAATACACCATAACCAAGTGAAGTTGTTTCTAGGAGTACAAGGCTGGCTCAACATTCATAAATCAATCAATGCACCCATCATATTGACAGACAATAAGAAAAACCGTATGATCACATCAGTAGATGCTGAAAAAACATTTACCAAAATTCAACACTTATTTGTGATAAAAACTCTCAAAAAAAAAAAAAAACAACAAAAAACTAGGGCTAGAGGGGAACTTCCTTAACCTGATAAGAGGAATATTTGGTGGAAAACCCAGCTAATGTCACGTTAACAGTGAGAGACTGAATGTTTTCCCCCTAAAATTGGGGAAAAGACAAGGATGTCCTCTCTTATCACCCTGTTTCAACATCCAACTGGAAAGTCTACCTAATGAAATAAAACAAGTAAATGAAATAAAAAAGGCCTACAGAATAGAAAGAAAAATATAAAACTGTGTTTATTTGCAGTTGACATGATTGTCTATATAGAAAACCCCAAGGAATGTACAAAATTCCTAAAGCTAACAAGAAAAATTGCAAGACACAAGGCCAGTTGATTTCCTACAAATGGCCAGTGAACAACTGGAATCTGAAATTTAAGAAACAATACCATTTACAATAGCACCCCCCACAGGAAGTACTTCGGTATAATTCTAACCAAATACGTACAAAATCTGTTTGCAGAAAACTGCAAAATGCTGATGAAAAAAATCGAAGAGATCTGACTACCTGGAGAGATGGTCCACGCTAATATACCGAGAGACTCAATGTTGTTAAGATGTCAGGTCTTCTCGACTTGATCTGTAGATTCAGTGCAATCCCAGCAAACTCTTTTGTGAATGTCAACAAACTAGTTCCAGTATTTATTTGGAAAGACAAAGAACCCGGAGTAGCCAACACAATACTGAAGAACAAGGTTGGAGGACTCATTCTATTAAAATTTAGGACTTACCAAAAGCTGTAGTAATTAAGACAGTGTCGTACTGGTTAAAGAATAAATATGTAGATCAATGGAACAAGACAGCCCAGAAATAGACGCATATAAAGGCACAAAGTCAGCTGGCTGGAGAAACAGTGTTTCAACAACTGTGCTGGAACAATTAGACATTCACATGCAGAATAAAAAAGAATCTAGACCCAAATCCCCACACAAAGATGACCTCAAAGTAGATTAGAGACCCAAATGTAAAATGGCCTGTGAAAGTTCCAGAAGGAAACACAGGTAGAATCTACATGACCGAGGGACTGGGGATGAGTTTCAGACACAGCATCAAAAGCACAAGCTAGAGGTGAAAAAACCAATAAGCTGAATTTTATGAAGATTAAAATGATTTGCTCTGCCAAAGAATGAAAAGACAAGCTACAGATTTGGGGGAGAAAATATTTGCAAAGCACATATCTGATAAAAGGCATATATTCCAAATATACAAAGAATTAAAAAATATACAACAACAAGAAGAAAGATGACCCTGTTTAAAAACGGGCAAAGGTCCGAAAAGGCATTTTGTCAAAGAAGGCATATAGATGGCACATAATCTTGCCTCAGTCTGCTAAGGATGCCAAAACAAAATGCCACAGACTGGTGGCTTAAACAACAGGAGTTTATTCCTCCCAGTTCTGGAGCCTGGATGTCCAAGGCCAGGGAGCCCGCATGGTCGGGTTCTGGTGAGAACACTCTTCTGGGCTATCGACAGCCACCTTCTTGCTGTGTCCACACATGGGTGTTCCTTGTGTGGACAGAGTGAGCTCTCTCTGCCTCTTTGTTGTAAGGGCACGAATCCCATCATGAACGTCCCACCCTCATGAGCTCATCTAACCCTAATTACCTCTCCGAGGCCCCCGCCTCCAAATGCCATCACAGTGGAAGTTTGGGTTTCAGCATATGAATTTGGGGGCAACACAAACATTCCATCCATAACAAAGCATTTGAAAATATGCTCAATATCATTTACCATCAGGGAAACACAAACTCAGACAAAGAGATACTGCCTCATGCCTATCAGAATGGCTAAAATTCAAAGCGCTGACAACACCAAATGCTGGTGAGGATGTGGAGTGACTGGAACTCTCATTCATTGCTGGTGGGGATGCAAAATGGTACAGCCAGTTTGGAAGACAGTTTGGCAGTTTCTTATAAAACTAAACATACTCTCATCAGCGCAAGTGCCCTCATAGGCATTTACTCAACTGACATGCACGTGAAAGTTTATGGAGGCTTTATTCATAATCACCCAAAGCTGGAAGCAGCCAAGGTATTCTTCAACAGGGGAATGGATAAACAAACCGGTGTGCATCATTACACAGACTTGCTGTCTGGCTATAAAAAGAATAGTAATACATCAAGCCATGAAAAGACATAGGTGAGTCTCACATGCACAAGTGAAGGCTAGCACTGCAAAGATGGGAAAATCATCGTTGACATAACAGAAGACACCATCAGCAGAGTGGAAAGGCAACCTACCGAGTGGGAGAAAGTGTTTGTGAACCACACACCTGAGACGTTAATATCCCAAATAGATGAGGAACACCTACAACTAAATAAGCGGAGACAGAACCACCACGTAACTCAATTTAAAAATGGGCAAAAGACTTGAATAGAGAGATTTCTCCAAAGAAGATGTACAAATGGCCAACAGGCACTTGAAGATACTCAGCCTCACTCATTATCAGGGAAATGGAAATCAGAGCCTCAGAGAGCTATTATCTCACACCTGTTCGGATGTCCACCATCAAAAAATAAAAGAGAGGTGCTGGTGAGGATGTGGAGAAATGGGACTTTTGTGCGCCGTTGGTGGGAATGTAAAATGGTGCAATTGCTCTGGAAAACAGTATGGAGGTTCCTCAAAAAACTAAAAATAAGATTATCACGTGATTCAGCAATCTCACCTCCGAGTATTTATCCAAAGGAATTAAAATCAGGATATTGGAGAGATATCTGCAGCCCTATGTTCATTGCAACAGCAATGGCCAAGGTATGGGAACCACCTACGTGCCCCTCAGTGAATGAATGGATGAAGGCGTGGGGGGAGGGGCAAGTGGGGAGCTGTCCAACGGGTGGAAGGTTTCAGTGAAGCAAGATGGCTAAGTCCTGGGCACCCGCTGACCAGCGTTGTGCCTACAGTCAACAACGCTGCCCTGTGCGCGGGAAATGCTGCTAATGGGCAGATATCAGGCCACCTGTCCAAGACTTTCTTAAAGAAAGGAAGTAAGCGCTCACATACGCCAAAGCAGCAGACGTTAGAAAAGGAACCCTTTGGTCCCCTCCATTTGGCCCAGCCACAGAGTGAGTAACTGGCCTTACAGACCCACAGTTCCAGCAGTGTGGACAGCTCAAGCCCAGTGTCGTCCCGAATGGCCTGGGCAGAGGGCTCCAGCCAGTCTAGGGTGCCGTTGGGTGGAGGTCAGTTTCCGGGACCACCCTGGTGATTTACCCAGAGGAGCGTGGCTTCGAGCCAGCCCTGGACATTCCAGAAGCATCTTCTCAAAATGCAAATTGATGGCAAAGTTTAGGAGGGTCCACAGGCAGCCCGGGGGCTTAGAGGAGCCTCTCACCCCCTCAGGGACTCTCGGCTCCCTCGCCACGCCCTTCACGCCCCACGTGGAGAAAGGAACGTCTGGAGGGAGGGGGCCAGGCCTCCAGAAGCCTGGGACCCGCCAGAGGACTGTGAGCACCGGGTGATGGGTCGCCTTCTGGGGGCCTGGTATCACGCCAGATGTGGGACACACCATACGGCACACTTTGGGAATTGAAATCAAAATCTGAAATGCCCTTTGTTGAGTCCCTGCTTTCTGCATGACAACCTTTGGACACGCAGTGCCTGTTTTGATCACAATAAACCCATTGAGTATTCATCTCCCCATAAGGAAAACCGAACGCCAGAACATTCCAGAACATACACAAAGTCCCATGGTCGGTCCGTGCGGATTCCTCCTTCAGACTCTGGGATGTCAGGCTGTTTCCACTAACCCTTGTGCAGCCAGTGCTTCTCAACTGGGGCCAATTCTGCCCCCCAAGGGACATTCTTATCCTAAGACAGACTTTTTAGAATAATTTTTCAAAAATTGAAGTATAGCCAGTTTACAACATTGTGTCAATTTCTGGTGTACAGTATAATGTTTCAGTCATACGTACACGTACATATATTCCTTTTCATATACTTTTTCATTGTAGGCTATTACAAGATAATGTAGTTCCCTGTGCTATACATTATAAACTTGTTGTTTACCTATTTTGTAAATAGTAGCATTTTATAGTTAGTATCAGCAAATCTTGAACTCCCAATTTACCCTTTCCACCCCTTTCCCTCCCGGTAACCATGTTTGTTTTCTGTGCCGGTGAGTCTGTTTCAGTTTTGTAAGTAAGTTCACTTGTATCTGTGTGTTTTTTTTCAGATTCCACATATGAGTGCTATCATATGGTATTTTTCTTTCTCTTTCTGGCTTACTTCACTTAGAATGACGATCTCTAGCTCCATCCATGTTGCTTTAAATGGCATTATTTTATTCTTTTTTATGGCTGAGTAGTATTCCACCATATAAATATACCACAGCTTCCTTATCCAGTTGTCTGTGGATGCACATTTAGATGGCTTCCATGTCCTGGCGGTTGTAAATGGTGCTTTAGCAGCTTTAATGGTACTTTATTCCTGCTTTTGAACAAGAAGCCCTTTTTTTCCCCTTTTGTTTTGAGAAAAATTATGTGGCTAGCCCTTCAGTACAAAAATGGTCTGTCATTCCCAGCCACTGAACAAAATTCCTACCTCCACCCTGACTGGATCATCTCCAGATTAATTGCTACAGCAGAGGGGGCGCCTCGGTGCTGATTGGCTTAGGTCTAGGTCATATGCCCATCACTGACCAATCACAGAGGTGATCTCCATCGGTGTTCTTCCTGAGCTAGGGGTAGGGTCCATTCCACCCAACCCCAGGTCTGCCCCATAGACAGGAGCTCCCCCCAAAATCTGGTTGCAGCTAGGAAGAGGGCAGAGGGAAATGGGTGCTGGATGGCAGCCAGTGAATGTTCACTGTGTACGCTTTCTTAAAACCTTTGGGTTGCCCTGGAAAATCTACCACAATTTTAATTATACACATACCCACTCATGTGTTCAATCTCCATCTCCCCAGAGAGACTCTGGGCTCAGTGAGGGCAGGGACATGCTTACCTGGATCTTCACTGTGTCCAGGGCGGGGAGTGTTGCCTGGTGAACGGAAAGGTTGCACCTCTGCTTCTGGGACATGGGAGGAATGGAGAGACTGACACTCATTCAAGGTCACACCAAGGGCTAAAACCCAGGCCTTCTGTCCAGCAGTCTCACGTGTTTTCTTTCTGACCATCCAAGAGGGGAGCCTCCTTTGTCCAAGATGAGGAATGATTCTCAGGAGAAGAGCTTTTGGGATATCCTGACACTGAGTCCTCCTGGCCTGCAGCTGCAGACTCACCATAATGGACTAATGTCCCAGAGATGACCTTACCTGATTGCAAGGTTTCACTCAACCCTGCTCCTTCCTTCTAGAAGATTCTACCGATCAGCCTACTCTTATTCCAAATAAGCATGTCGGTCCTTCCTGGGGACATGAATGTATCTGACTGACTCGGGGGAGGGGGAGCATACACACAAAGGTTGGACCATGACTTTCTCTAGCAGGTGCTTTTTTTTTTTAATACATTGTTTTAGTGTAACTACTTTGCTTTTTTGTTGTTGCTTTATGGGGAGGAGGTAATTAGGTTTATTTGTTTTACTTGATTTTTTTTTCTAACGGAGGTGCTGGGGATTAAACCCAGGACCTCGTGCATGCTGAGCCTGCACTGTGCGGCTGAGCTCTCCCCTCCCCCCACAGGGGCTCTGAAGGCCTGTTAAAGCTGACTGTGTAGCAGAAGGTCACCTGGAGCTGCTATTGGGTAAGCAATGAATCATTAATCCCTCCAATAATGCTCATTTAGAAATTAGTCAGTAATGATCAAAAATCACTCATTTTCCAGCTGGTGGACCAGCGCAAAGAGGGAAGGGTGTTGGTTTCCAGCAAAGTGCTCATGAACCAGAGTGAAAGGTGGGGGGCATGAGGTCCCACTGGATTCCCAGCCTGGATGTCCCTCTGCAGGTGCACAGAGGTGTGGTGCGGGGGTCTGCTCCCCTCCCCCATGCTGTCCCTGCTCTGGTTCCCGCATCCTCCAGTCACCTCAAGGGGCTCTCCAGTGAGCAGCCGCTGCTGGCTGGGCGGGCAGGGGGAGGGAGAGCCCTCCACCACTTCATACTCCTTGCGCGTTCCTGCTGGGTTTTGTAACCCTGACCGTGGGGAGGAAGGGCAGGGCCTGCCTGCTTCCCAGCGCCCAGCACAGAGCCCTGCAAAGGTACGTCGGGGTAGCTGCTGGCAACAGAGGAAAACGAGGCTGCTGGCCGTTCTGCCTGCAGAGTCGATAGTCACGAGTTTGGTTTGGTTAAATAAAAATCTAAGCGTGAATGAAACTCTCAGGGATGTATGTTTACCTCTAGGAATATGCGGCCACCATTAAGCTTTGGGAGACTCTAGGGGTGGCATGGCTTGTGTGGCTGTGGACTTGGGGGCAGAGAGAAGCAGGTTTGAATCCAGGACTCATGCTTGCCGGCTCCTCCCACCCCCTTCAGATGGGCGGACGGGCTCGGGGACCAGGTCACAGGACAACAGTGACCTGACTTGTGGGCTCCCCACTTCCCCAAGGCTGTTTCCCAAGTTCCGTCTGTGATCTCGGAAGACCGCAAAGCCAGAGCCGACCCACCTCACTTCCCTCCACTCAATCCAGAAGGAAAGGCTGATGGCTCAAAACACGCCTGCCAATTCTTCAACATTCTGCCATCAAGAGTTGGAGCCTAGTATCACTAATTTGCAGAGAAATGCAGATCAAAACTACAATGGGGTATCACCTCACACCAGTCAGAATGGCCATCAGCAAGAAGTCCATGAATGATAAATGCTGGAGAGGGTGTGGAAGAAAGGAAACCCTCCTACACTGCTGGTGGGAATGCAGTTTGGTGGAGCCATTATGGAAAATGGTATGGAGGTTCCTTAAAAAACTAAAAATAGACTTACCATATGATCCAACAATCCCACTCCTGGGTATATATCCAGAGGGAACTCTAATTTGAAAAGATACACACACCCCAATGTTCACAGCAGCACTACTTACAATAGCCAAGACATGAAAACAACCTAAATGTCCATCGACAGATGACTGGATAAAGAAGTTGCAGTCTATTTATACAATGGAATACTACTCAGCCTTAAAAATGAATAAAATAATGCCATTGGAAGCAACTTGGATGGATCTGGAGATCGTCATTCTAAGTGAAGTAAGCCAGAAAGAGAAAGAAAAATACCATATGATATCACTCATATGTGAAATCTTAAAAAAAAAAAAAAGGGACACTATGAACTCATTTACAAAACAGAAACAGACTCACAGGCATAGTAAACAAACTTACAGTTACTGGGGAAAGGGGGTGGGAAGGGATAAATTTGGGAGCTGGAGATTTACAAATGTTAGCCACTATATATAAAAATAGATTTTAAAAGTTTCTTCTGTAGAGCACAGGGAACTATGTTCAATATCTTGTAATAACTTTTAATGAAAAAATATAAAAATGAATATATGTATGTATATGCATGACTGGGACATTGTGCTGTACACCAGAAATTTACACATTGTGATTGACTGTACTTCAATAAAAAATAAATTAAACAAAGGAAAAAAAAAAGAGTTGGAACCTGATTTCCATCCCTTTGCATAATGGTCATCTCAGTGACTGGCTTGTAAAGAACAGAATGTAGCAAACGGGATGCCGCGTGACCTCTGAGGTCGGAAGGCTATGTCATAAAGGCAGCCCGGCTCCAGATGGCTCATCCTGTCTTTCCGTCTTGGAACCCAGCGTCCAGGCTGTGGGGAAGCCGGGCCACCTGGAGAAGAAGCAGGTTGGTGTTCTAGCATCGTTGGATGCTGACAGCCAGAATCAAACTCCAGCCACGTGAGGGAGGACGCCTCCGAGAAAACCCAGCTCAGCCACCGCCTGGCTGCAACCCAGGAGGACCCCTAGCTGAGCCTGGTCACCCCCAGCGATGTACAGAAGAGAGACAAATGATGCTGCAGTTTTCAGATGCTACTATCTGGGGTGGCTTCTGGCCCAGGAGCAGGTTTCTAGAATGCAGAAGAAGGTTCTGTCCCAGCACCTCCGTTGAAGATAAATAAATAAAAACCTAATTACCCCCCAAATATTTTTAAAGAATTATAAAAAAAATACTTTATATTAAGCCATTTGCTTTAAAAACAAAAATTCTAAATCGCTGCTCATACCGCCTCCCTGCGTCTCCTCGGGAACCTTGTTGAATTTGCCTCGTCAGCACCCAGGTCCTCGGTTTTCCGGCCGGCCGCCGGGCCTAGCCCTCCCAGGGCCGGCACAAGGCCGGCCTCCCTCCGGGGGAGCAGACAGCCCCTGGCCCCGGGGTTCCGCGGGTGCCGTTGGGAAAGCTGGGGCCCCGACCCCGCCATCCGGGGAGAGCTTGAGACGCTGTTCTGTCTTCCCCGAGTCTAGGCAACATGCTCTTTTTGGGGGGAAGAAAGAAAATTCTTCATTGATCATTGAGTGCGGGTGGCAAAACTGAAATACAGTATTTTTCTTCTTTTCTTAACCTGTGCTGCGTGGCCACTGTGGCCTCCTCATTGTCTGGTTTTCCTGTTGTGATAAACAGCTCACCCCTTGCACCCTCTGCTCTCCCCTCCAGAAATGGCTCTGGGTCTGGCACAAGGGTGATGGCTCGTCTGGAGGGGCCCCTGCACCCACACTTTATATGCTCACTTCTTTCTACCTCCTCACGGCCTGTTTTAGGGACCTGCAGCTGCCGTGACAAAGGGCCACAAACAGAGGGGCTTGAAACAACAGAAATCGATTCCCTTGCAGTCTGGAGGCCAGACACCTGAAGTCCAGGTGTGGGGGGTTCTCCCTTCTGCAGGCTCTAAGGGAGAGTCCATTCTGGGCCCGTCTCCCAGATTTCAGTGACGGCCAGCGGCCCTTGGCTTGTGGCCACATCCCTCCCATCTCTGCCTCTGTCTTCACCTCACCTTCTCCTCTGGGTCTGCTCCTCTCTTCCCTTGGAAGGACACTGGGCCCACCCCAATCCAGGTGGATGCATGACATTACACATCTGCCAAACAGAGGATGTGGAGCACCGGCTGAGCCCTCGGGTTCACTGCGGACTTGGGGTGGCGATGCAGCCTTGCTGTGGGTTCCCGGGTTGTGACAAATGTGCCACTTTGGTGGGAGGTGTCAACACACGGGGTGGAGTGCATGTGTGTTGGGGTCAGAGGGCACATGAGATAGGGGAACTCTGTGTCTCCTGCTCCTATTTGCCATGAACCTAAAACTCCTTATTAAAAAAAAAGGATGACTTAGAGATAAGATTTTTAAAACTACAGAATGCATGCTCAAAAAAATTTTTTTAATTGAAGTGCAGTCAGTTACAGTGTGCCAATTTCTTGTGGGCAGCAAAATGTTTCAGTCTCACGTATACATACATATTTCCTTTTCAAATTCTTTTTCATTATAGGTCACTACAAGATACTGAATACAGTTCCCTGTGCTCTACAGAAGAAACTTGAAGTTTACCTATTTTATACATAGTAGTTAGTATCTGCAAATCTCAAGCTCCCAATTTATCCCTTCCCACCCCCTGTCCCCACCCCTGCCCTGGTAACTATAAATTTGTTTACTATGTCTGTGAGTCTGTCTCTGTTTTGTAGATGAGTTCATTAGTGTCCTCTTTTTTTTCCTTTTTTTTTTTCTATATTCCACATATAAGCAATATCATATGGTATTTTTCTTCCTCTTTCTGGCTACTTCACTTAGAATGACATTCTCCAGATCCATCCATGTTGCTGCAAATGGCATTATTTTATTCTTTTTTATGGCTGAGTAGTATTCCATTGTACAAATATACTACAGCTTCTTCAAATTTGAATTTCAGATAAGCAACCAATAATATTTTAGTGTAAGTGTATCACAGGCCATATTAGGGACACGCTTTTCCTAAAAACTTCTTTGCTGGCAAGCTTGCTTTGGAGAGAGATGTGGGAAGAGGCTGCAAACTTGGAGGAGGGGTACCATTTCTTGGTGGACCAATCACTTCCCCTCTCCAGGGAGGAGAGTTGCCATCTGCCTTACCATCTGATTCTTCTCCCTGTTGGAGGCTGTTGGTCTCTGTGTCTGAATGGGCGAGGCCAGAGCCCTGGGTCTTGACTTAACACAGTCTCAGGGTGGGCAGGTCTGCCATTATCCACTCCGGGAAACCATCAGTTCCTCAGTGGATGTGAACGGGGTCACCCAGCCCTTTGCAGGTATCACCCGCACAACTGGAGGGGACAGCCCATGGGACAGCTTTCATGGAAGGACTGCCTCAAACTGCGGCCTTCCATCATCCCTCTGGCACCTGCTGAAGTTCTCGGGGGCCCCTTCCTGGTGCTGAGCCCTGATCATGGCTTTCAGCATTGGGCCGGCTATCTAAACTGAACATTTTTAGAATCCTATGATCCAGCTGCTTTCAGATCCAGACTTTAAAAATCCCGTCTTGTGTCCCCCAGGGTCGCAAGCTGGGCTCTGAGCACCAGACGTGCCTGGCTGCTGTGATGGCGGCCAGCCACCCTGCCGAGTGACTGCCCCATCTTGCTTGTCAGCAGTTGAGGGAGCAGCTGGAATGACCGCCGAGGGAGGGTTTAAAGCCTGTCCAGTCTCGGCTTGCAGCTCTGCCAGGACAGCACGTGTGGGTGCGGGGGCTGCAGACTGCGGTGTCGCCTCGCCAGCGCGCCCAGCCTGAGCCCTCTCCCCGGCTGCATCTGGAGGCCATGTGCCCAAGCTCACCACTCTTGCAGCGATGACAGGAAAGAGGACCCAGGAAGGCAGCAGTAGGGCTGGACCTGACCTTCATGTGCGTGTGGAACGCTCCTGCTGTCACAAGTCTGCTTTTAGTTAAAGGTAACCAGCTTTCCTGCCGTTTCAGAGACAGACGGCGGATATGGCGCTTTAAGGCACTACACGGGGGGAAAGCAACCCAAAGAGGTAGTTCACAGAAGGGGTGAGGGGCGTGATGCACACACCAGCAGAGAGCTGCTCCAGTCTGCCCTGCTCAGAGACCGCAGATGCAAACAGGGAATTCCCTGGACACCCAGCAGGTCTGTAAGGGGTAGAGTGTGGCCAATGCCAAGTGCTGGCAAGGTGGTGGTGGGGCGGCAGGAGCCTTCCAGAATCGCCCGCCCTGGGGGCAGATCTGGACGCACCAGGCTGGGAAGGATGCACAGGGGGTCCTGCGGGCCAGCAGTCAGGCTTGGGAAGGTGTGCCCCAGAGAAACTCTCCTGGCACCCTCCCTCCTCAGCAGGACACGCGCACCGTCTGTGTACGTGAGGGCGTCGGGCAGCCCAGCATCCAGCAGTCAGCGCTGCCTTCATAAAACATCATGAAATGGCAGATGGAACCGTGCTGCCCTGATTAGCAGAATTCTCCAGATTCAGGGGTTGGTAAATTATCTTTCTTTTTTTTCCACCCGCCTTAAACCACCTGAGATGAGCTCCACGCCCTGGGGATCTTGGGACTGACAGGATCCTGTCTGACGGAGAGGGCTCGGCCGATAGTCCTCCCCAGGCAAGGCTGTGGCAGGGGTCTCCAGGGCACATCTGTAGAAGACACGCATGTTCTGTTCCGCAGACTCATCCCATCTCGTGTCGTGTCCTGAGCACCTTCCACATGTCCATCTCCGTCCTTGACTTGGGGGCAGGGAGAAGAGCAAGACATGGTCATGCGATCAGAGACCTCACGGGGCAGTGGAGCCCAGACAAGAAGCCTGCATGGACCGAGTAGAGATGGAGACAGGGATGAGGGAGGACCAGGGGGCACCTCTGCCTCAGAGGAAGGGATGTCTCCCAGCAGTGGCTCTGGAGGATGGCAGAGGTCCAGGTCAGCTCAGTGAGGGGTCTCAGGGGGCAGGGAGAGGAGCCACATGGCCTTGCTCGGCCTGAGAAGGTCTCCAGGAGGCGGAGATGTTCCCTGGGCTGTGGCTGGGCTGGGGGAGGGGCCCCGGGGAGGGGCCCGGGAGGGGGGGCTGGTTATCATACTTGCTGATTCCCGTGGTGTGCATGTTCCCTCCGTGGGCAGTTGCAGGCACTGCAGTGTATTAGCCAGCCTCGCCAGGGAAACAGAGCCAATAGGACGGAGCTGTATATCTCTCTGTTCATCTCTGCCCAGAGGTATTAATGATAAGGAACTGGTTCATGTGATTACGGCCACTGAGAAGTCCAGACCCCAGAGAACCAATGGTGCAACTTCCAGTCTGAATCCGAGTTCAAAGGCAGGACACCAATGTTCCATCTCAGAGACAGCCAGGGAGAGAGTGAACTTTTCCTTCCTCAGCCTTTTGTTCGAGTTAGACCTGCCTTCAACTGATTGGATGTGGCCCACCCACTCTGGGGAAGACCATCTACTTGACTCAGTCTATGGATTCAGATGTTAATCTCATCCAGAAACATCCTCCCAGACACATCCAGAATCACGTTTGGCCAAATATCTGGGCTCCTTCCCTCCCCCTCCGTGGCCCAAGGCAAGGTGGCGTGTAAAATTGACCCTCACACATAGTGGCATGTGACCCTCACACACGGTGGCGTGGTTGACCGCAGAGCTGTGGAGAAATGTGTCCAGCTGCCTCTTGAGCCAGTGCCAGCCGCTCTGGCATGCGGCAGCCCGGGCCCCATCGCCGCCTCCCGCTCAGCTCCCGCTCCTCTCTGGGTTTCCCAGGCTCCACACATTCTTGAACAGACCTTTCGGTCCAGTGGGGTCTTTCTCACGGAGGACGTCCGGCATCTCAGAACAATCCTGCCCTGTTTTAGTGTCTGCGGTAAACAAGAGGGATTATGAAGAACAGCCTCCTTCTTCCTGTTTCTTGCCCCACAGAACCCACCCAACCAGCTGGGCCTGTTCTGAGCCAGGTTCCCAGGGCCTGGCAGCTTCCACGTTTCCTCTGGTCTACAAGAAGCCTCGAGACACTAGAGCCCAAGGGGGTTCTGAGAAGTGGGCTTCTCTCCTCTCCACAAGGGCTGACCGTCCCTCAGCTGCCCCTTCTTCTGCTAGATCATACAATCCCTTAAGAAAACCAGTTCACTCATCCCTCACTGAGCACGTGTATCCAACGCACAGCAATCAGGACTTCTCTGTGCCTGGGACCAAACCCGCACTGAGGTTACACAAGGGACCAAGCTACGGCCCCTCTCTCAGTCTAACTGTGGGGGAGGGACTCCTGCCAGAGAAGGTCAGGCCCCTGCTGCCAATGCTTTCCTGGGAGGAACGGAGGATGCCGAGATGTCACCCAGCCTCAGGACATCAAGGCAGGCTGCCTGGAGGAGGCGCTGTTTCAGAAGAGCCCTGAGGACTCCATGGGGTTGGAACTGTCCGGAAGCAACGGGAACCACGTTCTTAGCAGAGGAAACACCCTCGGCCAAAAAGGTGCTCCTCTGCGACGTGTTGGGTTCCCTGGGGAGCCGAGGGAAGCCTGGTGGGCCATGAACATCAGATGGACTCAGAGGTAGCGCCAGACCACGGCCAGCCCCTATCTTGTGGGGCGTGGGATTCATTCTGCAGACAGCAGAGGCTCCCCGGTAGGTACGGGGCATGGTCAGAAGTGGGAGCTTTTTCTACAATCCTCACGGGCCAGAAGTGGCCTCCTTGTTGCCAGAGGACCACAGATCTTGGGGGAGGATCCTGGAGTTCCCTGGGATCCACCGTCACCCCACTGCCTTCTTAAAGATGCTCTCAGATGCGGCTGCATCTTGTAGGTAAAGGTGACCACTCTGGGGCCACCAGCAGCTGCCTGGGCTTCTGAGGACACAGTGCTTAGCACATCTGGGGACGGAAGGGGACCCAAAGGTGCCACGGGTTGTCACAGCGGGGAGAGTAACCCCGCCCCCACCCCCCGCTCTGGATTCCGGAAGGTCCCGGGACTGCACGTGGACAAAGGTGCGCTGTTTTGCTGCCAGCATCATTGCCGATCTCACCCAGCCTCCCCGGCGAACAAAGAGCTGTTTGAGGACTCTGCGTTCCTGCTTCCTAAGCCTCTCTTATTTATCTTCCTCAAGGTGCAGGTGAGTCGAAGCGAGGGAGGCCCAGCGGGGGAGCTGCAGTGGTTCCTGGCTCTCCAGCTACACGTGCCCGTGAGCCGCCCTGGGGCGGCCCCGCCAGGCGTGGAGCCCAGACAGGAGGGCCTGTGAGCGGGGCTCTGCTCAGACCTTCCAGCCTCTTCAATTTTCTTGAGAGTTTTTGTGGCTGCAGCCCAGTGAACGATAACCTCAGCCAAAATGTAAATGTATGTGTTTTACGTTAAATCACACCAGAGTTGTATTTCCTGTTGCGTGGGGTCAGACCGTAAGTCGGGCCTCAAGGTCACCTCAAGGTCCTTGTTACCTACAGGGGAGGCCGTTGCCAGTGTCTGTCCAGGGTTCCTCCCCCGCCCCACAGGCCTGGGACCGTTACCCAAACAATCCGGGGTCGTTCTTACCGGGTCCGCTGGTTCCTGTGAGGACTCGAGTCTGGGGACAATGCCTTTTCCACAGACGGTTTTTCAGGTTCTGAGACATGGAATAGCTCACCCGCCAGGATGTCATTTCATGCTACACAGCGCTGGGAAACAAGCACTACTGTCTCCCCTGTTTCCAGGGCAGAACCAGGCTCAGAGCGGTGAAGTGCAACAGCCGGTGTCGCACAGCTAGCAGGCGGCGGGGCTGGGAGCTCATTATTTTACAACTTGATTGATGTATAATCAAAGTACCACAAACCGCCCATATTTGAAGTGCATAATTTGGTAAGTTTTGACATATCTACACACCAAGGATTTTAGCCTCAGCACTGCTGGCATTTGGGGCTGGGGAAGTCTGTTATGGGGGCTGTCCAATGCATTAGAGGATGTTTGCAGCACCCCTGAAGGCCTCCCCCTGCCAGATACCAGTAGCAAGTCCCTGCCCCAGAAGTGACAACAGAAATGTCTCCAGACAGCGCCACACGAGGGACAAAACATCCCTTCCAGAGAACCACGAGTGTGTGGTGTTTGCCCGTGAAGCCAGCACCACCATCGAGATGGTGAACCCAGGTATCACCTGCCAAGGCCCCCTCGTGCCCGTGGTGGTGCCTCCTTCCCCTGTAACCCCCCACCCTAGGCACCTGCCTATTTTCTGTCAGTCTAGATTTTTCTACTATTTTCTGGACTTTTATATACGTGGAATCATATGGTATGGATTTTTTTTAAGTCTGGTCTTCCCTGAGCATCATTATTTTGAAATTGACCCAGATTGATGCCTGTGTCAACAGCTCACTTCTCTGTGTTCCCGATTTGTCTCCGAGGTGTGGGTGTGCCACACTTTGCTCATCCGTTCACCTGTTGATGGATGTCTGTGCTGTTTCCAGCTTTTGGCTGTTACAAATGGAGCTGCAAACATTCAGGCACGTGCCTTCATGTGGACTCGTGCTTTCTTTTCTCCTGAGCCAGTACCTCAGGGAGATGGGCTGGGTCTTACAGAGGGGGTGTGTTGTGTGTTTAATGTTTCAAGATCCTGCCACCCTGTTTCCAAAGTGGTCACAACTCTGACTCCAAGTTCCCCATCCTCTGGACAGAGGCCAGCGTAGACCCCAACCAGGACTTGCCCCCCAGCTGGGCCCACACCTTAGCCCACAGGTCTTACCTTCTACATCTGTGAGGGTGAAACTGCCTCCTGGGAGCCTGGGGCCTTCCTTGACCTCAGGATGAGTCACATTCTGTGGATAAATTAGCATTTTCAATGACTTAACTCTTTCAAACCAGGGGAGATGCTCCACTTGAAAAAAACAAAACAAAAAACCCATCTTCTTGGGAACCTGCCTCCGCACGTCAGCTTTCACTCGGCTGTTTCGCACACTGATGTGTCAAGTTCTATCTGACTTTATGTTCCCTTGGTTGTTTCCACGAATAACATAGTTGGGCCACAGAAATGAGCACACACACAATTTACAGAGAACTTAATATGTAAATTTATGTTCTTTCCCTTCACATGAATCCATCTCTTAACTGCAAATTCCACTAACATGGAAGAAATTGTCATCTCCAGGGCAAGCCTAGAAGTGCTGGAGAAGTGACCGGATCCTTGGGAAATTTTTCCCTTTCTTTAAAATCCTTTAATACAGATTTAAAAATTGATCTAACAACATGATAGATAATCCTGCATTCCTGCACTAAATGAGATTTATTTTTTGAAGCTAAGTATAAACCTTTCAACTAGGTAACCAAGTAAGAGTACAAAGACTTTTGTTATTTCTAGAAATGCGAGGATTAAAATTTAATCCATAATTTTAATGAGAAACAGATTAGTTCTGTGTAGTACATGAAGAATTAGTCCCAGCAAATGAAAAAAAATGCTCAATATTGCTACTTATCAGAGAAATGCAAATCAAAACTACAGTGAGGCATCACCTCACACCAGTCAGAATGGCCATCATTCAAAAGTCCACTAACGATAAATGCTGGAGAGGGTGTGGAGAAAAGGCAACCCTCCCACACTGTTGGTGGGAATGTAGTTTGGTGCAGCCATTATGGAAAATGGTATGGAGATTCCTTAAAAAACTAAAAATAGAGTTACCTTATGATCCAGCAATCCCACTCCTGGGCACATATTCAGAGAAAACTAATCTGAAAAGCTACATGCACCTCAATGTCCACAGTAGCACTATTTACAGTAGCCAAGACATGGCAACAATGTTCATCAACAGACGACTGGATAAAGATGCTGTGATGTATTTATACAATGGAATACTGCTCAGCCATTAAAAAGAATGAAATACTGCCATTTGCAGCAACATGGATGAACCTGGAGATTGTCATGCTAAGTGAAGTAAGTCAGAAAGAGACAGAAAAATACCATATGTTATTACTTATATCTGGAATCTAAAAAAGAAAAAAGACAAATGAGTTTATTTATTAAACAGAAACAGAGTCAGACATAGAAAACAAATTTATGGTTACCCAGAGGGAAAGGGGGTGGGAAGGGATAAATTGGGAATTTGAGATTTGCAGTACTAACTACTATATATAAAATAGATAAACAACAAGTTTCTACTGTAGAGCACAAGGAGCTATATTCAATATCTTGCAGTAACCTATAATGAGAAAAAATATGAAAAGGAATATATGTGTGTACATGTATGACTGAAACGTTATGCTGGACACCAGAAATAGACGCAGCAATGTAAACTGACTATTTAATTTAAAAAAAAGAATTAGTCCTGGATACAATATTATTTTAGACCATTATGTCTTTTCACTCAGAGACTGGTTAAATTTTACTTTTTTGGCTAGTTGGTGAATTGGAGTCATTTGAAAATTTGGCTACCAGGGAACATTTCTAGAATGACACAAAGAAATTATGATCTCTGATGAGTGAGACTGGGGGTCAGAGTAGGAGAAAAACTGACTTTATTCATTGGATATCCCTTTCATAATGTTTGGATTTTTTTTTTTACTGTATGTGGGATAGTTTTATAATTTAAAAAGAATGCAGAAAGTGATAAGTGAAGATATCACCCATAATTCTCAATATGAAGAGGCAAATATATTTTCACAAGTGAATTTTTATGTTTATGTATATACTCATACATATGAAGTTATAAAAGTTTATATAACGGCAAACATATTTTCAAATTAGTCATTTTCAAACTACAATATGTTGGAGATGTCTTTCTATATTAGCAAACATAACTTATTTGATGCTAATCTTGAATGTTAGTCTGTGATTGGGCTAAGGGCTCAAGGTCTTTCAGATTCTGAATGTATCAGTCAGCTTTTGCTTCAGTAACAAATATCCCTGAAATCTTAGTGGCTTTCTGCACCCAAACATGTGTTTCTTACTCACAAGACTGTGGGGTGGGAGTGGAGGGAGGCGTGGCTCTGCTGGGCCCCTGGGCTCCATAGGGCTGGGTCCCAGGCTGTGGGTCAGATGAGCTACAGGTCAGCTCCAGTCTGTGTGTCCCTCATTCCAGGACTGCGGTTGAAGGAGGGCATGTCTGAGATGTGTTCTTTTCATGGAGGATGTCAGGAGGGTGTGAGGACTGGCAAGCACCTATGCTGCACTGCCACAGCCAGCTCAGAATGGGGGGTCCTGTCCACCCAGTGAGCAAACTGAGTCAAAACAACAGGGTGGAGAAGGGTGCGCTCTGCCCACGGAGGGAGGGCAGGGTGGGGTGGGAGGAAAGAGTAGTTATTCACCAAACAGTAACACAATCTGGTGCACTATATTGAAAGAAAGAAAAAAGGACGTCGGGGCTCTGCTGGAGAAGCGACTAACTGAGCTTTTGTTGTTGGTACCGTAGTTCTTCAACTCTTCCGCCATATTGTTTTCTCAGACTTGAATTGTGAACGTGTCAGTGAGTAGAATGTATTTGTGCTACAAACAACACCAACATTCGCACTCACCTTTTGAGCCCTTACTGTGAGCATTTTACTTGAATTCTTATTTAATTTTCACTACATGGGATAAGCTAGTAATCACTGTTATCCCCATTTGGAATATGAGAAAACTGAGGTTTAGAAGGTGAATTTACTTGTCCAAAGTCACACAAGTGGTAGGTAACAAATTCAGGTCTGTTTGACTCCCAGGTGAGCTCTTCAATGCTGCCAACTGTGAGGCCACTGTTTCAGGAAGCACACCTGTGACTTCAGTGGTCTCCCTATTGATATACTGGGGGAGTAGACTGCATGCCCCCAGGGAAAGGAAATTACCCAGGTGAGAATAGTCCACCCAGTGACAGGAACCCTAAATGGAAGCTCAGTCCCCGGGAAGGTCGTTCCTGCACTTCTACACAAGACGCGGCCTCACTGTAAGCATTACGGAGGCCGGTCTACCCTGTTTCTGGTCCTCCTCCCCACCCTGAGCACACTACAGAGAAGAACTACATCCCCGCCCCCCTGAGGTTCAGCATGGCCATGCCATGTTCCTTGGTCAATGATGAATCCGTGGAAGCAGGCATGGAGACATTTAAGAGCTGGCAGGGGTTCTCCCAGAGCTCTCTTCCTTTGCCAGCACTATTTTGGAGGCACCTAGAGGACAGCTGTTCTGGAAAAGCCACCCAGACCCACAGGGGTGAGAAAGAAACAGACCATTATTTTGTTAAACCACCTGGAATCAGGGGATGTTTGTTATCACACTATAGCTCAGCCCATGCTGGCTGATACATGCTCCTCCCAGCTGCTTCTGACATCACTCCTCTTTCTGTTTTGGAAGGATAGCTCTCCAATCAGGTCTTTTAAAAGAAGCACTTGTTCATCTATGATGTTAAGGGCAAAAGAGTGAACCCAGGCTGCCACACTCTTCACTCTCTGATCTAAAACCAGCCTGGCTCCCCACTGGCAGCCCCAGTGCAGGTGGAGCCTCTGCAGTAAGAAGTACAGCGGGGCCCCTGCTGGCATCATCAGTTTCAGATGGGGCCAGCAGCTGCCCCATGGCCCTTCCAGCCCTGCAGGCAGGTCCCTTTGTGCAGCTCTCAGGTCTTGGGCTCCTATTTCCAGCATCACATTAGAGGTGATGTAAGGATGCCCCTGTCTTTAATGTGCTGCCACTGGACAGTCCACGAAGCCATGGTCCAATTAGCCACCCGCCTCCCTCATGCCATTATCATCTGTACGTTTCTGCAATTTGCTTGGCTGGCTCTTTGACAGCAATTCCAGTAGTTATTAATCCCAAGACTCAGGAGACAGGTCTTGTTAAAAAATAAAGCAACCAAAGTGCTGAAATTAAGTCTTTTGAAGCAAGTCACAGTTCCAAGTGGGACAATATTTCAGCCCCGACCTCATGCTGCCGCGAGCAGGTGCAGGCACACCCTCTCCTTTGCCTGCACACGACAGGGCCCAGCTCAAACCTGGGAGCGAGGTGTCCACCCCCATCCTTCCCTAAGGCTCCGCCTGGGGAATCTTAAGCCACACAAAAGCCAACTCCATCTAGCTGCCTTTATTTTATTTTACTTTTTAACCATGCCTGCCACTTAATTTGCTATTTTTAACGACACACGTGGCACCAAAAACTCGAACCCACACGGGCCTCGGTAGCCATCCAAGTTCTCATTATAGAATCCAAAAGAAAAGAAAAGAAAAGAATTCAGGTATGACCGCGATCTATAATCAGTTGTATTAAAATAACCGATTGCCTGCCTCACCACTGTCTTTGCGTCTTTTTCCTTCTTTCTGTGAGTCCCGTTCTCCTTGTGCCTTTGTATCTCTTATGGCAGCAAAATCTGGTCCTCTCCTGGCCTGCGATGCTCTTCCTGGAAACTCCCCACAGCTTTCACGCTAAGAGGCACTCAGGGAATACGCGGAAAGGAGCGGGAAGGGATCGTTAAGTGGAAGACACTGGTTATGACTCTTGGTGTGCATTCTGTAATTAAGTTATTACTGGGCCAATTAACCTTGAATGCCAGAGCCTATAGGACAAAGCCCTGTATGGTGAGAGCATTAATTATTCCTAATGAAGGAGGCTTAGGAGGCCCTCTGGGTGGTCCAGGGGTTGAGCTGAAACCCCTGTTTTGTTCTCAGGGACCCTCCTGGTAGGGTTAGAAAGCCTGTAATCTTTCCTGGCTCACTCCTCCAGCCGGCACAGGGACCCCACTACAGAAACCACACTGGGCCCATTTGAAAAATTTAAAAAAATTTTTTTAAATAAAAATTTAGTTGATTTATAATGTTGTGTTAGTTCCTGGTGTGCAGCAAAGTGATTCAGTTATATGTATATATGCAAATATTCTTTTCCATATTTTTTTCACTATAGGTGTTATTATAAGCTATTGAATATAGTTCCCTGTGCTGTACAGTAGAAACTTGTTGTTTATCTGTCTTATATATAGCAGTTTGTTTCAGCAAATCCTCAATTCACAATTTATTCCTCCTTCCCCTTTCCCCTTTGGTAAGCATAAATTTGTTTTCTACGTCTATGAGTCTCTTTCTGTCTTGTAAATAAGTTCATCTGTATCTTTTTTTTTAGATTCCACATATAAGTGATATCATATGATATTTTTCTTTCTCTGACTTACTTCACTTAGAATGGTGATCTCCAGGTCCATCCATGTTGCTGCAAATGGCATTATTTTGTTCTTTTTATGGCTGAGTAGTATTCCACTATATAAATATACCACATCTTCTTTATCCAGTCATCTGTCGATGGACATTTAGGCTGTTTTCATGTCTTGGTTATTGTAAATAGTGCTGCTGTGAGCATTGGGGTGTGCGTACCTTTTCAAATTAGAGTTTCCTCTGGACATATGCCCAGGAGTGGGATTGCTGGATCTTGTGACACCGGGCCTGTTTCACCTCTGCCTGAGCACACGCAGTAGCCAAGAGGGCTACCCCGAGATAGTCCAACGTGTTCCTGCAGGAGCCTGATCGGGCTCCCGAGGGGTGTGCCCAGGTGGCCGCAGGTGGGCCACACACCGCCAAGAGGCACCACGGAGACGTTTTTGTCTTTTGTCCAATCAAATAATAAAATGCACACTTGCCACAGCCGTGAGCCCAACAATGTGCTGTTTTTCAGACAGATTCCTGGTTGAAATGGGCCACGCACGTCGAGGAGGGCACACCTGCTGCCAACAAGAAGGAAGCCCACGGCAGGAGATCTGACAGGCATGGAGAAAGACTGCAGTTCCTAGAATGTGAGACCGTGGTCCCCTGAGTCTGGAAGGGCAGCTGGCCAGGACACAAACAGCTCCACTCAGCAGAGCCATTGGCAAGAAGTGTAGGGTGAGATTTTACTGTTGCTAAAAAAAAAATCTTTCCTAAGATTTAGGAAAAAAAGAAAGAAATCAATTAATTTTAATTGAAAATTTAATTTAAACATCAATTAATTTTACTCTTGTAAAAGAACCAAATCTGTATTCAAAGAATTGTGAAATGTGTTTTAAAATCAGTCTTCAACGCTTGCACCCCAAATTCTCGAGTTTCCAAGTACACTCCGAAGGCAGTGTAGCTGGGGCCACTGAGCCAATGTCAAGAAAGTTCTCTGTCTTGAACCCGAATCACAAGAGGTAGACGAAGTCTAATTCTCCTTCCACCTGCCGTTCCTTCGGTGACTTGATTGCAGCCTCCTCAAGACTCCGTTTCTGGATTAAGCGTCTCCAGTTCCCCAGTCACTTCTTATAATGACAATCGCTCACATTTAACGAACACTTAGTACGGAGCAGGCTCTGTGCTTAGCCACTTTCTGGGCATGACTTCGTTTACTGTCACAAAAGGCAACAAAACACGTACTCTTATGGTCTCTATTTGACAAACAAGGGGTGGGGGGCTCAGCGCGCATAGGTAAGCCCCCAGCATCATGAGGCTGGTCCACCTGGAGCCAGGGCTCCTGCACCAGGTCACACGGCAGGTACCTGCTCCAAGCTGGACCCGCCCACTAGGTGCCGCCGCTCTTAGAGGTGGCTTCTGCCCCCCACATACTTCCACTGACCTGTCTTGCCAAACATGCAACAACAGCACAGGTTCACGTTCGCTTTGTGTGGGTTTGAGGGGGTTTGGGTGGGGTGGCTCTGAGGTCCACAGAGCGGCAGGGGACCAATTAGCACCAGTGCAATTGTTCACAATGCAAATCGGAGAAATTCTGGAACCAAGGACGCCTGTGTAGCCCTCCTCCCCGCCCCCCCCGTCTCCTCCTCCCAAACTCGGGGCCGCCTCCCCCTCAGAGACGTGCCTGGAATGGAAGTGGACCCGGGGGAGGGGTGATGCACTTCTGCACGGGAGAGGTGGTCTCCCCCGAGAGGGACTTCTTATCTTCCGTGTCTGCCTTGGCAAAACTTGGTTATCCATTTAGTCTATTATTTAAAAAAAAATTGTACTGAAGTGTAGTAGATTTACAATGTCAGTTTCAGGCGTGTGGCAAATGGTTCAGTTATACATAGACATAATACGTAGATTTTTTCTTTTCAGATTCTCTTCCGTTGAAGCTCATTACAAGAAACTGAATACAGTTCCCTGTGCTGTACAGTAGGTCCTTGTTGTTTGTCTACCTTGTATATAGTAGTGTGTGTCTGCTAATTTCCAGCCCCTTATTTCTCCCTCCCCGCCTTTTTCCCCTTTGGTAACCATAGTTTGTTTCCTGTATCCGTGAGTCTGTTTTTGGTTTGCAGATAGAATTTGTATCTCTTTTTTAGATTCCACACATATGACATCATATGATAGTTGTCTTTCTCTGTCTGATTCACTTCATTCAGTATGATAATCTCCAGGTCCATCCACGTTGCTGCAAATGGTGTTACTTCATTCTTTTTTATGGCTGAGCAATACTCCGTTGTCTATATGTACCACACCTTCTTTATCCAGTCATTTGTTGATGGACATTTACTCTATTATTTTAATAATGAACAACAATAATAACAATGTAACAATGTTAAAAGAGAGTGTAGCAAGAAGGTTAACGATTAATCCAAAATAATAATCTAATTATAATAAGAATTAGTGCAAATAAAAATCTGACTGAATAGCATCCTCTTTGCAGCCCTGTACCACGTCCAGTGTCTCCACTTTCCCCTGGAGCACTGGGTAGATATTGGGACAGTGAAGTGGGATCACCAAGGGGGCACATGGTGGCGGAGAGGGGCATCCCCTTTCATGCTCCTCCAGGCTCCAAGCTTCTGCTGCCATTGAAACAAGGAATGGCCCGTTCCCACCTCAGAGGTCACTCTTTGGAGGAATTTGACAAATGAAGAAACAGGGTCTCAGACGCACCGTGGAGCAGTGCTTTCTAGAGCGGGGGCTCCCCTGCGGTGCACGAGCTGGTTCTTGGGGGCACCCGGACCTCCTGGCTGCCCGCCCCGCCCCTCCCCTCCATCAGGAGAGAAAGTTAAATCGCTGTCAACAAGATGATCCCGTGCTCGGCTTCATGTTTGTCCTAAGGGTGGACTCTGGGATGGGATTAGAACATTCGGGCCCTCCACTCCGGGCTGCCAGCAGAGGAAGCATTCACCTCTCGCTGCAGAAAGTCAGATACTTCACCGCTGACATTTTCTCCTGACTTTTATGTTACCTCTTCCATCCAGAATCAATCTCCTCAACTCTGACCTCGGAAGGGCAGAGGGAGAGGGCTTTGTGAAAAGCGGGAAGCCTACCAAATGGCTCCACCTCCTTCCCAGCTGGCGGCAACAGGCCAGACTCATCGCCATCTCTATCATTTACTTATTTAAAATTACAGTGTTTCACTCTTTTAAAAAAATATCACCTGCAGAGCAGTGGATGCCTGGAAATTGATTCTTCGAACGAAAACCAGTTCCGGCTATTTGTAACACTTAAGTTGTTATGAGATTTGTTTCCTTGTGCACAGGGAACCCGTGCTGTGCCGTCAACAAGGACCCTTCCCGGGCAGCACCGCCCTGTCTCAGTGTCCCGTGTGCCCAGGTGGCCGGTCCTCTTTGTGGGGGCTTCCAAACCCACCTCCTTTCCGTGATGGGTCTGGATTAGGAGCCAGAACATGTGTCGGGGAGCCCCGTCCGCTGCACCCTAAACACCAGTCCCTGGTTGCAGTCCAAACTCCTTTCCTACATTAAATGAATTCAGAGACGGGGTGTGGGCGGAGGTCTCCGGGAGGACGCGGCTGCCATGTGACCCACGAGCTGGCCCCGGGGCAGTTGGTGACTCCTCAGCCGTCCCCTGTGCCTGAACACGTGTATTCTGCCCACCGTGCCCACAGCGGGAACTGTTTTCAAGGATGTGACCTAGACTGGTGTTGAGACCATCAGCCGGTGGAGGTGACTGGGCTCTGGTCTCTCTATAAACTTTAAGGTTTGGCAAGTAGGTGCGGAGATGTGTTCATGGTCTTGCGTATGTGTCTGTATGTAAGTTCCCTGCTTATCTGGCCTGTCACTTGCCTGTCTAGAGTGGCTACCTCTTCCTTCTGTATCTCCCGGCCCCCTGTGTAGGGGGCTGGTTTGTGAACCATCCCCTGGACCCGGGCTCCAACCTTCCCCTGCGAACATGAAAGGTGCCCCAGGGACAGGAAATCCAAGGCCCCCCCCAGGATTTCCAGCCCAGCGGAGGGACAGCAAGTGTCTGAGTGCCGATCGGTGGGCCTGCCCATCATCCCCGGTGTGGTAAGAGCAGAGACAGGAGCAGGAGCAGGACTGGAAGGTTCTCTGAAGAGAGGGGACGTGTAAGCCACTCTTGGGAGAGGATGAGGATGGAGGCGGACACCTCTGAGGACCTCAGGAGGACTCTGGAGCTGACCCAGGGCGGGTGAGAGCCCGTGGGAGTTAAAGCAGGGGAGGAATTCCAAGGGGGCCAGCCCAGCCCTCTGGAGGTGTGATGAGGCGGAGGGGGACAGAGGCGGTGGACATTCAGAAGTAGCAGCAAATGATGGAGGACAGAGGGCAGGATGGGGGGGGCGGGCTGGACGCAGGGCAGGCAAAGGAGGATGGGGGGACTTGGAGATGTGAAAGGCTGGGGTGGGGAGCAGGGGTCCCGGGCACCTCCAGATTCCCGGCTCGGAGCACTGAAGCTGCTACGAACATTTGCACAGGTTTTGGTGTGGACAAAACTTTTTCATTTCTTTTGGATTCATACCTGTGTGAAATACATTCAGCATATGCTTAATTTCATGCAGAATCACCGAACCGTTCTCTAAAGAGCTTGCGCCGTCTTCCGTGGCCACCAGCGACAGGTGAGGGTTCCGCTGCTCCCTGTCCTCGCCAGCGGTTTTTTCTTTCCAGGCATTCTAACTGGTGTGTGGCTTTAATTTCTATTTCTCTAACGATTAATGACTGAGCGTCTCTTCAGGGGCTCGTCTGCCCTGGGAAGTTCTTTGGTCAAGGGGCTGTCCTCCTCTTTCGCCCACGTTTCCCTTGGGTGTTTTTTTTTTTTTTTTTATTGCTGAGTTTTTCAAACTCCTGTTTTGAGTATTCTGCATCCAAGCCCTTTGTCAGACATGCGATTTGCAACAATTTTCTCCCAGTCTGTGTCTTGTTTTTCATTCTCTTTATAGTGTGTCTTTCAAAGAGCAGAACTTTGAAACTTTGATGGAGTCCAATTTACCCGTTTTCTTTTCCTTTATGGGTGGTGTTTTGTTGTTGTGACTAAGAACCCAAGACCAGAGACTTTCTCTGAGGTTTTCCTTTGAAAGTCACATCGCTTCATCTTTTATCTTGAGCTATGACCCAGCCTGAGGTCATTTTCGATAAGGTGTGAGGTTCATGGTTTCGCATATGGAGGCTCAATCACTCCAGAGCCATTCACTGAACAGATTTACCACTCTTTAGTATTTTAAAATAACGTGTCCTTTTCTGTCATTTATCCGTTTTTTCAATTAGAGATTTTGATGAATTCGATCACTTTCTAAACAGATATTTAGTTTGAAAAGAATCTTTACATATTTAGAATATGTACTTACTTTTTAAAAATTGAGGTATAGTCAGTTACAATGTGTCCATTTCTGGTGGCCAGCATCCTGTCTCAGTCATACATATAGACACATATATTTGTTTTCATATTCTTTTTCATTATAGGTTACTATAAGATATTGAATACAGTTCCCTGTGCTGTACAGAAGAAATTTGTTGTTTATGTTATATATAGCAGTACCTATAAATCTCAAACTCCCAGTTTATCCCTTTCTACCCCTTTCCTCCTGATAACCGTAAGATTGTTCACTATGTCTGTGAGCCTGTTTCTGTTTTGTAAATAAGTTCATTTGTGTCTTTTTTTCTTTTTCTAGATTCCACATATGAGTGACATCATCTGGTATTTTTCTTATTTTATTTTTTTATTTTTCAGTTTTCAGTTTTCTAAGGTAGAATTGTCACAGCTTGGCTGCACATACACAATATATTGCACGTAAATACATATGCACCGTATACTGCACATATTTTAAAATTTACATATGTGCACTGTTCATTGTTTCTAAGAACGTTTAGAGCTTTAGCTTTTTCAAATTCCATAGTTATCAATAGAATAAAGCCAGCCACAAAATAAGAATTATTTCGAAAAGATACACACACCCAGCTATTAACAGCAATATTATTTATAATTGCCGAGATACGGAGGCACCCTAAGTGCACGTCCACAGGTGAATGGATAAAGAAGATGCAGAAAAAAAAAGGTGAATGAAGGGCTGCAAATGGTAAAATACCCTTCTTTCTTATGGCTTCATTCAATCTTGTCACCCACTGGTTTTCCGTTGCATGAATGTGGCACAATTTCTTCATTCCCATCTCTGCTGATGGATCTTTGGGTGGTCCCTAGTTCTGTGACATCACGAGTGCCACACGCATCCTTGCCCGTGGCTTGGGTGCCCACACACATGCCCGCATCCCTCTTGGTTGTGCACCTAGAGTGCTGGCCATCGTAGACGCTGCTGAACGACTTTCCAAAGCGGTCATTTCGACTCCACCACCAGCATCTCTGGCATTCGGTACAATCTGCTTTCTCCATTGTCGCCAGTTGGGCGTGATCTCATTGCTGGTTTATTTTGCCTGTCTCTGGTGAATAATAAAATTGGGTACCTTCTCATCTGCTTAGAGATCTTTTTGAGAGGTTTCGGAAGGTCTGTTCAAGTCTTGTCCATTCTTCTTTTTTTTTAATGGAGGTACTGGGGATCGAACCCAGGAACTTGGGTATGCTGAACACATGCTCTACCACTAAGCTATATGCCCACCCCCTTGTCCATTCTGTAGCTGGCTAGTCTTTTTTATTTAGACTTTTCTATATTCTTGATATAAGCATCTTTACTATATTTTTTGCATGTTTATACCTTTAGATATACTGCATGCCAAATAAAAAAAAAAATCTTGTCCTGGTTTTGTTTGAGCTTGCATTTGAATTTAATGATTTTTTAAAACATTGTTTTGTCTTTAGTTTTTGGTTGATTTATTTATTTATTTTTATGGGTCGGGAGGTAATTAGGTTTATTTATTGATTTTTCAACAGCGGCACTGGGGATCGAGCCCAGACCTCGTGCACGCTAAGCACACACTCTCCCACTGAGCTCTACCCTCCCCCACCCTGAATTTAATGACCTTTTGAGGGAGAGCTGCTTCTTCATGGCTTTGAGATTTCCTGCTGAAGAACCACGAAGGCAGCGGTCACGGTGATGGAGCTGCGCTTACGCCGACCCCCTGTGCTTCTGAGTGTGTGCAGGTGCACTCGTTTAGCCCTCTCAGCAGGACTGTGTGGCTTCTAGTCCCATTCTCCAGGTTTGGAAGCTGAGAGAGAGGCTAGGATACACGGCCAAGTCCGCCCAGTTAGTCAGTGTGGGGCTGGGTCTTAAAGCCAGGTGGTCTGGGTTAACAGACTCTGTCCCCAACCACAGCTCTATACCTGTCCTTTATTTATTCTACTTTTTTTGTTTTCTCTTAAGAGAATTTTTAGTTTTTTTTTTTTTTTTCCCCTCTGAGCCTCACAAAATTCTCATTATATTTATCTCGGCACTTTTTTCCCTTTTGTTCTGTCGAGTCCAGGAACTTCCTTATTTCCTTTCTCTTTCCAACTGCTTACTGGTCATCAATAGAAAAGTTACTGGTTTCCTATGGTCCTCTTCCAAACTCTTTCATGAGCTTTCAGGTGATTTCCTTGGATTTTTCAACTAGAAAATTCATAGCACCTCCCCAAATGATGTTTGCCTCCCTTTTCAAATACTTCTATTTCTCATTTAATTTTCTTATTCCATTGCATTGGCTAGCACTTCTAGGGAAAGATTAAGCACTGCAATGTTAGCAGGCTCCCGTGTCTTGTTCCTGGACCGAATGAGAGTGATTTACTGTCTCATACTAAACATCACGCTGGATTTGTTTTGAGGTTTAAAACTGAACAATATCAAAATATTCTCAAACAATTCCTTTTTTTTTTTTTTAACTAATAAGTTTTGTTGGGTCAAACATACCTCCTAACAGATTTGCTAATGGTAAAATATTCTAGCATTATTGGAATAAACCTCACCTAGTCATGGTGTGTTGTTTTGTCAAAGCCCTGCGGTTTTCTGTCTGTTGATAATGTAAAAGGCTTTGCTTATTTGTCTGCTTGTCAAGCAAACCCCAAGAGCCTCTGAGCTGGTTACAAAGGGACCTTCTGATATGTTTCATTTTTCAGGAAAAGCGTCCAGGAGCTCCTGCTGTTTCTCATCAGCTGACCCACTCCCTCCTAACTGGGACTTCCCCTGGCCTCAGCCATGTCACCTCCAGGGCAATGTTGGTTCTGCCTGATTCTGCCTTCATCTTCATGGACATCACACAGGATCACAGGGTTTTCTCAAGGTCTCTGCCATAAACATGGGAGGTACCTTCTTAGAGGCCCCAGGACTTCCCTGAGCAGGACTGTTCACTCCTGTGAGCAGCAGAGAATCTGCACCTCCCATCTACCAGGATGGCCGAGGGCTGTCCCTGGGGCCACAACTCCTCCAGGCTTCAGACTGTACTTGCACCCGCAGGAGGCCTGGGAGAAGTCCCTGAACAGAAAGCAGAGAGAAGCTGGCCTGGAGGTGGCCTCCCAGGGGGAGCCTCAGCTCCCTCCGCCCCTTGCCTGCCTGCCTGTCCTCTGCCCACTGCTCCCCCATCCTCCAGTCCAGCGGGAAAAGCCTGACCAGCCCCTCCTCCCATCCCAGATTCCAGGAGGAGCCAACTTCCCCTCCCCGCTCCCGGAATTAGCAGCCTTCACTCTCTGTTCAGACATCAGTCCCGCGAGGCTTTTCGAAACAAGTCCGTGGAAAAGAAATTTGTGGAAAATTAATGGAGAGTCATAAAACTCCCGGTGAAGCTATGGAAGGCCCCATGGGAGGCACGCCGGCAGAGAAGTCGAAGGGTCTGCACGATCTGGGAGTATTTACAGTACCAGGATGTGGGACTGAGCCAAAGCTGTCAAGAAATTACAAAGAAATGAGTGAATGGTCCAACATTTGATGGGTGGGGGAAGATGAGCGAAGTAGACCTCTTGTAGTGGAAAACAAGTAGAAAAAACTGCAGAAGTGTGGGGGGATCTGGCAGGGATGAGGAAAACGGGGCGCACTTGCTGGCTGGAGCACCTCCCTTTACATGCCTCTACCTGGCCTCTGCTGCGCACACCTGCCTTTACTTGGCTTCCCCTGGGCACACCTGCCTTCACCTCCCAAACCCAGGAGCATTTCCTCTAGAGGGACAGACCAGGCCTGCCGCTGAGTGCAATGTGCATCTGGGTTAATCCAAGCCACAAAATATTTATAATGTTTTTCCCAGGACAGAGGAGTTAGTTATGTTTTGCATCTCTTCACGGTCCGATGTCCCAGTTTCTAGTTCTCTGTAAAGCAGTGACTCTTTCTGGGAAGTCCTGGGGTGCCCTGTGCTCAGGGGGCAAGCCATAAATATTGTGACTGACGGTGGACACTGCAGGTTTTACAGGCATAAAGAAAAGCTTATAGATGGGAAAGGCAACCTCCTTCTTCAAGCTCACTCAAGCAGCATCAGACACGTCTGGGGGACCCAGGAAAAGGCAGCTTACAGAAACAAATCCAGGGAGTTCTGACACCAAGAAGCAAAAAGGAGTATTTCTCTTCTCCTAAATTGAAACGGAGACAAGGCACTCTGCGACATGAACCGCACTGGGTCCACCAGGAGGAAGACAGCTTCCAGGGAGCAGCACCGTGGTACCGTGTGACGGTCCAAACCACCGGTAGGCACGGGCTGTCAGGGGGTGGGGAGGCCCTGTACCCTGGAACACTTTCCCAGGTCATTAAGGGGTGAGGAGACGCTGCTATTTTTGGATCACGAGCCTCTTCACTCGAGGTTGCCGAAGACTGGAAGGAGGCTGCCTAGTCCGTACAAGGTGGAACTGGATACCCAGACAGACGCAGAGAAACTGGGACGTGAGAATGATACTGTCCTTGACATGCCAAAAGATGGGGCTCGCACAGAGCAGTGTTGTTGAGCAGGAAACAGATCAGAGGGACTGGAGTGGGTGGCCAAGGGACACCCAGCTGGGTGGACCGGCTGGCTGAGACCTGGGTCCCCAGGGAAGTATTTCTTGACCACGGCAGGAGGGCTTTGGCATGTGAGGACAGCAGTCGTGTGGCCACAGCTGGATTCGGGCCAACTGCTCCCTTTACTATTTGCAAGATGGTTCTAGAAATCTGGGCGGGAGTGTTCGGAGGCGGGAATTCGGAGGGGAGTGGTATCTTGGGGACTTGGGGTTGCAGGGCCAATACACAGCGTTAGTCAGATAGCTCGCTTTATTTGGGATCATGGTGGGGGTTGGGGAAGAAAGCCCCCCCCCACCCCCTATAAGCCCTGTCCTATGAGATCTGTCACTCCCAAGCCCAAAGAACATCAGAACCTTCTGCTGATCACCCTTCCCCACCGCCCTTGGCAGGATCCCCTGCCTCCAAGTCAAAGAAATTATGCCTGCAAGTGCCTACTTGGGCTTCATTCTTCCGGTTTTAAGGATTATTACTATTTGATTGTCTCCTTTATTCATTCAACAAACGTTTTATTAAATCTCACGCTTAAGGGAGCAGAGGGGAGAAAGAAGTTGGTATCTGGCAGCTGCCCTAAAGGAGTTACAGGACTTCATCTGTGTCCTGAAATATTAGGCCTCAAACACAACTTTTTTTTTTTTTAATCTAAGTGCTTTTAAAGACTTCTTTGAAATGTGGGACAATTATGCAAGCAGGGAAAAAAAGTATCTAGAGCAAATATTTAACTTTGCCTTCGGTATGTTGAAGTCACCGGCCCATGCAATCTCCCAGGCATGTCCTATAAAACTGACTTTTAAAAATACACACGTATATACGTTCCTCACGGGGAGACGGGGCTGGGGGTTTGCACGGCGGGAGGCTCGCTCTTCCGGAAGCATGTTGCTCCACATCATAGCCTGGACGCTGGCGCTTGCCACCACCCCTCCCGGGACTGCAGATCTGGGCGGCAGAAAGCGCTCCTCCTTTTCAGAATACTGGAAAACGCAGGGCTCAGAAGCCTCCCTCGGCAGCCTCCTCAGAGGCACGCCGCTCCTGCAGGTGGCATGCGCAGTGAATTGCTGGGGTCTTGAGAAAAGTTATTAGCTGATTGCCCGTGCCCCGGGTCGGGAGGAGCAAAACCACTTCCCAGTTCGGAGCCGGGGGCCGGGGGCTTAAGACAACCCGCTTTGGGTTTCGGCAACACTAACGAGCTCGCAGTCCCGGATCATAATAGGATTCGCGGGAGTCTCCGGAGGGTGCCTTTCCGGCTCCAGGATTCAGTGGAGCGGTTGACTTTAACGCCCCCGCCCTCTAACCCCCTCCCGGCCCGAGGGCCGCCGCCCTCCCGCGACACGGCTCTGCACGCCCAGGACGGAGGCGCCCAGGTGGACGGTGGCCTGGGAGGCCGACGGCGGCGCCTTGCCCAGGCACAAAGTTTTCATCTGCTCCGCACGCCTTCACATGTGCGATCGGCCCCTGTATTTCCGAATCCTGTTAGCATAAAACCCTCTCGAGCGGGAGTGGGCTGCGCAGGATGAGCCGCGCTTTACAAAATTAAGGAACTTTCTGGTCCGCTGGCTCGCACCGGGCGGGGTGGGGGAGGGGCGGGGGGCGCCGAGCCACGCAGCCCGGGCTGGGGCGGGGCCAAGGTGGCCCCGGGCTTCCGCCGTCCCCCGGTTGCTACAACAGACCCCGCAAGCCGCGCGCCAGTCGCCGCCGCGGACCGGAGGCGGCCAGGGCCAGGTGGGGAGGGGTCGGCCGCGGAGGCGGGAGATCCGGGGCGGGTGGCGCACGCGAGGCCGGGGCCGCGCGCGCCCTCGGGCGGAGAGAGGACCCCTCCCCCACCCTCGCCAGTCCCGACCTCCCGCGCCCGGCCGAGGGGAGGGTCGGCCGAGCGGCCCCCGCCAGGAGCCCCCGGCCCCCGCTGCAGCGCGGGGCGGGGCCGCGGCGCCTCCCCCCCCCCCCCCCGGCCCGGACACCTGAGCGGCGGCGGCCGCGGCTCCCGCGCTCCGGCCGGGCTGGGCGCGGCGCCGCTCGGGTCCCCGCGGCCGAGCGAGGTGCGTGCAGACGCCGGTCCTCTCCGGGGGGCTCCGGCCCGCCCGGACTCGCCGAGCTGCCGCCCGAGCCAGGTGAGGCGGCGGCGGCGTCGCGGGGCGCTGCGGGTGCGGGGCGGGGGTGGCTGGGGCACCCCGCGCGGCTGGGAAAGACAGTAGGTGGCCCCCGGGCGCGCGACCATGCTCACCGGCTGCATTTTGGTAGCGTCTGGATTCCAGGAACACTAACTACCGAGTAGGCGCAGTCCTGGACCCACAGAGGCTGAGGATAGGGGGTTGGGGGAAGGATTCCTCGGGTCCTGGTGGGAGTCCCTTCTCTGTAGAGGTACCCCCGCCCCCCGTCGTCCTTCTGGAGTAGGGGCCGTTTTGGAAGCGGCGTGGGAGCTGAAAGGAGGAACACCCCTTTTGTTCCCCCCCACCACGCGCTCATGGACGTCTTCACCTCTAGCGCGCCCTGTGTCTCCCCTTGGGGCAAGGCAGGTGGATCTACCTCCACTCGCTGCCGGTGGTCTTGCCCTAGGTCGCCGCCCGCTGGCCCGGATACCTGGGCCCGCTTGCCCGGCAGTGGAATTCGCACAGAACCGCCAGGGGGCGCCCGGGGGGCGGGGACCCGCGCCGCCTCCGCCAGGTCCCCGGAGACCCTGCGTCGGCTACCCCGGCCCCGGGCGCGCCAGCGCCCACAGCCCCCATCCAGTTGCGCGCAGTTGAAGCAGCGGGCTCGGTGAGGCCGGGGCCGGTGCACCTGGCGCAGGCCCCGGGGGTCGCGGGTCGCACCCCCGGGTCTTGGGGATCGAGCAGAGCCCCCGCCAGGTGCCCGGCCTCTGCCCGCCGCACACCCCAGCCAGGCTGGGGGGCCCAGCTGGTGCAGGTGAGCGGCCTCCTCGCCCCGCCGCGGCGACCGGTGAATTATGCAGGAGGCTGGCACCGGCGCGCTCGAGTTGCTCAAGTTTCCCCGGCAACTTTCGCCCGGGCATCCCTCCTCCCGGCAGCCGGGCTGCTCCGCCCGCGCATCCCGTGCGCGACCCAGGCGCCTCCTCAGGGCGTCCGGGGCGCGGGGGGCGCCTGGAGACAGCGACCACGCACTCGCCACCTGAGCTGGGACCACTGGATTGTGCGAGCAGGTGCGACCCCCTCTGAGGGCCTCGCCAGCGGGGTTCGGAGGGCGCGGGGGCCGGGGTGGACCTCGGCTCCGGGGTTCGGAGGACACGGGGGTCGGGGTGGACCTCGCCGCCGGGGTTCGGAGGGCGCGGGGGTCGGCGTGTCTGCGCGGTGACACTGCCCGGGATGAGAGAACCGGCGCGCAGGCGAGGTCAGTGTTTCCGAGGGGCTGGGGGCGTCCAGAGGGGGCGAGGCCGCTGCTGTGACAGTAGGTTTTCGCGGTGGAGTTTTAAAGCGACCCTAGGTGGCTGGATCTGAGAAGGCCCTTGGGCCCCTTGGGTGGGAGCTCAGGCCGCGGTACGAGGGGCACCGTCTTGGGAGTCCTCAGAGGCCTTCCCAAAATAAAGTGGTTTGTGCGTAGAAGTTCGAAGAGGTAAATTGGATAGTTTCGTGACCTCTTTTTGTTTGAAACTCAAGTTCGAACATTAATGAGGTCAATCCGCTAATTAAATTAAGCTCCAAGAAGCAGAGAGGTAATTTCAGAAGTACAGTGAGGGATGGCGGCTTGGCCTCTACCTGGGACTTGCCCGCGGCTTTGCTGACCCGCCGCAGGGAGAGTCAGTGGGCGCTGGGTTCAGCCTGTCTCCAAGTGCCCGCTACCCACGTTAAATAATAATCAGTGGACCGCCTGTTCCTCGCCAGGCGTGGAACCTGGTGCTTGGGGGCTTGGGGAGGTCCAGAGGAGCCCAGGATGCGGCCGCTTTTGGGGACTCGAGTTTTCAAACCACTTGTAGGCGATCGCAAGGCTGCGTGTGAGAAGGGTGTTGAACTGTCTGCCTGGAGCTTTGTACCCACTGGGGGCTCGGTGGTGATTAAAGGGGGACATCGACGTGGCTGCCCTGAGGTGGGGGTTAATAAGTGGTGGCAAGGAGTTTTGCCCGGGAAGTCACGGTATCTTTAAGAAGACATGAGGGAGACCCTTGTCTTAATAGGAGTTAGGCTGTTTCAGAAGTGACTGGATGTAAAACTCCTGGGGTGCAATGTTCTTAAAGGAAGGGGTTCCATTATTATGCTGGGAATTTCTGCTTTTCCAAGAAGAAAGAATTGGGTGGAAAGCTTCCTCTTCTTTGGAAGAGGCTGTAATTCTTCAGGTATCTAAAGGAACCCTTTATGAATAAAGGGATTGTTGCCGGTAGGGGTGGTTCGCAGTGGGCACTGTTGACAGCCCTTGGCTGCTTTGAACAAATCAGATCCCTTTATTGGTGGCGGGTGGGGGTAGCGAGTGAGTCTGCCTACTGGCTCCAAGTACAGTTTGCTTTAGAAAGCTCTATTCGTATTCAGGTGAGTTTCCCAGAGGTTTTCATTCATTCATTTATTTTAAAGTGCTTGGGGTTGTGGGCAAGGCCCCCTATCTGGCGTCTAGGGGTCACCTTGTGCAGGTGACTCGGTCCCAGCCTCCGGGGGACCCTGTCCAGGAGAAGCCGGACCATCAGGATCAGATGTGAGGAGTGGAGGAGCGGAGTTCCAAGATAGCTCTGCATTTTACATTTCATTGATGATGGGGAAAAGGGTGGAAGAAAAAACATGCCAGGAGTTAACCTATGTGCAGGGAAAAACTAGTCAAAACTGACTTTTATAGAAAAATAATTCTTTTTTTCCCCCGTAACGAAGGCCCTGGAGATTGAACCCAGGACCTCATGCACGTACATGCCAGGCACACACTCTACCACTGAGCTATGTCCCCCATCCAACCCCCCCCATTACCTTCGTTGCTTTATTCCCAAGTATGCCCTAGATCCTACATGATAGAGTTCTGGTGTCCTTGTCACCTCGGGTGACGAGGTAAAGGGGGGCTTTACCAAAGTGAGGCTCGGTTTGGGAGTTGCAGAAGGGGCCGAGTGTGCCTCTGCCCCAAGGGGACAGTAGGAGTGAGTTCGGTTTGGATCCCGGCCCCTGACCCCTGAACTCATTTCCCTGGATTCTAGCCCCTGCCTTGTAAACTTAAGGTCCAGCATGGCTGCAGGCTGTGGGATCTGAAGTAGAGAGTTATCCTCCGGGAGCCTGGGGAGGGGCAGGGAGAGGGGCAGGCGTGGCTGGAAAAGCCAGGAGAAAAGCACACTTGGTGCCTCTTCTGAGCCTTGCATTGTCCTGAGCCCCAGGGAGGGAACATTTAGGAACCGCCATCATCCAGTGATCGAATCCTCCGCTTTGATCGAAGGCCTGGTTTGTGGTGGGGTCAGGAGGAAAGCGCCCCAGACAAAGGCCACTTTTTCTCATCTTGGGAGCTGCCCCTGGAGCCCTCACTCACCTGGGCAGTTGTTGAAAGGCTGTCAACCGACGGGGTGAGGGGCTCCGAGCGACCACTGTGACCTGGCCACCCCCCCCGCCCCGCCCACCCAAATGAGGAGCCTGCCGTGCCTTCAGAGGTGGTCTGGGTTATATTGGGTTTTCTCTATGTGTTGTAGAAATGAGCCCAACAAATAATCATCTGAGGGCCAGAAGCTGGCCACGGGGGCCACCCCAGGAGCTTCCAGAATAGACAGCAGAAGAGAAGGGACTGGTCAGTTGGTGCACACTGGGACAGGGGCTGTGATGGAGGTGACCATCGGGTGCTATAGGACACAGAGAGGGTCCCCAACCCAGTCTGGGGAAGGAGGGGGACGGGGGTATCAGAACACTGGGGCAGGACCTGGGTGTCTGGCCCTGTCTTCGCCTGTGCTGCCCCAGGACCTGGCAAGAACGGTCTGCCTCTTACTCCAGCAGCTGTAAGGCTCTCTCCTGCTGAGTGTTCCTGCCCGCCTGGCCTGTGCCACACTCTTGCTGTAGGTGACCTCATCCAGCTCTTGCCAACTCCAGAAAGAGAGAGGTGCGATCAGTTATTCCTACTTCACAGATCAGGAGCCTGAGGCTCAAAGGAGTGAAGCCACTTGCCCAAGACCACACAGCTAGTGAGTGGGGAGCAGGGATTGCGCCCAGGCAGCCTGGGAGAACCCAGCCCTGAGTCCCCGACGCCGCACACGGCTGGGATGCACTTTCCCCAGCGGGGAGATTCCTCCGGTTAGGAGATGATTTTTCTTGTTACCATGGTGCGACAAAGAGGTAGAGCCAGCAAGCGAAAACCTCTGTATCTGGTCACACTCCTTGATGGTGAGAGCCCTTTATTTTTTTTCTTTGAAAGCAGAATCAAGAAGTACTTTGAAGTGGCTAAAATGTTCGTTTCATTGGCTCTGGTGGTTGTTCTGAGGTGGGTTTTCGGGGGACAAGGATGCAGCTAGCTCCACTAGAGGGGTTTCCAGTCTTAATGGAGGCGAAAGGTGAACCCAGTCCAATATTGGGGCGGATCTGAGAGCCTGTCCAGGGCTCAGGGTCACTGAGCTGGGCCACTCCTTTTTTTTTTTAACTGCAGTACTAGTTTACAATGTTGTGGGTTTACAATGTTGTGTTCATTTCTGGTGTACAGCATAGTGATTCAGTTACATGTGCATGTATAGATTCCTTTTCATGTTCTTTTTCATTATAGGCTATTACGAGGTATTGAATGTAGTTCGCTCTGCTCTACGGTAGGACCTCGTTTATCTATTTTTTTGGGTCACTTTTTTTTTTTTTTTTGGAGGGGAAAGGTAATTAGGTTTCTTTATTCTTAGGGGAGGTACTGGGGGTTGAACTCAAGAATGCCAAGCATACGCTCCACCGCTTGAGCTATACCCTCCCCCCTGTTTTTGGGGTCACTCTCGATGGATGGGCCCCAGGGATGGGCCAGCTGGGATGCGCGTCACTTCCTGGGAGGAGAGGCCTTCGGGCTGCTGGGACGCCTGGGCAGCGGGCGCGAAGGGCAGGGCTCCTGCTGACTGGCCGCCGGCGGGGAGGGGGCGGGGCAGGGCTTGAAAACTGCCCTGTGAGATTCGCGGGAGTTCGCTCCTTGACTCTCAGGATCGAGTGAGGCCACCAGCTCCCAGGGTCAAAGCTGCAGATTTCACATGATGGGCCTCACGGGGGAGGGGCTTCAGGCCCAGCCCCAGAAATTCTGACTGAGGCCCCCGAAGTCGGGCTGGAGCTCCCCAGCGGTTCCCCTGTCAGGGGTCCTGGGAACACACTTTGAGAAGGATAGTTGCCCAGAGTCCTGAGCTGCTGCTTCAACTAAAAGGCCTGATTTGGGAGACTCGCTGGGGCAGTTTTCTCCCCCCCCCCCCAATTTGTTTTCTTTGCCTCTCAACTCCCTAGGCATTTGAAAAACCCGTCCTCTCACACGGCTTCTGCAACATTTTCGTATGAAAAACCGAAATACCCAGCAAAGCCGAGAGAACTGCACCCGCGCTGCCTTACACGCACCCCAGGGTTCTCCAGCCGCCGTCCCCCTGGACGCCCCGTGCATTCACACGTCAGCCTTTAAAATCCTGCTTCATAGCTTTAAGTATTTGATAAGGATGTAGAACCTGGTCTGCAAGGCAAATATTGACATTTGGGAAGTAACTGTTCCCTAACTTTAACCGTATCCATTGCAGCGAAGGGTGACTTGACACCCACCTTTCCTTGACAAATACCTGGAGGGCCCCCTTCCTCCCTTGGGTTGGTGCCACCACCTCCCCGAGGACTTTCATCCCAACGTGGTAGACTTTTATGCTCGTGAGTCTTTTACTAATCGATCGAGTATGTTTCTCTGCAGGGAAACTGTACATAAATTAACTTTAAAATTTTCCTGTGACCTAAAGTCTCTAAGTATTAAAAAAAAATAGTCGCTTCTGGATTGAGAAAGCCCTGAGATCAAACTCTATAAATATGTTACGGATTTTTAGAAATGGAAATAGGAAAGTGTTATTGGAAATACAGCTCTTAGAGATCAGATGGTGGGTGTGTTTGGTGTGGTTTAATGAAAACCTTAGTTGAAGTTCCCCCTTTGTTTGGTATTAGGGAGTTCCCTCCCCACCACAACATTCAGAGGGGGCTGGAAAGCCTTTTGGATGTAAAGGGTGGGAGGGGCTGCTGGGAAGAGGGGGACCCCAGGCCTTTCTGGGTCCACACACCCCAGTTTGAAGCCCCCTGCAGGGGAGGAGAGAGAAGTGGGTAAGATTCAGCCCCGCCCTCAAGGTTCTGGCAGGTGATTCCCACCTGGGGACAGTGGTGACACCTCGGAGACAGTAGTGACCGGTAACGGACCCACGGTGTGGGTTGAACCTGAGAAAGGCAGGATGGAGCGGTGGGGACTGTGGCCTGGCAGACTGGGTCCCAAAAGCGCAGACCTCACACATCTTGAGCAGAACCGAAGGCCAGCTTCGAGGAGGGAAAGTTCAGCCTGGGGCCCCTGCGTGAGGAGTGGAGGGGGGACTTCTTCCTGCTTGATGACACCCTGGAAAGCACAGGGCACAGTACCTCCTGCCCGGGATTTTTCCTGCCTCCCCATCTTCCTCCTTCCTGTTTTTTTTTTTTTTTTTTTTCTTACTGGAGGTACTGGGGATTGAACCCAGGACCTCCAACATGCTAAGCATGCGCTCTACCACTGAGCTCTACCCTCCCCCTTTTCTGATTTCCATGCATTGTTCCATGCTCCCATTATCCTGAGGAGAGGTGGGGGCCTGGCAAACCGCAGACAATTGCTGTGCTGCGTGCAGGTCCCCTGTCACCAAGGAAAGGACCGGGTCTTGCTTCTCTCTGTATCCCAGGGTTCTGGAAGGGCACTGGTTTGGAGCAGGCCCTGCCCCAGTGGCTGGAAGGCATCATTGGTTCCAGGCTTCCCCTCCCACGTGTGCATTCAGCTCCCGGAAGTCGCAAAACCAGTCAGGCCACCAGCCTGTTCTTTCTTGGCCTCGCCCTGAGGGTTCAGACCTGGCTAGCTGGGGGGGAGGGGGGGTGCCTCCAGGCCGGGCAGCTCTGGGATGTCAGTTCCTGGCAGGTGGCACGTGAACTTGCCGCCACCAGGATTACTGCCAGAATGTTTGCGGAGCTGGCGCCTGGGGGCTGGGGGTGGGGCAAACAAAAGGCCACAGTTCAAGGATGTTTTTGTTGCACATGGAGCCCAGGTAGAGTCCGGATAGCATTCCCAGACGGTGGTGGCCAGCCTGGCGTGTGGGGTTACCGACCCCCCACACGTGGGGCTGGGGGCGCCACGTTCTCGGTTCCTGAGAGTTCCAGGCCTTCCCTGCTTTTCTGCAGCAAAATGGTCCCAAAGTGTGTGAAATTAGACCGTCTGGTTTCTGTGTGTTTTGATTCTTTGGGCTCTTTCTGGGGCTGTCCCAGGCCAGTGAGTGGCTGGCAGGGTCTTCTGTGCTGAGTCTGGCAGGATTCCTTCCCGACGCTTCTTTGTCTCTTGATCAAACCTCTGATGAAGTTCTTTGGGTTGTTGGGGAGGGACACCCGCTCAGACAGGTGAAGGGGGAGTGTGATGGGGACACAAGACTGTTACTGTCACCATGGGGCCAAACAGGCTCCCAGAGTTGTCTCTCCCTCTGCTTCTTCCTCGGTGGACCATCTTGATGACTTTACATCATGAAAATCAGGGTAACAGTGAGTGTGGGGCCTGGCAGGGTTCCACGGCCGACTCACTCCATCCTCAGCCCTGAGTTGTGGGCGCTGGTACCCTCACACCCATTCTCCAGATGAGTAAACTGAGGTAGACAGGGTTTCCCTACCACTCGGACCCTCTGCCAGCCAGCTGCCCACTCCATGGCGCAGAATTAGGTGCCTGCCCGTCCCCCTCCCCTGTGTCATTCAGGGTGATGCCCGAGTTTATCTTTCTGCTCCTTCCAGGGAGACTGGGCCCGGTAGCACAGGGCTTCTGAAAATTCTGGTCCCAGGACGCCCCTACCCTCTTTGTAGAGTTTTAAGGACCCCAGGGAGCAGTTTGTTTATGTGCATTGTATCTGCTGATATTTATCCTGTTAGAAATTCAGAAAGAATTTTGAAATATTTAATTAGTAATGCATTTAAAGGTGACAGTGGTAAACCCATATGTGTTCATGTAAATAACATATTTTTATGAAAAACAGCTATTTTCCAAAAACAAGACGAAACCGTGGCACTGGTTTACGTTTTTGCCAGATCTCTTTACTGTCTGGTTTCGTAGAAGACGGCTGGATTCTCGTATCTGCTGCTGCATTTAGCCTGTTGCAGTAACACACGTTGTGTAGCTTCTGGAAAACCCTGCAGCACACTTGGGAGAGGGTGAGAGTGAAAAAACAACTAATCTTGGAGTTCTCATGAAAATGGTTTGACTTCATCGACCAGCCCCCCAAAGGGCTTTGGGGAACCCCCCAGGGTTCCCTAGACCACACATTGAGAACCACTGGAGGAAGCATGGGACCTGAGACATGGAAGTGTTTGAAAGCTGGCTCTGCCCGGAAGCCAGGTGGATGTTTCCACGTATCCCCTTCCTCGTCATTCAGGATGCGTCCGTGAAGTCTGGTTAGGGGCTTCAGGAGGTCATCGCGTGGTCCCCACCCCCGGAAGAGACTGGCTGGTGGCAGAGTCCGGGTGGTGGGGTGCGGGCTCAGGGAAGGCAGGAGCTGGCTCCCTCCACAGCTGGGGTTTGATGGGGGCGGGCACTTGATGACTAAGGGTGTAACTTGTGTTGTGTGAGTGATGTCACCAAAGCTGAGTTGTGTGGTGGTGGCCGTCAGGCGGCCAGGCAGCTCCCTGGGCAGTGTTGTGTGGCAGGAAAGCTGCTTTTTGATACCAGTGAGGGTGTCCACGTGCAGAGGGACTGGTGGACAGAGGCTGGATGGGGGGTTGGGGGCCGCCAGCGGGGAGGAGGCGGAGTCTGCCTAAGAAGGAGAGGACTTTTGGAGCACCCGAAGCGGTAATGGAGAGACGGGGACGTGGACGGCCTGCCCCTCTGGTCCTCAGCCCTGCAGCCCCCGTGTGTGACCTCCCAGGCCACGGACCGGGATGCATCCCGCCAGTGAGTCAGTCCTTTGCTGGTCTTGACCCTTTGCTGGGCCTGAGGGTTGTTTTGGGGGTGAAGATTGTCCCTAGAGGAAGGGCTTGGAGCCCGGGGGGGCGGGGAGTCCCAGCCTGGTCCTTGTCACGTGCTGTGCAGCCTGTGCCGGCCGGGCCCTCCTTTCCCTGGGCTCCCTGGCGACCTCGGTAGAGGAGGAGCTGGCGGGCTCAGCCGCGGGTCCCCAGGGTTCCAGAGTGACCGAGGGGAATCCTGGAAGCAGAAGTTAGTCTCCCTCTTGTCCAAACGCTCAGGTTTTCCAGGGAGACCCAAGCTGGGGGCTCCGGGCGTGGTTGAGGGGGCCCCTGAAGAGGGGTCTGAGACTGGGCTGTGACCAAGCTCTGCTCGGCCCAGCAGGGGGCGGGGGCAGCAAAGGCAGCCTTTTAAAGCGCGGCTCCACACTTGGTGGTCAGAGACCCCGCTGTGTGCCTCCCCCGCCTCCACCCCCCCATCCCGCCCCCCCCCCCCCCGCCTCCAGCTCGCATAAATGTTTGTTGAGTGAACAAGTCTCTGAAGCGGGCGAGCGTCACCAGGTGCATAACTGAGCACCTGCCTTGGTACAGACTTTGTCCTTGAGTCTCCACCAGCCCCTCTGCCGGAAGCAGGGCTGGGGCCGGCTGTGCCCTGCTTGGGGTCATGGCGTCCGAGGAGGCAGAATGGGGTGTTGTTTGGGGGTTTGTGGGCTCTGGGGTTAGGTGTGCTTTAAGTTCTGGTTCTGGTTTTGGTTAGTTCCAGTCGAGACCCTACGAAGCTCTGTTCCTGAGTGGTCCTCAGCCAAGCCGGGATTTCAGGGGCTTTCGTAACAACTTCCCAAAGTTCGGTAACTTCTCATCTCGACTCTAAATAACAGGGTAGATGTTTTTCAGTAGAACGCGTGATGATGTCAAGGAGTAACTTGGGAGTTCAGGGTGGAGCTCAGCTCTGTCTTGACTGATGGCGCTTTTTTGGCTCATTCTCGCCGACCTGGGAGTGGAGGCTGGGGAAGGGCATACGGTTGATTATTAGTATTTTGGGGCGTTGATTCTACCTGAGTAACATGAATGTGAGAGGCATCCAAACGGGGGAGCAAGTGGTGACATGCCCCGGGTCCCCCTGCCTGGCTCCAGGGAGAATCAGGGATCCCCAGGTCTCAGGTGAAGGGACGGTTTCTCGGAGGGCAAAGATGTGCTGTTAACCCTCCAGCAGGCCTCCTTCCTGCTGCCTCTGTGGAGGGAGCCCTAGACGGGTAGGAGAGAAGGGATGGGGGAAGCCACCCTCAGTTCTTTCTCTTATATTCGAGTTTCATGTGTTCATGAGTGGTTTACACCCTTGTCACCCGCCTCCCTCCGCTGGAAGAAAGTCCAGGAGGACAGGCCCCCGTCCATCCTATTCATCAGTGTGCCCCAGGACCAACGCACCGAGGTTGAGTACCACTGTGCCGGGCACTGCTCTCAACTCGTTAAAAAAAAAAACATACAACAGTTTTACCAAGATAGAATTTATACACTGTACAAATCACACCCATTTAAAGTATATAAAGTACTTAGTTCAGTGTTTTTAGAATATATTCAAAGAGTTGTGCAATCATCATCTTAGAACATTTTCATCACTTCTGAAAATCTCACACCCATTAGCAGCCATTCCTTTTTTATGGCTGAATAATATTCCATTGTATGGACACATCCCATTTGACTCATTGGTACATCAGCTGATGGACATATTGGTTGTTTCCACTCTTTGGCTACTGTGAATCACGCTGCTATGAACGTTCAGGTACAGGTTTTCATGTGGGCCTGTGTTCAGGTCTCTAAGGTTCTTACCCAGGAGTGGAATTGCTGGGTCATGTGATATGCAACATGGAACCTCTGGAAGAGCTATCGGACTGTCTTCCAAAGTGGCTGGACCCTCAGCGTTCCAGCCAGCAGTGTCTGAGGGTTCCGATCTCCACACCTCCTCCCCGACAGTGGCTGTTACCCGTCTTTGATGAGCGTCATCCTGGTGGGCGTGAAGTGGGATCTTACTCCTTTGGAGTTGGCGTTTCTCTCCTGGTCAGTGATGTGAGCACCTGTCCGTGGGCTTGTTGATTCTTTGTATATCTCACTTGGGGAAATGCCTGTTCAGAGCCTTTGCTCATTTTTCAGTTGGGCTTTGGTTCTTTTATTACTAAGTTATCAGAGTTCTTTATGTTTTCCAGACACAAAGCCCTTATCAGATACACAATTGATAATTTCTCCCATTCTGCAGGTTGTCTTTTTCCCTTTGCTGATTGTGTCCTTTTAAAGTGTGAACATTTTACATTTTTAGGGAGGAGGTTATATGGCTCAGTGGTAGAGCGTGTGCTTAGCATGCACGAGATTCTGGGTTCAATTCCCAGTGCCTTCACTAAATAAATAAGCAAACCTAATAACCCCCCGCCAAAAAAGGAAAATTTTACATTTTTGATGAAACTATTTACTTATTTTTTCTTTTGTTGCTTGTGCTCCTGGTGTCACACCTGAGAAGGATTTGTCTAACCTGAGGTCATGACAATTGGCACCTGCCTTTTCTTCTACGAGTTTTATGCTGTTAGCTCTTACGTTTAGGTCTGTGGTCCATTTTGAATTAATTTTTGTGTGTGGTGTCGGGAAGGGGTACAGCTTCATTCTTTTGTAGGTGGATGTCCAGGTGTCCCAGCACCATTTCCAACGGAATTATATTGGTGCCCTTGTTGAAAATCAGTTGACCAAAGAAACTGGCTTCCCTTTTGGACTTGCAGGCCCATCGCTTTGCTCTCTCCGTCCGTCCCTGTGCCAGAATGGCGCCGTGTTGCATACTGATGTTGTAGCAAGTTTTGAAATCAGGAGGGTGGGCCTCCCACCTAGTCCTTCTGTCCCCGATGCTCTTTTAGCTGTTCCGGGTCCCTTGAATTTCAGCACCAGCTTATCCACTTCTGCAAAGAACCCGGCTGGGGTTTGATAGGGACTGTTTTGAATCTGTAGCTCATTTTGGAAAGTACTGTCTTAGCAGTGTGAGGTCTGAGGCGTGAACACACACAGGATGTTTTTCCACTTAGTTGGGTCTTTTTATTTTTTGAAAAGTGTTTTCTAGTTTTCAGCTTATAAAATTTTCCACTTCTTTGGCTAGATTTATGCCTAAAGATTAAATTCTTTTTGATGTTATTGTGAAATTGAGTTCTTAATTTCCTCTTCTTTTTTTTTAACGAAGGCACCGGGGAGTGAACCCAGGACCTCACGCGTGCTAAGCACGCGCTCTGCCCCTGAGCTGTACAGCCACCCCCTTAGTGTCCTTTGCAGGTTGTTCAAAGCTGTTGTGTGGAGAGCCCAGTTCTTTTCTGTAGATTCATCTCAGACCCTGTAATCTCGCTGAGCCTGTTTATGACTCCCAGCTCTTTTTTAGTGGCTGCTTGGGGACGTGTGCGCACGAGGTCCTGTCTTCTGCCGAAAGGAGCCACTTCTCCTTTCCTGTCTGGATGCATTTATCTCATTGTCTCGCCCAGTTGCCCGGGCGGGAACCTCGGTGCCGTGCTGAGCAGACGTGGGAGAAGGAGCACCTCTGCCTGGTTCCTGATCCTGGGGGCAGGACCCAGCCCTTCCCCATGAGCCGTGACGTGAGCCGTGGTTTCTGGGGGTGCCCTCTGTGAAGCAGAGGAAGTTCACGCGTGTTCTTTGTTTTTGAGCGTTTCTGTCTTGAAGGGCTGCTGGATTTTGTCAGGTGTTCTTCCTGCATGTCTTGCGATGATCAGCTGCCTTTTGTCCTTTACTCTGTTAATATGGTGCATTACATTAATTGATTTTTCCATGTCAGCCCGATTTTGCATTCCGGGGATAAACCCACTTAGTCACGCTGTGTGGTCGTTTTTACGTGCTGCTGGATGCGGTTTGCTGGTACTTTGCCGAGCTTTCTGCGTGTGTGAGCGCGAGTACCGCTGGCCTGTAGTCCCCTTGAGCTGGTGTCACGGTAGCACTGGCCTCGTAAGGTTGTGGGGAGTATCGTCTTCCACTGTTGGGCAAAGTGTGTGATGAACTGTGTGAAGGCATTGATTCTTCTTGAAACGTCTGGTGGGATTCTGCAGGTGCCGTCGGGGCCTGGGCTTCTCTTCACATGGGGCTTGGAGTTTAACTCACTTTCTTCTTGTTCTAGATATAATCAGATCTTCTGTTTCTTCTTCTTTTTTAAAATTTATTTTTACATTTTTAAAAACCCCTTCACTGTGGTCTGGTTCCTGCACCGTCAGCTACACATATTTCAGATGTACTGTTTGGTGAATTTTGATGCATGTGTACACCAGGAAAGCCACCACCACAATCAAGACAGCTAACATCTCCGTCACTCCCCGCCCCCAGCCCCCCCACCTTGTCCCCCCCAACCCCCCCGGCTCATTCTCCGACGGAGCCCCCTTCCTGCAGACGTGCTTCCTGACTTTAGCAACCCAGACTCCTCACTGGAGGAACAGGGAGAGAGGCTAGAACCTCCATCATCTCGGCCTTCTGCCCCAGGGCGGGGGGCTCTGTCTCACCTCTGAGAGAGACCAGGATTGGAGGGGAGCCCAGAGTTAATTTAGGATTGATCAGGGTTCCAGAATGTTGGTGCTGGGGGCCCAGGTTCAGCCTTTTTGAGAACCTCGGGCGGGAACAGGGACCTGGCCAGGTCCCAGGGGGGGTCTTGCTGGGTCCCAGGCCCCTAGGACCAGGCAGCTCCCCCCGGAGCCCGAGTCCAGTGTAGATTAGTGCGGACTCTCACGGAGCCCAGGCCCAGTGAAGTAGCTTCCGGGGTTTACTCTTGGGGTGGGGGTGGGGGTGGGGATAGCTCAGTGCTAGAGCACGTGTTTAGCATACACAAAGTCCTGGGTTCAATCCCCAGTACCTCCATTAAAAAGTAGTTTAGAACTGGATTACTGAGACTATCTTGGAATATTGTTATTTATTGTTTAGCATTCACTGCTGCCCCTGGACGTACAGACGGACAGTTTTCTGGCCCCCGCTGGGGTGTCCACACAGTCCTGAGGCTGTCGGGGTGTGCGGTCCCCTGAATCACCTGGCAGGTTCCCCAGCAAAGTGTGTAGTCCGGGCTTGGCTGTGGGTCAGTGGCCGGCAGTGGGGTGAGTCTTTTCCCAGAAGACAGGAAATAGCCCTGAGGTAGCAGGCCAGCCAGCGCCACGATACTCCACATTTTGAGGCAGAAGTGACTTCTTCCGCAGGCTTACTTCCTTAATTACATCATGATAAACACCCTGGTTAAATGCTTTCCATTAGCTGTGCCATCACATCAAGTAAAATAAGATAAAATAAGAGAAACCTTTAAAAAACAGTTACTCTATCTTTGTAGGTAGCTTGATGGATTGTTACCATGATTTGCATTTTATCTCCAGACTTTGTCAGGGTCCGAAGCTTTCGCTGCCGACCTGTGCCGGGCACCTTCACGCCTGTGGCCGTGTGGCATCTTCAGAACCCCTCTTGGTGGAGGAAGTATTTTTATGTCCATTTTACAAAAGGGGAAACTGAGGCCCAGAGAGGTGCCTTGACTGGCATTTTGAGCTCAGCTGAAGGGATGGGAGCATGTTGTCCGGCTTCTCTCCCTGCGCGTCTGTCTGTCCCTCCTGGTGTGCCCGGTGGCCTCTGACCATCTGCTGTGAAATCTGTGCCTGTAACTCTGTTTGGATAGCCCTCTCCCCCGACCTCTGGATGGGTGTCAAGGGTCAAGGCTGGTTCAGCTTTTCCCACACGACTGACTCAAGCACGCCTGGAAGCTGCCGGCGCATTTTCATCCCGGCCGGGATGTGTGTGCAGTGTTCCAGGCTGCCGTTCTCCAGGGCCGTGGTCGGGGGTGTTCTGTGTGGAGGATTTTGGCCACGTGGAGAGTGGAGCCCTGGCCAGGATGCGGTGAGACCAAGATTGACTTGTGTCTCTGCGCTTGCCCCAGAATCTTTGCAGCTTTGAGGAATGTTTGGATGCCCCTAGGTGCATGCCCGCATGTCCTCCACGTGGGTGGTGCGTGTGCTCTGCCACGTGACTGCTGCGTGACTTTGGATGAGCCGTTGACCTCTCGACCTCAGTTTGCTAATCCTTTAAATGGGGTCATAACATGTTGCAGGTGGCCTTGAGCATTAAGTGAGATAATTGCATAAAGTCAAGACTGTGTTGGCATGCGTGGACTGTCTGCTCTCCGTCGTTCTTGGCAATACCCGTGTGTGCTAATCTGTTCAGATAGGGCCTGGGCCGCGTGCAGGTGTGAGTCTGTAGACTCCTCTCCTCTGGCCTGTGACCTCCTGTTCAGGCCCCGTTGTGAATTCCTGCCCTGCCTGAGCTGCGAATGCACCTGGCTCATGCTGGGGCTCTGGATGCTGGGTTGAGGAGGGACCCAGCACCTCCCCCCCCAGGGTGCCTGTTGCCCCTGCAGGGGACAGCGGCAGCTTTGGGAGCCCACGCGAGCTCCTCCGTCCTCCTGTGTGCGTCGGGGAGTTCCCACGGGGGTGGCTCCCTGCAGGAGCTCCAGATGGCTGGGCTGGGGGCGGAGGGTGCTGTTCCGTGTGGGCTTTCTTGGCTCTCAGACGGATTTTCCTAATGTGGACGTGCTTTTGTTCATTTGAAATTTTATCCTGCCATCTTTTATTAAGGAGGAAAGAGAGGGCCTGGGAGGTGGAGATGGACGTCAGTTGCGCCGTTCGGTGAGGAGCCCTCTCCAGAACGCCTGCATTGTGACGGGCTGGGGCCTCCCAGGTGGGGCAAGCTGGAGTTTGACCCTGCTTTGCGGATGCTGCCTGCCTGGGCCGCCCGTGTGACCCGGGCACCGCCTGATCCTCAGCTGTGGAGGGCCTGGGGCAATAGCCACCTCGTCAGTGACGACTGGATAGAGGCTGCGTCAGCTGAGGGGGTCCCAGCAATCCCAGGGTACCTGTTGCCCCTGCAGGGGACATGGCAGCTTCGCTGCGCAACAGACCCCCCCCCCCCCAAAACATAGGGCAAAACAACAACTGCCATTTCAGGGCCAGAGAGTACCTGCTTTGCGCTGGTTTGCCGTTCAGCCTCTCTACAAAGTAAAAGTGGTCTAGGGCAATACCTAAATGAACGGGCGTGGCCGTGCGCCAGTGAAACCTTATTTACAGAAATGAGCTGGGGGCCGGATTTGGCCCATGGGCAGTGATTTTGCTGGCCCTTGGTTTTTTTTATCTCACAATTTGGAAAGTCAACCATCTGAGCAGGACTCAGCTGGATGGTTCTCATGGTCACTGAGTTCACCTAGGGTCAGTGGGGAGCAGACCCCGTCCTGTCTCCAGGGGTGGGCTGGTTGTTGTCAGGGACGGGGGTGGGTAACTGCGCCAAGTCCCCCAAGCCCGGCTTGATGTCTGGGTGGTCGCTGGGTTCCCAGCAAGGGCAAGAGGGAGCCGGCTCCCACGGGTCCCTTTGCTCTGGCCGGTTTGGCCAAAAAGATGACCGAGTCTAGGGTCACTGGGAGAGGATGTCCCCAGGAGGCAGGCCCCGGGAGGCGCGCACCTGGTGTGTCTGGCCCCTCCCAGCTGTTCCGTCACCACCACCACCACCACCACCACCACCACCGTCACGTGCACGACCTTGGAGAGGCTGGGTGGGGTTTCACGCTTTTAGGGGTCATGGGCTCTGTGGATCGGCTGGAGGGTGTGATTAATATTTTAACTTTGTTCCTGAATAATTTTACCTGGTAACTGTTACTAATCTCATTTCTGCCTGCACTTTTGCCCTCTCTGGTAATTGAGCCGGGGCAGAGGAGAGTTCAGAGCATTTCCTGGAGGTCAAGGGCCCACGGGAACTTCGCATCCGGAGGGAGCAGAGGCGGCAGGAAGGAAGGAGGCAGGAGTGGCAGTCGGGTACCACCCGTGGTCCTGGTGGGCCGCGCAGCGTCTGGGCGCCTCGGGTGTCTCAGGAGAACGGGCAGATCAGGTGAAGTCACGGTCCCGCCAGCCCAGACCGCAGCTGCAGTGCGGACAGCACGGTAGGGAGGCAGTGTCCACACACAGCAGGAAACACCCGCTGTTCACGCTCCGGCTGCTCCCACGGGCTGCGGAAATCAGCCTCAGGTTGCTTGATGAAAAAAAACTGAAGATCAGAGCGTTTTTTTTTTTTTCCCTTTTCTCATCCCTGAAGACGTTGGCTTTTTGCCATGCCTTCTGGTCTTTGTTTCCTCCCTCAGCCCATGAAGTAGATTCTGAAACCTTGTGAACTGCTGGGAACGAGGTTCTTTTTTGTTATTGAGATGAAACACACAGAACGTGAAATCAGCTGTTTTCAAAGTGTGCGGCTCAGTGGCATGTGGTCCGTTCACCTGGTTGTGCAGACCCCACCACCATCTGGTTCCAGAAGTTCCAGTGTTTATCACTCCAGAAGGGAACCCCTGCCACCAGCGGTCTCCAACTCGCAGCCACCAGCCTGCTCTGTGTTGGCGGACTTGCCCGCTCTGGGCATTTTATGTCAGTGGATCATGCAACCAGAGGTCACTCGTACCTGGCTTCTTTCACTGAGCAGAATGGTCTCCAGGTTCATCTACCTTGTCACCTGTGTTGGCGCTCTGTTCCTTTTCATGGGTGAATAATATTCCATTGTGTGGATGGACCACGTTTTGTCTATCCGTTCATCTGTTGAGGGACCTTTGGTTGCTTCCACATCTTGGCTCTTGTGAATGGCCCTGTGGTGAACATTCCTGTACGAGTTTGTGTTTGAATCGCTGTTTTGACTTGGCAGAGTCAGCTCCTCGCCCTGGGAAGGACCTGCAGTGTGGGACCGTTCCTGCCACCTTTCTGGATGGGAGGAGGATGTCGACTTTGTCCCCCGTGGGAACCACCTGTGCAAGCTTGTTTAATCCCTGGGACTCTGGAGTGGCACCCTCATGCAGCCCCGTGTCACAGAATCAGCTGGAACTTGGATGGGGCGGGCTGCAGAGCTGGGGCTGGAACTAGGCAGACTGCTCTTCCAGAGAGGGGCCCCCGGGGCTGAGGCAGCTGGGTCGGTCCAGGGCACAGGCTGGTGTGACTTCCTAGGACCCGAGCTGCCACCTGCCTCCCAGCCCAGGACACTGGGGCCACTCTGTGCCTGGGGCCTGTCCTCAGGGTTACAGAGCTGTTTCAGAACGCTTCGCAATTACGATTTCCATCTCCATTGGACTGATGAGCATGTCTAAAAATAGATGTGGAACGCTGAAGGCTAACATTTAAAAATAGTTCAATAATTTAGTTATTCTCTATGGGGCTCAGGGAGCGTCACTCCAAAGTGAGTGCTTTTGGAATATGAAAACTAATGCATGCATCTCTATGTATGACTGGGACACTGTGCTGTGCACCAGAAATTGACACATTGTAACTGACTGTACCACATTAAAAAAAAAAAAGAAAAAAAAAAGTGAGTGCTTTTCAAATTTCCTAGAACCCAGTCCCTGCTTTCTTTTTTTCAACGATTTATTGAGATGTATTTCCCGTGCCCTACGACCCGCCCATTTAAAGGGTGCGATGCAGTGTTTTATCAGAGTATCCGTGGATTGCAGTCATCATTGCAGTCAATTTTGGAACATTTTCATCCTCCCACGAACAAACCCAGCACCAATTAGCATTGCCCTCCACTCCCATCCTGTCTCCCCTTCCCAGCCCTGGCAACCAGTCCTCTGCTTTATAGATTTGGTGAATTCTTTGTAAAAGGAACCTGTACAATATGAAGTGCTTTTTGTCTGGCGTGTTTCACTCAGCATCATGTTGTCAAGGTTCATCCAGGTGGTAGCGTGTCAGGGCCTCATTCCTTTTTGTGGCTGAATAGGGTTCTGTTGCATGGATGAACCACATTTTATTTACCTAGTCATCAGTTCCTGGACGTTTAGGTTATTTCCACTTTTTGGCTGCTATGAAGAGTGATGCTATGATGCGGCCACTATGGAGAACAGTATGGAGATTCCTTAAAAAAAAACAACTAAAAATAGAGTTACCCTATGATCTAGCAATCCCTGGGCATGTATCCGGAAAAAACTCCAATTCAAAAAGATACATGCACCGCTATGTTCATAGTAGCACTGTTGACAACAGCCAAGACATGGAAGCAACCTAATGTCCATCGACAGATGACTGGATAAAGAGGATGTGGTGTATATGTACAATGGAATAGTACTCAGCTATAAAAAAGAATGAAATAATGCCATTTGCAGCAACATGGATGGACCTAGAGATGATCATACTGAGTGAAATATCAGACAGAGAAAGACAAATACTGTATGATATTACTTATATGTGGAATCTAAAAAAATGAGACAAAGGAACTAATTTACAAAACAGACTCACAGAAATAGAAAACAAACTTATGGTTACCAGGGGGAGAGGAAGAGGAGGGGTAAATTGGGAGTTTGGGATTAGCAGACATAAACTGCTATATACAGAATAGATAAACAATAATGTCCTGCTGCCTAGCACAGGAAAGTACATTCAGTAGCTTGTCATGACAACAACAGAAGCGTGCTGCTCTGAACATCAGAGTACAGCTTTTTGTGTGGGCATATGTTCTCATCAGCTTTAAGCATATTCCTTGGCGTGGAATCATGTATCTTGGGTCACACAGTTGCTCTGTGTAAGTTCTTTTCATTTGTTTAGTTTTCTACGATGTACTTTTAAAAATAAAAAGAGCTTTATTTTTAAAATAATTGCATCTGCGAGAAAGAAGACAGAGCCGCCCCCTGTATCCTCTACCCAGTTTATGCCACGAGTAGCGTCTCGCAGAACTAACTGTGTAATGTTCCAACGAGGATGTAGACGATGACACAGTCGAGATGCAAATGTTTCCGTCGGCACCAGGAAACATTTTTTTATAGCCACACAGACGTCGTCCGACCTCACCGGCTTTTCAGCCCCTGGCAACCGCTAATCTGTCTTCCATCTCTGTAATTTTGTCATTTCAGTAATTATACAGAAGTGAAATCCTACAGTAAGTAACTTTCTGGGGTTGGCGGCTCTGTCATCAGAACTCTGGAGAGGTAGTTGTGTATCCGTGGCCCCTCCCTTCTTATGCTGAGGAGGTTCCGTGAGGTGGGTGCATCAGTTGGTTTTACCCACCCGTCACCATTCGAGGGACACCTGGGTTGTTTGCATTTGGGGGCTGTTATGAATAAAGCTGTAAACATTAAGTACAGGTTTTTGCATGAATGTAAGTCTTCACTTCTCTGGGGTGAATGCCCATCAGTGTGTTTTTTGGGTCGTACGGTAGTTGCGTGGTTAGAGTTTTAGGAAACTGCTACACTGTTTTCCAGTGTGGCTGTCCCATTTCGTATTTCCCCAGCAATGTGAGTTTGTCTGTGTTCTCACGAGCGTTTGAGGTTACTGTTTTGTTTTGTTTTCTTAGGCCACTCTGGTGTAGTGATGCCTCGTGCAGTTGTATTTGCACGGCTGGTGGTGTTGAACATCTCTCACGTGCTGCTTTGCCACTTTGCCCTCCTTTGTGGAACGTCTCTGCATGCCTTTTGTCCATGTTGTGGCTGGATTGTTTGGTTTTCATCCTGTTAGGTTTTGAGAGTTCTTTATATTCCAGATGCCAGTTCTTTGATAGACGCCTGGTTTACAAACCTGTTCTCCCAGTCTGTGGTTTGCCTTTTCCTCCTCTTAATAGGGGTTTTCACAAAACAAAAGGTTTTAATTTTGATGAGGTCCGACTTAGCGAGTTTTCGCTGTGTGGATTGCCCTTTTGGTGTCAGGGGTAAGAGCTTGTTCCCTGGTGCTGGGTCCTGAGGATTTTCTCCTATAAGAATCTCTTTCTGGGAGTTTTATAGTTTTACATTTATGTGCATGATCCATTCTGAGTTGATTTTTGCGTAAGGCTCAGGGCGCCATTATTTTGCCTGTTGGCCTTCGGTCGCTCCGTGCCATTTGCTGAAGGGGGCTCTCCTTCCTCGGTTGAATCGCTCTTATGCTTTTGTCCAAAATCAGCGGGGCGTATCTGTGTGGGTCTGTTTCTGGGCTCTCTGTTGAGTGTTGTGGATTTGTGTCCGTATCCACCCGCCAGACCCACGTGGCCGTGATGACTGCAGCTGAGTAAGTCTTGAAACTGTGTGGACTGATTCTTCTCCTTCGGTTCTTTTTCAGGTTTGCTTTAGTTACTCTAGTTCCCGTGGCTTTCCGTGTAAATCTTAGAATGATGTTGTCTATATCTACAAAAAAATCTGGCGGGGACGTTGGTAGGAGTTGGGTTCCACCCCGCGCCACTTTGGGAAAAGTTGATGTCTTGGCCGTGTTGAGTCTCGCAGTCCGTGGACAGAGTGTGTCTCTCCACTTCTTCAGATGTGCCTTGATTTCTTTCACCGAAGTTCTGTGGGTTTCAGCATACAAGTCTTGTACGTGCTTTTTAGATTTATACCTTCCGTATTTTATTTTTTTTTGAGCAATTATGAATGATACTGGATTTTAAATTCTGGTGCCCACATACTCATTTCTAGTATATAGGGATACACTTGACTTTTATGTTTTTATCTTGTGCCTTGTGACCTTGCTCGACTCACTGATTGTTTTGCTCAGAGTGTTTTTGGTTGTTGCTGGTTCCTTGGGCCCTCCTGCAGTCGTCTCACCTGCAGCAGGGACAGGTGTACTGCTGTCTCCCAAACTGTGTGCTTTTTATTCCCTTTTCTTGCTTTTGCACCAGCTAGAACTTCTCCCAGAGTGAGTGCTGAGAACAGGCATCTTTGCCTTGTTCCTGATCATAGAGGAGGAACGTTTAGTCTTCCTTTGGAATAATGTTAGCTGATGACGTGAGGTTTTGCAGATCTCCTCATCAAGTTGAAGAACTTCCCCTCTGCCTATTTTTGGGGGAATTTTTGTCATAAATGGATATTGAATTTTGTCAAATGCTTTTTTTGCATTGATTTCTGTGACCGAGTGATCTTCCTTCATTAGCCTGTTGGTGTAGTGTATTACATAGATTGATTTTTTTAAAAAATATTGAGCCAGCCTAGTATTCCAGAAATAAACTGTACTCGGTCATGGTGTACAATTCATTCATATATTGATTAACTCTTTTTGATAATATTTCATCAAAGACTTCTAACATCTCTATTTATGAAGGGTATTGACCGGCAGTCTTTCTTTTCTGTACGCGCTCTGTGTGGTTTTAGTATCAGGGTCGTGTTCGTTCCATAAAGTGGATTGGATTCTGTTTTCTGGAAGATACTGTGTAGAATGCATATTAGTTCTTTAAACGTTTCATGGAATTCTCCAGTGAAACCATCTGGGCGTGCAGATTCCCCTTTCTTACAAAAATGAGAGATTTCAAATTAGGAGCTCAATTTTCTTAATAGTTATCGGGCTTTTTAAATGATCTGTTTCATATCAAAAGAGTTGTAATAGTTTATATTCTTTGGAGAGTTGGTTTGTGTCATTTATGCTGTCCGATGAGTGTGTGTGGAGCTATCTGTAGTGGCCCTTTCCCTTTGATGCCTGCGGGGTCTGTGACGACGCCCTCCGTTGCACTCGGTAACCTGAGTCTTTTCTCTCTCCCTCTGTTTTGTCAGTTTTGCTAGAGTCTTGTCAATTTTATTGCCTTTTACAAAGAGCCAGCTCACCAGTTTTCTCTATTTTGTGTTTGTTTTTGGTTTTTATTTATCTCCACTCTTGCGATTTTCCTCTTCTTTCCCTTTTCTTCCTTCAACCCCTTGCTTTGGCCTAATCTTCCTCTCCTTTTGCTAGCTTCTTGCGACGGGAACGTAGACTTCAACGTGAGACTATTTGTTTTCTGCTGTAGGCACTGACTGCTAGGACTTCTGCCTCAGTGCTGCTTTAATTGTATCCCGTGCAGTTTGGTGTCTTAGTTTTCATTCGGTTCTTCATATTTAAAAAAAAAAGACTCCTTGGAAACTTCTTTGAGTCAACAATTACCTAGAATTGTGCTGTTTTAGTTTCCAAGTATCTGGAGATCTCTGCTACCTTTGGTTATGAATTTCTGGTTTGATTCTGTTGTGGTGAGAGAATACATTGTATGATTTGACTTCTTTTAAATTTATGGAGGCCTGTTTTATAGCTCTGGATATGGCGTGTCTTGGTGTGTATTCCATGAACTCTTGAAAAGAATGTGTATTCTGCTGCTGCTGAGTGGAATGCACTGTAAGTATTGTTTAGTTCTGTCGGTTGTTAGTGTGGTTGAGTTCTTCCATACCTTTGCTGATTTTTCTAATTATTCCATCAGTTGTTGAGATGGGGGTGTTGAAGTCTCCAGCTCTAATTGTGGGTTTGTCCCTTTTTTCCTTTCAATTCTGTCAGTTTTTGCTTCACATATTTTGCTTCTCTGTTGTTTGGTGCGTATACATTTAGGATTATTACGTTTTCTTGGTGGATTGACAGTTAATCATTATATAATGTTCCTCTCTATGGTAGTTTTTTTTTTTTTTTTTGCCCTGAAGTCTACTTTATCTAATATTGTACTTTCCTTTGGTTAATGTTTGCATAATGTATCTTTTTTTATCCTTTTGCTTTTATCCTAAATAGGTCATTATATTTGAAGTGAATTTTTGTAGACTTTTTATAATTAATCCTTTTAAAATATTTTTTGGTCCACTCCGCTAATCTCTTTTAACTGGTATATTTTGACCATTTACGTTTAATGCAGTTATTGATATGTTAGGGCTTAAGTCTGTCATTTTTGTTTTTTTTTCCGTCTCTGTGTTTCATTTCTGTTTTCTTTTTCCTGCCTCCTTGTGGGTTATTTCAATATGTTTTAGAATCCGTTTTTGTTTATCTGTAACTTTTGAGATTTAGTAGCTTCCTAAGTGTTTACCCTAGGCATTATATCAGATACCTTTATTACCATCCACTGTGATACAGTTTGAGTGAAAACAAACAAGCCTTATCTCCTCTTATTTTTTTACCCTCCCCCATTCATAATATCTATGTCTTAAATAATTCCTCTACATACATGAGAATGCATTAAATTTTTGCTTCAGTTGTCAAACAACTTGAAAACTTTGAGACGGGAAGGAAAGCCTACTGTATTTACCCGTAGTTTTGCTTGCCATGTTCTCTTCCCTTCTTACCGTTTCAAGATTTCTTCTTTTAGGTCTCCTTTTTGTGTAGAGAGTTTTCTTGAGCCGTTCTTTTGGGATAGATCTGCTGGTGACAATTTCTCAGTTTCCCTTCTTCTGAGGATGTCTTGACTTTCCCTTCATTCTTATAGAACAGTTTTACTGAAGATGGAATTCTAGACTGACACTTCTTTTCTTTCATCACTCAAAAAACACTGTGCCCCTTCCTTTTGTCTCTGTGGTTTCTGATGAGAAACGCACTGTCACTCCTGTTGTTTTCCCCTGTATGAAATGTATAATTTTTCCCTGACTGCTTGTAAGAGTTTTCTTTGTTATTAGTTTTCAGAAGTTTAATTATGATGGATCTTGGTGTGAATTGCCTTGCGTTTATCCTATTTGGGCGTTGTTTTTTCAGCTTCTTGAGTCTGTAGGTTTATGTCTCTTGCCAAACTTGGGATGTTTTCAACTATTATTTTAGCTTTTAGTTCTTTTTCAGCTTTCCCCCTCTCTTCTCTCTTTCTGGGACTCTGGTGATTCAAATGTGGGATTTTTTTTTTGTTATAATCCTACAGATTCCAGAGGCTCTAGTTATTTGTTTATTTTCAGCCTGTTTTCTGTCTGTTGTTCAGTTTGATTAATTCTTATTCTTCTAGGTTCCAGTTCAGTGATTATTTCCTCTGATCCCCTCCATTCTGATGTTGACTCCATCCACTGAACTTGCTTCATTTATTATATTTTTCAGTTAACATTTCCAGTTGGTTCTCCTTCTGTGGATGGTTCCCAGCATACAGTGGTTTAACTTAAAATGTTTAGACTTTTTGACGGTATGAAAGTGATGCATATTCAGTAGAAACCGCACTTTGAATTTTGTTCTTTCCTGGGCTCGTGACATGTGGCGTGAGCCTCTCTGTGACGCTGGGCAGGGTAGGAGCGGTGAGCTGCAGCTCCCAGTCGGCCGTGACATCACGAGGGCAGAGAACCAACACACGGCTTTTTCACCCCCAGACAACCACTCTTTTTCACTTTCAGTGCAGTATTCAACCAATTACGCGAGATGTTCAATACTTCATTATAAAACAGGCTTTGTGTTAGAGGATTTTGCCCAAATGTAGGCTGATTTGAGTGTTCTGAGCGTGTATAAGGAGGGTGAGACTAAGCCGTGATGCTCAATAACGGGGTATTAAAGGCGTTTTCCACACGATGTTTTCGACTTGCGATGAGTTTATTGGGACATAACCCCGTCGTGTCAGCAAGGCTCTCTATTTCTTTGCTGAGGTTTTCTCTTTCTTTCATGAAGTTTTCTGTTTTTTCATGTTTCCAGCATGTTCATAATTGCTTATTGAAGCATTTTCGTGTTTACTGCTTTAAACCCTGTCAAATCATCTTCACATCTCTGTCCCCTCAGTGTTGTCATCCTTTGGTTGTCTTTTCTCCATTTGAGATGTTCCTGCTTCTTGGAGGTGATGACTGATTTTCAATGGAAATGTGCACATTTTCATGTTATGTTATGAGACTGTGGACCCTACTTGAACCTTCTGTTTTAGCTGGCTCGTTTACACGTCACTCTCACAAGGGAAGGGGGTTGCCGCCTCACTATTGCCAGGTGGAGGCAGAAGTCCAGGGTCCTCAGCTGATCTTGGCTGATAACCAAGTGGGGAGTTCCTTGTAATTGCTGGTAGGGTTGGGGGGTTCTTGTTCCCCACGTGGTCTCCCCTGAGACCATGGGCAGGGGGCAGGTTTCATTATTGTTGGTGATGGAGGAAGTCCTGACTCTCCTTTACTCCTCTTCTGACCCCAGTCCGGCAGGGGGAGGGAGGAGTGCCCAGTGCACGTGGAAATCCAGCCTCCCCGGGTCGCCTGCCCTAATACAGTGGGACCAGAGGGGGACTCATTAGTGCCCGGTGGGGAAGAAAGCCCCAGCTCTGTGTTTTGGTTTATTTGACCTCCCAGTGGGGTGTGGCTGCCTCACAACAGCCACACGAGGGGAAGCCCAGGCTCCCTCTTGGCCTTTGCTGCTGCAGGCCAAGCTGGGGCCCAGGTTTTCTGTGGTGTGCATCTGGCATAGAGCAGCTAGCGTCTATGCTTGGCTGCCGTGTCCTGTTTTTTTTGCCTGGAGAGAACAGTCATTCATTGCAGCTTTTTTGTGCTTCTACTGTTGTTTCTGGGTTTCTGGCTTCTTAGCTCTGGGATATGAGGCAGAACCCCAGCCTAGAGAACTCACCACAGCGCCACTTCTCGGGTCCCTGATTCCCAGTCTGCCTTCTTCTCTTCGCCTCTCCAAGTTTATTTTTCTTTACAACATCTTGGGTTTTTAGTTGCACTTCTTGGAAAGAGTAGGGAAAAGTTTGCCTACTCCATCTTTCCGGAAGCAGAGTGCAGTTCGTTCAGCTCAGAGATACAGGATGCTCTGGGTGTTCCAACGTTCTGCCTCTTGGAGCCTCTGTCTGACCATGCCCTGGTCTTCTTGTCCCTTGCAGCTCCGGAAATCTCTCCTGTCCCTGTGCCTCGGCCCACCAGAGTGCAGACAGTTCCTGTTTGAAGAAGCCTTTCTGTGGGGCCCAGACTGCCAGCGCCTCTGGTGAGTTAGAACATCTTCGCCTTGTCCTTGTCACCTGTAAGCCAGTCGCTGTTGCTGTAGTGTGGTCCGCCTTACCCCTTTGGCACTGTGGCCAGAAAAGATGGTCAGTTCCTCGCAGTCAGGGCCCAAGTGCTTGTGTCGGGTGGGGAGAGGGTGGGGTGGAGCTGTCCTCGGTGCTGGAAAAACAAGGCTGCCCCTTGGTGCCTGGCTAATGCGACCTGGAGGGGACTAACTGGGACCACGGCTCAGGACTCGAGGTCTGGCTCCTCATCTCTGCTCTGAGGTGTCCCAGCTGCGTGTCCATGCTGGACTTGGCCAGTGCGGCCCAGGGGAGACGGTGGAGGTGTTACAAGTGCCCTGCCTCTATCTTTACTTGGACCCCAGGACACCTGTTTGTGTCTGATGCAGGGACCATGGAGGGACCTGTGGTTTTGCAGAGCCAAGACATGCCCTCAGCTCACAGTCTAATTAATGCCCAGAGCTCATTTTATTGAGCACCTACTGTGTGCTCCACTGGTATCGTTTCATCTGTAATACATGCTTAAAATTGGCATTGGCAGAATGTGGCCTGAGTGCCAGGCTTTACCATGACCACCCTCAGAGGAAGGTGAAACGACTGCTGTTCTCAGGCGAGGAGAGGGGCTCCCGGCCGTTGAGCTCCCTACGCCCGGCCTTGTTGGTGGGCAGAGGCTCAGTCCAGCCCTGACTGAACGCACACTGGGCCCTTTTTGGAGCAACTCCTGGCCACCCGGCCCAAACCTTACTGGGGACCATAAAGGGAGGTATGTGAGGTCCACACCCCCTTGGACACTATTTTACAATCTTTTTTAAAAAAAATAATGGCCTGTCCAAGGAGACATCTTAGACACTTTTTCCAAATCGTCCACCGCAATGAAACTTGAATGCTATGGAAATGCTGTACATCTGCTTCTGTTCCGCTTGTGTGTCTGTGCTTTATACTTAAAAACACTAAGATCCATTTCACCTTCCAAGATTCCATTGAGGATGCATGTCCTGGGTTATAAACACAGCAGGTGAGGCTGTTGGCGCCTTGCCCTGGTCCTGGTCCTGGTCCTGGTGCCCACTGGTTTTTGGGGGTCACCGTCAGCTTTGAGGGTGGCCTCCTAACCAGTTTCCCACCGCCAGCCTCCCAGGTCTCCAGTCATCTCTGAAATCCATTCATACCCTCACGCTGTCTTGTTTGTTCATCCTTTCCACGTGGCTGTGGCCTCTCCCTGCACTCTGAGCTGCGTCTCTGGCCTCTGCCTTCCCCCCAGTCCCAGGCACACACAGGCGTTCTCCTGGCAGGCGGACAGTGATGGGGCTCCGTGGAGGACCAGCCCGCGCCGTCCTGCCCTCTGCCTTTATCTGCTGTCAGATGCTGCTCCCTCCGCAGGGACCCCTTGTCTGAACCCTGGTGCACACGCACCTGCTCACTCACCGCCCGGGGGGAGGGGTGCCCATGAGACACGTGACTCTAGTGGGGGACGTGGTCCGCTCTTTCTTGTAGAGGGGAGCAGGCTGGAGGGAAGGTCCTGCCTGGGCAGCACTGCCCGGCACTGTTTGTAAGGCCTGCCTTTGATGTCCTCGGGCTCGGGCCTCGGGACTGACTGCCGTTCATTGTGAGTGGCAGCTGGCGGCAGCGGCGAAGCCCACTCTGCAGCACGTTTCTGCATTTGGGGGTCATCTGTCCCAGGCCCGGGTGGGGGTGCCGCGTGGCTCCCACCGGGTCGAACCTCTCTGACCTCAGTCTGCACCAAGCCCTCTCACCACGAGTGAGGGACCCTTGACCAGTGTATCTGAGCTTTCGCTTGTCACCATTCCGGGCTCTGTGAGGGGTGCTGCCCGTGCTCTGGGGTCCTTCGTCAGGGCTGGGCCTCCTGTTCTTAGGGAACCGCTTACAGTCGGCCCCAAGTGGGCGGGGGGCATTTAGATTTCAGTGCCCGTCCCAGGGACCGTGGTCATCGATGTATAAAAGGGGAAGGAAAAAGGAAAACGCTGAACTGGGCAGCCCCTTAGGCCGGGAGTGACTTGCTGTAATCTTGGTTTACCGGACAGGGCTCTGGCCCGTGCAGTTGGCCATCTCTGGGACAGGGGACCAGGTGTTCACTGGGAGATTAGCCCCAAGAGAGCCTCCCTGGGCCTCTTGGCTGGGGGAAGGACGGCGGCCCTCGTACTGTGGGTGGGGAGGGGTTTCCGCCTCTCGGGTGCTGACCTTGCCTGAGCCGGGGGTGCTGGGTGGGGGGAGCGCGGAGGCAGTGTTCTCCGTCAGGCCGAGGTTTCTCTGGGCTCTTCTCCTGCCTCCTCAGGTGCCCTAGTGGAAGCCACCGAGGGACCTTGCATCCTCAGTGGCCTCTGGATCCCCTGGAGGTCTCCACTCATCACATATGCCCCCCGTGTGGGCGCCGCAGCTCCGTCATCTTACAGTGGGAACATTTATCACGTAATAAACCCGGGTGGATTCTGGGTTTCAGACCTTTTGCCCTGATCGCCTCTGGCTGCCACTCAGAAAACACGGGAAATTACCCTCGAGTGGTACTTCAGTTAGTCGCCAGGATGGTGCATCATTAGCGGCAGAAGGGTTCCACTTTAAAGTCACGGAGTTAATTGGCAGTGTTCTGAATTCTCACCCGTGAGTCAAGATGTTAGAGTGGACGAATTCAAAGATGCGGTTTTCCTGAAGTGTTCGTGGTTATTGCCTGAAATTATTTTTTCCACTTGCGGGTGTAATGAGACACCCCGTAGAGGTTAATCAGATGACGTGGGAGAGTTTCTGATGTTCTGGGTGACTTTCCTGGCGGCAGCGTGACATACCAAAACGATTTGCAGAGGTGGGGCTTGGGTGTCTTCTGTGATGATTCTCAAGCCATTCTTTCCAAAACTGGGTGCCTGTGTGTGGTCCCAGATCAGGGCTTGGCCGACTGTGGCTCACAGACCAAATCCTGCCTGTCAGCTGTTTTTACTGAATTGTGTGTGTGTGTGATAATAAGCACACAGCAGAAATTTACCACCTGAACTGTGTGTAAGGGCACAGGGCAGCGGCATTAGGCACATTCACAACACTGTGCAGCCACCACCTCCACCGTCTCCAGGACTTTTCCATCTGCGCAAGCTGAGACTCTGTCCCCCGCCCCTCTCCAGCCCCTGGCCCCACCATCCTACTCTCTGTCTCTGCGAGTCTGACTCCCCGAGGGACCTCCTGTGAGTGAAGTCAGACGGGATTTGTCCTCTCGTGTCTGGCTGATGTTGCTGAACATGCTGTCCTGAAGGCGCGTCCGTGTTGCAGCGTGTGTCTGAATTCCCTTCTTTTCTGAGGTCAGATAATACTCACTCTGCGGAGAACACCTTTTGTTTATTCATCACCGGTCAGAGGGCGCTCGGGTTGTTTGTTTCCACCTTTTGGCTGTTGTGAGTGATGCTGCCTGGGCACTGGGTGTGCAGGTATCAGCCTGCTGGGTCACACGGTGGCTTACGGGTAACTTTTCGAGGAGCCGCCGTGACGTTTTCCATGGTGGCCGCGGCCTTTTATGTTCCCACCAGCTGTGCCAGCCGTTCTGGTTTCTCCGCGTCCTCGACACTTTTTCCTGTTGTCCTGGGGGCAGCCGTCCTAGTGGGTATGACGTGGTCCCTCACTGTGGTTTTGGTTTGCTTTCCCCGATGATCAGTGATGTTGAGCGTCTTTTCATGTGCTTATTGGCCATTTTTTGGGGAAATGTCTATTCAAGCCCTCTGTCCACATTTTAAAACTTTTTGTGAAGTATTGTCAGTGCACAATGTTCTGTGAGTTTCTGGTGCACAGCACAACACTTCAGTCACACAGGAGCAGACATGTATTCGCTGTCATGTTCTTTCTCACCGTAAGTTACTACAAGATACTGAATATAGGTCCCTGTGCTCTACAGTATAAACTTGTTTGTTTCATATGTATTACTTAGTATCTGCAAATCTTGAACTCCCAATTTATCCCTTCCCACCCAGTTCCCCCCCATCACTGGGAACCATAACTTTGATTGCTATGTTTGTGAGTCCGTTTCTGTGTTGTAAACAAGTTTGTTTGTCCTTTTTTTTTTTTTTTTTACAGATTCCATGTATAAGTGATATCGTATGTTATTTTTCTGCCCATTTTTGTATCAGGTGTTTGATTTTTTTGTTATTGAATGGTGAACGCCCTTTATATGTTCTGGACATTAATCCCTTGCCAGGTACGTGGTTTGCACATCTTTCCTCCCATTCTGGGGGCTGCCTTTTGTAAATAAAGTTTTATTGTCACACCACCACACTTCCTCCTTCTCGGGTCTTCTCTGGCACAGCAGCCCAGTTGAGTGGCTGTGACCAAGGCCGTGTGGTCTCAGAGCTGATAATATTTACCAGCTGGCCCTTGACAGAAAGTTTGCTGACCCCTGTTCCAAATGATCTGGGCACGTTCAGCACCAAGAACCAGCCACGCTTCTGTGATCAGGTGCTGAGAAGTGTCTGTCCGCACACCCCGGGGCACGAGCGCCCAGTGTGCGGGCGCCTGGCGTCCTCCTGGTCTGAAGCCCTCAGAGTCTTGGTTAAGCTGTGTGGCTTTCTTTGGTGACGTTTGTGTAGGATGCTGGCCCAAATGGGGGACTCCTTCCTGCTGGGGTACAGGAGGGCTGCGATTAGGCACAGCCTCCCGGGACCCCAGAAGGCTGACGATGGGCCGGGTCAGACCCCCAAGGGCTGGAATTTACCTCATTCATCGTGCTCCTGCCGTCACAGGGAACGCCAGAGATTTAGGAGATGGCCTTCCTTGGCTTGGAGCTGGGCCTTGGGGAGGCTAGGTCCAGGCAGTGAGAGGGAGGCCCAGTCTGGCGCTGCCCGGGGCGTTGAAGGAGGAGCTGGCTGTGTATCCGAGAGGTCGCGGGACCCGGACACATCCAGCAGCTCCGCCATGGAGAGGAGGTGATGCTGTGCAAACCGCAAGGAGACTGTTTCCAGGGGGTCACCCAAAGCCCCCCGCATCTCAGATTGCAGGGAACCGGGGAGCGATGCAGGTGAGGGGTGCAGACAGCGCTCCAGAAAGGACCATGCTCTCCAGAAGTCTGGCTCCAAAGGGCGAGGCGACTTTCTGCTCTTTGCACATGAACGAAAGCGTACAAGCTGGTTCCCTCCTCACCCAGGGCCCCCGGGAACAGGTGACTGTCCCCTCCCCAAGGGCAGGCCCAGGCAAGAGTGATCTGCCAGCTCTGAGCTTGTGTTAACCCCCGGAGGGATCCAGGCATCTCCCGGAGGAGTGAAAGTGTGGGGCCAGTGGAAAGTGGCCCGCATCCCGGGAGCGTGTGTGCCACCTTGTACGGTACGCTTTGCAGATGTGATGGGGTTAAGCGTCCTGCGACGGGGGTTACCCTGGATTATCTAGCTGGGTCTTCAATGTCATCATAAGAGTCCTTACCAGAGGGAGGCAGAGGGAGATCTGAGTACAGGGGAAGAGGAGGCCACATGACAGTAGCGGCAGGGGCTGGAGGGACACAGCCACAAGCCCAGGGATGCCCGGAGGAGGCGGGAGGGACCCTCCTCTAGAGCCTTCGGAGGGGGCCCAGCTCTGAGAACCTTGATTTCAGTCCAGTGAATCTGATCCAGACTTTGGACCTTCAGGACTGCGAGAGAATGAGTTTGTGTTGCCGTGAGCGGCCTAGACGTGGCTGTTGGTTACACTGGCCCAGCACACTCAGACACCACGTTAACCTGGATTTCAGCCGGGTTGGGGAACAGGGTCACTTTTCAAGCCTTTGCCAACGAGCAGGCAGCGCAATGGGGGCATTGCGTACATGGCCAGGGCTCGGGTTTCCGACGACGTGCAGACCTCTATGGCGGCCTGGTCGCCGTGGGAATGCTGGACGGCGTTCTCCCAGGTCACCACTGCCCAACTGAAACCTCGGGGAGTGGGCTTGGGGCTCACGAGGGCAGGTGCCATCGCCCTGATGCCCCTCTGCAGAACGTGCCCCCAGATAAACCGCCGGGAGGGGTGTAGCCTTCCCTGAACTCAGTGCTCAGCACGTGCAGGCTGCTTCCCGCAAGGCCCCCACCCGTGGGCCCCGAGCATCCCCCGTCCTGGGTTGACTGGGGACGTGCTGGCTGTTGTCTCCACGCTGGGCTGCACACTGCAGCCCCCCCCACGGAAATGCCCCGAGTGTTTCACACAATCAAAGTCTCCCTCCACGAATGTATGCCTTGAGGGCTGAGACCCGCTTCCTAAGGCCCAGGGGTCAAGGTGGGTGCCCAGCGCCCTGCCCGCCTGCCTCCCGCCTTCTGTCTTTCTGGTCAGGTAAATTCTGCTCCGGCCGGTCCGGGATCTCCACCCCTCCTTGGGGCAGAGGAAGTGAGGCCCTAGGGGTCGGGACTTGCCAGGCCACCCCCCACCCACAGGCAGTAGCACAGGGTCCCAGAGTCCCCACCTCCCATGAGGGCCCCTTCTCCGCCTTGGCACGTTCTCTGTGAACCCCCATGGCTGCCAGCGCCCTGCGCGGGATGCAGCCTCGGGCATTGCGGTGCCGGTGTGGCAGCCAGCTCAGTGCTCCTGGGTTTCCCTCCATCTCCTCTGGTTTTGACCTGGTTCCCCAGCGAGGCAGGTGAGGAGAGAAACATCTCTCAGTGCGGGAGTGGGCGAGCAGGGGGACCAGGTGAGCTGAGGCAGGAACGACCTCAGGCTGAGCAGAGCCCCCAGGCTGGCTGTGTGATGTCCAGGAGGCCGCACAGATCTAGGTGGACTGGAGTGTCCCTGGAAAGTGCTGGGATGCCCTGAAGACCAAGGTCGAGTCTGTGAGGTTTCGAGAAAGGGGTGGTGTCCCAAATGTCTCAGCCAAGGATCGCTTCAACGGCCCCTCAGTGCTGAATGTGCCGTGTTGACTGCAGCCCCTGCAGACAGCACCCAGGCGGCTCACAGACACTCCAAGATGACAGAGGAAGAGGAAGGACTAGATTTGTTTCTCCATAAAAGTCTTCTCAGTCGTAGGAAAAAGGCCTTGTCATTTCACTTTGACTTTAGAGCCTGACCTGAGTAACAAGAGTTCTCGGGCATCTGGTTTAAATTGCAGATTCTGAGACCTCGTCCGTAGGAAATCCAGTTTGGTAAGAATCTGCCTGCAGGCTGCACTGGTAAAACTCCACTGTAACTGCTAGGTTAAAGACCATTAGGCTATGACCAACTGTGGGATGAGAGCACGTTTTTGCAGTCACATGTGGTATTTATCTCTGAGCTTCCTGGCAGCCAGGGAGAAAAAGGAAATAGGAGGTAACAGAGTTCTCTTGTCTGATAATTAGTTCATCTGGAGAGCAGATTTTTCCTAGCACTCCAGTCTAGAAGGAATGTTTTCATGTAGTGTTTGCAGTTGGGATTTTGAAAAAATAAAAACCCCAATAGTTTTCAAATACTATTTGACCTCAGTGAAAGCTGAAGACATAACAAAAACGTTTTTGAGGTGGACACTAGGCTAGGGTGGTTCTGGTGTGTTGCCTTCTCGTATTTTGAAGTGACTTAGACATCGAACTTAAAGAACTACCTGTGGGCAGAGGTAACTTTGGCCAAGAGCAAGACTTTTTGCAGAAGAGCATTGAAGAAAAGGAAAAAAAGAAAGAATTGACTGTGTAGAGTATTACTTTATTTTATATGAAAATGTCCCAAACAGGCACTTCTGTGGAGACAGAATGTAAGTCGGAGTGGCTGCCCGGGTGGTGGGTGGGGGGTGTTGGGAGGTGACCCCTGAGAGGTGTGGGTTTCTTTTTGAGAAAATGAAGAATGTTCTAGATTTGGTGGAGGTGATGCTCTACCCAACTTCATGATTATATTAGAACCCACCGAATTGTGCCCTCCAGTGGGTGAGTTGTATGGTGTGTGAATTACATCTAAATCAAACTTCTTTTTTTTATTGACGTGTAGTCAGTTTACAATGTTGTGTTGACTTCTGGGGTACAACGTAGTGATTCACTCACAAGTGTGTGTACATATATATATATGTATATTGCCTTTCATGCTGTTTTCCATTATGGGCTATGACAAGCTATTGAATGTAGTTCCCTGTGCTGTACAGTAGGACCTTGTTGTTCATCTGTTTTCTATGTAGTAGTTTGTACCTGCTAATCCTAAGCTCCCAGTTTATCCCCCACCCACCCCGACCTTTCCTCCCTGGTAACCGTAAGTTTGTTTTCTATGTCTGTGAATCTATTTCTGTTTTATAAATAAGTTCGTTTGTGTCTTTTTTTAGATTCCACATATAAGTGATACCATACGGCATTTGTCTTTCTCCGAGTAGTAATCCATTGTAGATGTAGACCACAAGTTGTGGGCAACCAAACTGTTTTAAAAACTGAGCTGATGACATGGATGTGTGTTGCACTGAGTCCAGGGCTGGGTACCAGGGAGTCAGAAAGCGGTGGGTTGGCCTGGAGAAGCCTTGGGAGCTGTTATCCTGAGCTTCCCCTGGGGTGGGGAAGTTTCTAGGGCTGTAGCAACCCCCGGGAGCCCCCCTAAACTACGGCCCCAAGCAGTGGGCAGGCAGTCGGGTCAGCAGTGCTCAGCCCTGGCCCGAAGGTCTGTGTTGGACACGGTTTTGTGTCCGAGGGTCCCAGGAAGTGGGAGGAGCGGGCACTGACTCACACGTTCTCATGTGTTGGTGTCTCTGTCCTTAGAGATGCTTTTACCTCCAGCCCTGAGGCTGCTGAGCAGGTGGAATGTGGTTTCTCCGGGCGGAGCAGGCTGCCTCCTTGGTTCTTTGGACAGAAGCCTGGGTCTCTCCCGTCTGCTGAGCCTGTGCCAAGTGGGTGGAAATAGCCGGTTGGAGTGAGTTAGGATCTGGTCTCAGTGTGGGCTTGGGTTTACTGAGGCTCATAGATACAGCTTGCCATTATGGAAGGAGTTAGATGGCGGTGAATGTGAGTAAAGTTATATTAATGTGAATATAAATATATGTGTGTCTATTTCAAATGAAAAAAAAAAATCTTGTAGCCAAACCAGGAATTTTCTGGGGTGGTGACACTGGGCGTTAAGTGCTGATTATCAGAGGCTGGTTTTAGGAAACACAGCCCCTGGTGACACCTGGGACTGAGGCTTACAATCAAAGTTCTCTCGGGCATGATCGAAACCAGCTGTTTTGCATTTGGGGGTCACAGATGCGTGGGAAAACCTGAGGAGAGTCTTCTGTGCAGAATGCGCATCTGAACGTGCACGCACGGTTTTGCATTCTATTTCAGCAGCATTTCCCCCCCTTCCCCCTAAAGAGCCCACACTCACACCAGGCAGACCCACGGGATGTAATCCTGGAGGGGGCGGGCCCCCGGGATCTCTCCCCAGCCGAAGGAAGGGGCTGTGTTGAGGGAACCTGCTGAGAACCTGGCATCCAGAGCTCCCTGCTCTGTTACAGTCCAGGATGCACCTGGCATCACACAGCCACCAGCCAGGCTGGGCTGACGCGGGCCTGTCGTCCAATGCACTGAGGGCTGGCTGCTGTGTGACTTCATTGCCCTGCAGGGAGTCACAAACTTGCTGGCTTCACCTTTCCTTGGAAGGAATGAGGGAGAAATCAGAGAGAGTGTGATGCACCAAGACAAGCACATAAGCCTGGCGTAGGAGGTTTTGCTGTCTGGGACTGCTGCAGATAGAATCCCAGGTGTTCGGCTGAATGCAGATTGCCCCTCTGTTCTTTTTTTCTTTCTTTTTTTCTTGTTGACATTTTTATGATATTACAAATGATCACCTGTTTGCCTAGGTAGCAGGCTGGTCTTTGGGAAGCATTAAGAGAAAAGGTATGTAATTTTGCTGTGGTTCCATAGCTGCAGGGATGAAAATAATGCGATTTACCTGTCTGTCAAAAGCGCAGGCAGGGGTCGGGGAAGGGCTGCAGGTTTCCATTTTCTCTAAACATTTACGCCTCTGTTCCTTTCTTGTATTTATTCTTTCCACCCAAATGGTGGTTGCACATTTCTGGTGCTGAGTCTCCTGGGCCGTTTTTAGAGGGAGCGGTTCAGCTAATGAGAGACGTTTAACTGTCACAAAATAGATTCAGAGTAAACAGTCATGAAATAGATTCAAAGTAATATTTACTCAAACAGTCAGGGGAAACTCCAGCTACCCCCTCGCTGGAATGTAGTTCAAGCCCTTCCGGTGTTTGAACGTCTGCAGTGATGTCTCCCAAGCTGTGGTAAGTGATGGAGAGGAAGCTCCTCAGAGATACCCACCAGCCTGTTAAGGGCAGAAGACTTTCGCGCTGACCCCGCCAGCCTCTGTTCTGGGGCGGCACAAAACCTGATGGTGCAGGTGGCCTGCGAGCTGGTTTAGGGGTTCACTGGCCACTTCCCTCATATGTTCACAGAGAGTTCGCTTCAGGAAACCCTGAGATCCCCACAGAGGCTTGGAGCACACGACAGAAACTGGTCATGGGGATGGGGGCGCCAGGCTGGCCGGACCCTGGTGCCGATCGGGGCCCGTCTTTCCCAGCCTCAGCCCGGGGGGCAGCCCTCCCTGGGCCTCTCTTATCTGCAGCAGCCACTGAAAATGGCTCTGGATGTGGCTCTGTGGACACACTCCCCGCCCTCCAAGTGACCCTGCAGGCTGCCACGCCCTGCCGCCGACACGGTGGTGCACAGCACACACCCCTGATCCAGACCACCTCAGGGCTGGCTTGGTGGGTGCGGAGGGGAGGGACTTCCCTTCTGCTGGAACTTGGAGAAGACCTAGCCTCCCCACCCCCTTTCAGGAACCTTTGGGCAGCTGACTTGGGCTACTTTACGATTCATCCCCACAAACAGGTGTGGGGAGGCCAGGGTGATGCAGACCTCAGTCGGGCCAGCTTCACTCAGGCCGCTGTCCCCTGCCTGCCTGCAGCTCTGTCCTGAGCGGGAGCGGGTCCCAGGGTCCATTCCTCTGCCTGGCAGCCCTGGCAGTGTCCCGTGGACGGGCCAGTGGGGAGATGGTGCTCCTAGAGTGGCTGCATCCTGCATCCGTTCCCCAGGACTGCTCTGCATGGTCCAGGGCGTCCAGGGAGAGATTAGGGGTGTGTGTGTGTGAGAGTGTAAGAGAGAGACGCCTGCCGCAGGAGTCCCGGGCAGCACCTTGTCCTGCAGCTCCCCGTGGGAGCCTGTCACCCAAGACCTGGTCCAGGGGGATGCGGGACCCTGCCCGGCATAGGCGCGCCTGACAGAGGGAACTGGCAGCTGTTCTGGGCGGTGCCGACGGGGAGCGGGGTTGGCTCCTGTTACCCGCCTGGGGGGTCGTCCCTGCAAGGACCACCACCTCGAGCCAGGAAGAGTGCTCACAAGCCAGGGCCCTTGCCCCGGTCCCCTGGTTACCCTGGGAGCGAACGTTCTCTAGACTCGCTCTGGGCAGTTTTTGGTTGTTTGGGGGGATTTACTTTTCCCCTGCGTGAAAGCAGCTTACGTTCTGGTAAATGAACCCAGTTTCCTCACCTTCGCCAGGCAGCCCTCCTCCTTAGAACTGTGGCCACTTATTAGGGCTGTTGGCTCAGGGGCCCTCGAGACCACCCTTGGGGTCAGTGGTTCTTTGGACGAAGTCACGGGACTCAGCACAGCTGGTGTGGTACCCTTGTTACAGCAGAAGGATGCAGACTCAAATCAGCCAACGCACAGGCTCGTGGGCCAGGGTCCAGGAGACACCAGGTGACAGCTTCCAGCTCTCTGGTCCCCGAGGAGACTTACAGAGGGCACGGGGTTCTCCCACAAACCTTGCGTGGCAGCTCACGTGAGCTACTGCCGACGGGGTGCTCACTGCAGCCGGGAGTCAGGATGTTCCTGGGAGTTGGTCTGTGGGCGTGGCTGAACATCTGTCTGCATGGCCCACGTCAGTTTCCAGCCCCTCCAGAGGTCAAGCCCACCATGAATCCTGCCACGAGTGTAAATGGCTTGATGTGGCTCAAGGCCCCACGTTTAAAACCAGCTTCTCAGGAAGACACTGCAGGGGCTCAGAGGTGTCCTCCCAGGAGCCCAGTGAGGGGGCGGACACCCTGGTCCGCTGAGGCCACCCTTCCCTGCGCAGCAGTGTTTCAGAGTGTGGGCTGTGGGTCCAAGAGCAGAGCTTGGTTCTGCTGTGGGTCCGCTCTCTGGTTTAGGTGAGTTTCCTCTCTTTTTTGTTTTTTTAATTGAAGTATAGTCAGTTACATTGTTGCATCAGTTTCTGGTTACAGCATGTTTCAGTCATACGTATACATACATGTGTTTGTGTTCATATTCTTTTTCATTAGAGGTCACTACAAGATATTGAATGTATCTCCTGTGCTGTACAGGAGAGACTTGTTCATCTATTTTATATGTAGTAGCTAATACTTGCAAATCTTGAATTCCCAGTTTATCCCTTTCCCTGGTAGCCATAAGTTTGTTTTCTGTGTCTGTGAGTCTGTTTCTGTTTTGTGGATGAGTTCATTAGTGTCTGTTTCCCCCCCACCCCCTCTCTATGTCTCCATTTCCCTATTGATAAAAAAACAGTGATCACGGGACCCACTTTGCAGGCTGCCGGGAGCTGAGAGTGCTGTGAACAGACGTTAAGCCCCAAGTCTTAGGGGAGGCTGGCTCTCCCAGCGCCCTTACCCGCAAGCAGCTAGGGTAGCCTTCCCGGTCCTGCCGCGCTCCCCGACTGTCCCGTTTCCCTCGTTGAGCAGTGTCACCAGTGTGGGAGGAAGGACCCGTTCTGCGCCCACATGGTGGTCCTGCGCCTTCTGTCCTTGCCGGCATCTTTTCTCAGGTTTTTACTGAGAGCCAGTTGTGCTGTGGGGCTGCCCCCTCCCCGCCCCCAGCCTGGATGGAGCCCAGGGCAGGGACTCCTAATTTAACATAGGGTCACAGGCGGGAGCCCAGGGCTGGTCTGTCCCGGTCTTACTTCTTCTTTTGGAACCCACACTGCCTGCCCTCTGAGGGTCTCCAGCCAGCTCAGAGCTGGGGTTCAGTGCCCTGAGGCCAGTCCAGCCTCAGCCACTCCCCTCGTGACCTGCCTGACACCTGGACCCACCCACGTGGAAGCACTCAGTGAGATAGAGGAACCCCATTGGAATCCTGTGGGGTGGCAAGGACCAGCTTTGAAAATCTATGGAACAAACACCGCAGAGTAAAAACATTCTGTCCACCGAGAGCCCAGGTTCAGGGACACGCGGGCCAGGCGGGGTCCGTGGGTCTGGACTAGGGGTGTGGCCAGCCGCCCATCCCCTTCGCCGCTAATCAGGGCGGCAAGGGTCCTACTGTCCCTGTCTTCTTAGACCTCTATTCTGCGGTGAAGTGCTCCCACCACTCCGCTGCAGCCGCTTCCAGCATCACAGACGACTCCTTACCGGTGTCTGCAGGTTGCAGGCTCCCTCCACTGGGGGAGACCCCAACAGGGTTACGGAGGCCATGCCCCCAGCCCCCGCATCCACTCTGCTTGGGTTCTCCACAGAATTCACAGCGTAGAAAGGCCAAGTGCAAGCTCACATCTCCATACCAGAAGGCTCAGTCCGAGGCTGACATGGGATGGGAGCAGGCCTGGTGCTGGGTTAGCTGGACCCCACTGGACTGGACATCATCCCCGCAATTGTCCTTGTGTTTGGACATTCTCTGATGTCCGAGTTCACAGCTGGGGGAGGGGCGATGCCTACCTTTGGTGGCCGGGTTGGTAATTAAGTCCTGTGTCTTTCAGTGCCCTTTCCCTGGGCTGAGCGTGGGTGGGAGACATTGGCTCAGAAATTTCCTTCCAGTTAATTACCACTTATTCATAAAATGCCTACCAGGGTGCCCTTTAGAGGACGGAAATCAAATCTAAGATGGTCAGGGTCCCTGGCCCCGGGAATTACTGTCCAGTTGAGCGGGTGGGACTTGCCTAGATGGAGAGTCGGGGAGCAGGGTGGTCTGTGAAGGCAGCGTGGCCCACACCCGGCTCCGGTAGCCGGACTGTGGGTTGGGTCACACGCCCGCAGCACAGCCCTCGATTTTGGAGGCTGGGAACCTGACCCACGCCACCCCTCTACCCCCGACCCAGCGTGGGCTGGCCCAGCCATTTGCTCAGGCGAATGCAATGACTCTGTGGGTCCTATCCGCAGTCCCGGAGGGCACTGGCTCAGGTCACTGGAAGCAGTTTCCTTTCCATCCTGTGAACGTTCCCAGTGGATGGAAGCTCTCCGAGGCAGGGCTTTTAGTCAGTTTTGGTCAGTGGTGTGTTGCAGGTGTTACAGAGTCCAGACTCGTTCTGCTCGCCCACAACAGGCCAGTCAGTCGGGAGACGAGGTGTTGGGGCAAGGAACAGAGACTTTATTTGGAAAGCTGGCAGATGGAGAAGATGGCAGACCCATGCCCCGGAGAACCATCTTCCCCAGATCAGAATTCAGGGGGGGAGGTGTGGTTGGTTGCTGCAAACTTTGTTCTTGCAACTGTCCCCGTAGGTCAGGTCAGGATGTCCCTGCAAACCTCCACCAAGACGAAATGTTCTCCTCTGTTCTGCACCTTTTCATCTCTGTGTGATGCCCTTAAAGGTCAGAGCCTTGGGAACGGGCTCTCCTGTCTATTTCAGGCCAAAGGCCACATTCTCTTACAAAAGGCACAGAACCAGCGTGACTGAGCCCAGGAAACACAGCACAGGGCTAGAGCCAAAGGAAGATCTCTTATGGAGTCAGGTTTGTTCTTCCCTGTTACGCAAGCACCCTGGCAGAGAGTTTGGCATACAGACAGTGCTCACGAAACACTTGCAAGGAGGAGACGGCGGGTCCCTCTGAGGAATCCACGGGACAGTCCGGCTTGCCATGCCGGGGAGCCTCTGAGGCTTCCTGGAAACTCACTGGTCTTCCTTTTAGGCAGAAAGAGCCAGAGACAGGCTGCGATCCTGGCTGGGCAGGAGTCCTGGGCGGAGTTTAACACCCTTCTCGTCTCCTTCTGCGGCTGGCTTTCCTTGACAGCCAGCAGTGCCGACGGGAGGCTGTTAACTGTCCCCCAAGCGATGGTTTCCCACCCCACAAAGAGAACTTCTGGTTACTGGTGATTTTAGAATTAATATTTAATTCATGAAAGGTACAAACCCCAAGGCTTGACTTGCTTAAAGCTCGTGGACTTGGGTTACAGCCGTTGCCCTGTGAATCCAGGTGCTTTTTTTTACAATCCTTGAAGAAGGGTGGGCCTCTCATGACACTGGCATTTCACTTACAAACTCAAATTCCCATCATTTCTAACAAAACATTCTGCTTCAAGGATGAACGTAATTCATTACTTTCATTAGTAACATACAACCTAATTGTACTGAGAATCGGGGGCATTTTCAGTTTTCTGAAACAGTTTAGAGGTTTCCTGACTTTCTGACAATCACACTTTCATTGTGAAGTCTTACGTCAACAATGCCATTCCGTTGCGTGTTCTGGCCGGGGCGAGTCTAAACAGGCACAGTGTGTGAAAGAGAAACCTTGCCTCTGCGTTAGCCCCAGCACAGTCAGGGGCTCTGGGTGCCTTTCTCCGTGTCTCCATCAGGGTTAAGGCTTCCTGGGACTATAGCGCATCGGCCCATGAAGGCGTCAGACCAGCCCGGCAGCCGCCCTTCAGTCTCAGGCCGGGGCTGGCCGTCCAGCAGGGCGTCAGACTCGTGTTGCAGGGCCCCCGCCTGCGTGTGACGCTCTGTGGTTGTAGCCAGGCCTCCCCTGGGCCCTGCGGCCCCCCAGCCCAGGGCCCTGCTCAGGCACGGAAGCCTGGGTTACTGTGCGTGCTTTGAATCTGCAGGCCCAGCTCCTAAGTAGATTTGCAGGGAACTTCCTCAGTTGCTTGGCGCTACTTTGCATGTCTTTGGCTCTCCTGAGGCTCTTCAATGACAGCTTCGCTCTGAAGGCGCTTTATGGCCCTTTCCTCAGATCCCTCACACCTGTGTGTGTAACTGCTTGCGATTTTATAGGTCCTGGAATTCTGCATCTCTGGGGCTGGGCCTGACCTTGAAACGTCTCTCCCATCCCGGTCTGCCCTTTGGATCCAGCAGTTAAGTTGTGTTTACTGGCTTGATTCTGGTTTTTCCTTTTAAATAAAATTTGACTTTAGAAAAAAGAGGTGATTCAGAGAAGACCAGCGAGGGAGCAGTGCTGGGCCATGAGGTCCCGTCATCTAAGGTGGTCTGGGGGCAGTGGAAGGTGGAGGCTGCAGCTGACGAGGCATGCCCGTCCCCCACACGCCCAAGGGTCCCCGAGTCCAGTCTCGGTCCTGACCCCGGGCACTGCGCTGCGGTCCAGGGGCCGGGCTGACTCCAGCAGGTGCCTGCCTCTCAGTGAGGCCCAGCCACCTGCAGACAGACCCCAGACACAACCTTGATGTCTGCCTGGAGAAAGTTCCCCCCAGAGGTGTCTGGACACCCACCCTTCCCGTTCACCCCGCCCGGGAGCTGGTGGTGATCGGTTTGGTGATGTAAGGCTTTGGGTTTCTCTCTGAGCCTGTAACACCCAAACCAAGGTGCTCTTGGTTTAGCCAGTCCAGCCGACTGTCGACTGAGATAAATGCGCAACCTAAAGGCTGAGAGTTATGTTTTATTTGGCGGACATTCCTGAGGGCTCGAACCCCTTCGAGCCCAGGATGACAGCCTCTCAGATCGCTCTGAGGGACTGCGCCAGAGAGGCGGGGAGGAACCAGGATATACAGGAATGTTTACAACAAAGACTAGATTGTGGGAGCATTAAAAATTCCTGTTAATTAAAGAAAACCAGCCAGCTCAAGTTAAGGAATTTAGTGCTTCTCTATGTGTGGGAAGGCGAAAGGTATGGGCTCATTGCCATCACTCCTTTGATCTGCAGCTTAGCTGTCTAGGGCCAGTGTCCTGTTCCTTCCCATCCTGAGTCCCCTCTGGGGGCACCGGTGGGGGCGGCTGCAGAGGCCTGCTCACCTGCATCCCGAGTTGGCCGTCGCCGATGGTGACTTGATGGCTACAGCATTTTTTGTTCACTGAGAAGGCTTGCAGTATTTTTCATTCAGCCGACGATGCTGGCATGGGCTGAGCTGTGTCCCCAGCATTCGCGTGTTGGTGTTGCGAATGAAAGATACTGCAGCCATATCAGCAAACGAAGGAAGCTGCGGCTGTCCAGTCACCAGCCGCCCCCGCCACCCCCAACAGTGAGCCAGGGGAACTCAGGCTGCAGACAAGCAGGCAGCCGAGCCTCTGCTGCCGCGCCCAAGGGTGCCCCCGAGGGGCTCAGGATGGGAAGCATAGGACATGGCCCTGGACAGCTAAGGTGCCCATCAAAGGAGTGATGTCAGGGAGTCCAGACCTTAGTGCCTTCCCAGACACAGAGAGGCGCTCGGCTCCCCAACCTGAGGTAGCTGGTTTTCCTTCGTTGACAGGAACCTTTTGAAGCTCTGACTACCTGGTCTTTGTTGCAAAAGCTCCTATATCTCCTGGGCCCTCTGCTGCCCTGTTAGGGCAGTCCCTGAGCCATCTGAGAGGCTGCCTCCCAGGCGTAAGCCCTCAGAAATATCTGCTGAATAAAATGTAACTCTCAACTTCTAGTTTGTGGGTTTTTTTTTTTTTTTTTTCCATCTGACAGTGTCCCAACTACTAGGGCCTCAGAAAGTGACTATCTGGAGCTGGGCCTTTAACAGGGTGATTATGGTAAAAGGAGGTCGTTAGGGCGGGCCCCGATCCAGTGTGATTGGTGTCCTCACAAGAAGGGAAGCTTGGAGACAGGCCTGCACACGGGGAGAAGGCCACGTGCACATGGAGACGGCGGTCCACAGGCCAAGGAGAGGGGCCTGCGGCAGACCCCTCCCTGGCAGATCCCACACGGAACCCACCCTCCCGACACCTTGATCTTGGACCTGCAGCCCCAAAGCTTAGAGACAGTAAATGTCTGTTGTCACCTGTCTGTAGTGCTTTGTTTTGACAGCTCTAGCAAACTCATACAAGCACCAAGGGGCCCGAAAAGGGGCGGAGACGTCCAGGCGGGGGGCTCACGCGGGAGGCCGGGCAGCCAGGGGAACGCGGACGGCCACTCGGGCAGGGGCTCTGGTCCTGACGGCCAGGTGGTGCCCTCTGACCTTGGGGGAACGGCAGGTGCTTCCAAGGCCCAGTTCTCCCCCGTGGAGACGGCCATCCCAGCGCCGCCTCGTGCGGCTCAGGAGGGGTGGAATATCTTGCTCCAGGTCCAGCTCTGGGGTAGGGGGTAGCTCTGGACAGTAGGTAAGCCCAGGAAATGGGAGTCTGGCTGAAAAAAATAATCAAGTCGCCTTTGACTTGGAATTGCTGCGGGGCTGTGGGCAGGCGGCCCCAGGGGCCGTGGGCTGGGAAGCCGGGCGGGAAGCCCTCCCAGCCCAGCCCTCTCCGGCGAGGATGGCCATCACTTTGGGTCCCGGCAGCTTGTGCGAGTTGAGGATGACGTGACCGAGGCATCTGGGTGGTGCAGCCGCGGCTCCGTGTTCTCTCTCAGCAGCACCTGGGGGCCTCTGTCTCTGTGCACCTGACTCGGAAAACCAGGAGAAGGATTTAATGCCTCCTTTTTTCTTTTCCTGATACTTTCCAGGTAACAGGGTTCTTTTTTTTTTTTTTTTTTTTTTTTTTAGTATGTATTTATTTTTATTTCTTATTGAAGTATCATCGTCAGTCACAATGTGTCAGTTCCTGGTGTCCAGCACAACGTCCCAGCCATGCATAGATGTACATACATTCGTTTTCATTTTCTTTTTCTTTAAGGGTTATTACAAGACATTGAATATAGTTTCCTGTGCTCTACAGAAGAAAATTTTTAATCTGTTTTTATGTGTACTGGTTAATCTTTGCAAATCTCAGACTCCCAACAGACTGTTTTAAGGCAGTAAGGAAGAGTGAGCTACACCGCTTCTGTTTGACTTGGATGTTCACCTCTGACAGAGTGTTCAGAGCTGTAACATTTTCTGTTACTTCCTCGGGCACCCTGTGCACGACTTAATTAAGCGGGCTTGATTGCGTTCTCTGGGTCTCGCTTTTTCCTGTCACCTTTAGGAGCTGATAGCCTCCTGATGGCTTGATAAAAACTCCAGGAAAAAAGAAAGCCTTAATGAGTATAGATTTCCTCGCAATTTGCATTTGTAAGTGAACATACTAGTAATGACTGAAAGCAGAACGTGTAAAAGTGGATTGATTAAGTAATTTTGCTGATAAAGGCGAGACTCTTCCGTGCAGGGCTCTGCGCACTGTTCCATTAACCCCGCCTGGAGTTTCTTTCCGTTTACGGTGCCTTCGTGAAGGTTCGAGTTCCCGGGACAGCTTCAGAGGTCACGTTGTCCCCTTCTGTTCGAGGGGACTGGATTCCAGCCAGCAACTGGGGCATGAGCATCTGGGAAGTGGCTCCAACCTCCCTTTGTCCCCACTGACACTGGGGTGTTTAGGTGCCTCTTGGGTTCCCGGCCCCAGACCCGCCCTCGCTCCCTCCCTGAGTACTGACCCCACCAGCCTCAGGACCAGGCTGTGGGTTAAAAGCAGCGAGAACACAGCCTTCCGAAGCTGTGACCAGCGGCACCTTCCTTTGGAGTTTATAAGGTGTTTCCCTGATGCGCGGAAGGAGCCGTCCAGTCTGGACCAGAGCGCAGACTGGACAGACGGCAGCTGCGGGTGGTGTTTGCTGTCTGCGTCCTTTCCCACTCCCCCCAGTGCAGAGGTGTGAGGGAGCCGTTCCTTTCAGTGGAAGAATGAGGTTCCCCCAGGCGGCCCTCCTGCCTGATCCGTCCCCATCTCCGTCTCCGGGGGAAGTGTGGGGTGAAAGTTACCCTCTCTCTGTAGCTGGGTTGGCGGGTCTCAAACGTCACCGCACAGAAGAATCACCTGAGGGACGAGTTTTGGGGTGTGGCCTGGAAGCTTCACTCTTAGGGAGCATCACCCCCCGCCCCCCACCTCCCCTGCCCCACCTCCCCCACCCCCGCCCAGCCAGGCACTCTGGGGACCACACTGCAGAACACCACCATGGCGTTCAACGTGACGTTGTGAGTCTTTGCTAACTTTCAGGCAGACGTTGTGCTTCTCGGAAGGTGCATCTTTCCTCAGTGGCGCCTAAAATGCTTGTTGACAAACCCTTCCCTCCGTTTTGTGTGTTTCCTTTCTAGAACTTACTTCAGTTACGCTGTGGGGTTCTTGCCCTGGTCCTCCTATGGTCACACTGTTCTCTCTCCTCTCCTGTTACTCATTTCTTTGCCTTTTGGCTCTGATTCCTGGAAGAGGAATTTTATGCCCCCGGCCTCTGCGATCCTGCTTCAAACTTACTTGCAGTCGGACAGTCTTAGACTGTTTTTATTTAAGATGGACCGTCGGCAGTGTGGTCGGAAGGTGGGCGGGGTTGGACTTGCAGACTGCTGGGCACCCACGGGTTCACAGGGGGAGGGCTGGCCATTTCACTGGGGAATCCTGACTGCCAGTATCTGCAGCTTTCCTCATGTTCCCCGGGGACACCAAGTTCCTGGGAAACACGTCTTGAGTCCCAGGATCCATGTCAGGGGGAAGGGCTGCGGCGGGGGCGGAAACCCCCCTGTTCAGTGTGTGGCCTGTGTGCCCCCACCCCACCCCATGTTTGAGGTCTCACTCCAGAATGTCCACTTCCCCTTTTTCATCTGATGGGAATAAGGACTGTCCCCCGGCTGCCATGCGGGAGGGCTGGACAGGCTTTGAACCGGTCAGTCTTCCCGCCCTCAGCCCATTGTGAGGGGCCGGCGAGTCACGCCCCGAGACTTTCTGGAGTTCTGTGCTGCCCGCGACGGCTGGTCTGTCCCGGGGGGCGGCCGTGCTCCCCAGACTCCGGCCACCTCTCGCCGAAGACGCTCTCCTAGGTGCTCCTTCTCTGCCTCTCCTCGTGTCCGTGTGTGTTAAAAATAAAATCCCTTTCCTGCTTCTTCTGTGGGATTTCAGGAAGAGGCCGTGGAAGTGGAATTTTGCTTTGTAACGAGAAATGACTGTGCAGCCAGGATGGGGCTGTGCCGGGGGGCCCCTGGCGGGAAGGGGGAACTGAATGATGTTCTGTCCTCGCCGTGATGTTTCTGGGCTCCCCGGCACCGGTCTGCTTACTTAGGTGCTGCAGGTGGCCGCTGGGGACTGTCCCAGCCCCCCTGGGCTGTGCTTCCAGCACTTTCTAAAGGCTTGAGCTCCTGGGCTGAGATGAATTTCGTCCACGTTGGCGTGTGGGCAGTTGCGCGTGGTTTATGCCTCCAGATTGCTGGGCTCTCTGAGACGTGCCTTCTGTCGGGGTTTTCTGGAAGTCTGGATCTGTTCTAAGTAGGGACCAAATGTTGCTTTTGTTTGTTTTTTTGGCGACGTGGACTTGTGTACGGAGCACTGTTAGGTGGGCTCAGGGCAGGGAACTCTGTGTTTCCCTACTTTCTTCTGCTCCCGCCCTGGTAGGAAATGCTGTTTTAACTGCCCAGGCTATAAGGTATCAAAGCCTGTCACCTCCTCCCCGTTTTTGTGTGCAGACTGCTTCCTCGCTTCTCTTCACCTCCATCCTGCACCTGCTGATACAGGGCACGCGCAGGGGGCATCCATTTAAATAAAGCAAAGCACGTGTCCTGTGCCCTGTGGCTCGGTGGGGCGGGGGGACCTGGTTGTGGGCACGTCTGGAAAAGCGGTCCCCAGAGCCGTGTGCTTCTGTGTGATGTTCTTCTGCAAGTGCAGACTGGAGATAGTGACACATGTCCCCAGGAGAGTCAGCACGTCGCCCTGTTGTTCCCAGGTCGCAGGCAGATCACCGCGTGGATGCTGAGTGTCCGCTCCGGGGAAGCCTAACTCACCAGCAAAAGGAGGCGACAGCTCGGGCCTCGGGCCCTCCCCCGGAGGCCTCCTCTTCACTTTTGAAGTCTTCTCGCAGCAGTGGGTTGTGGTTTTCACAGCGTTTGCCAGATTTTCCCCGAAAGTACATCGTATTTTTGGTGAATGGTGTTGTCTCTAAATGTCAGTTTGCAGCTGTCCGTTGCAGCTCTGTAGAAGCACAACGGGTGGCGTTACATTCACCTTGCATCCTCCAGTCTTGCTTAAATCACTCAGCGTTCTAGTCGCTCTTTCAAGGATTCCAATGAATTTTCTGCAAGGACCATGATGTCCTCAAGCAAAGACAGTTTTATTTCTTCCCTTCGCATCAGGATGTTTTTATTTATGTTTCTTGTTATGGAGCAGAAGCTGTGACAGTGGACGTCCCTGTCTTGCCCCTGTTCTTAGGGGACCTTTTTCAGTCTCTCACCGTCAAGTATGATGTTGGCTGTGGGCTTTGCAGAGACGCCCTTTATCAGGAGTTCTTGTCATGAATCAGTGTTGGATTTTGTCAAATGCTTTTTCTGCAGCTATTGAATTGATCGTGTGGGTTTTATTTTTAGTTTGTTAATAAGGTGAACTACGCTGATTGATTCCAAATGTTCAGTCAGCCTTGCCTGCCTGATATAAATCACCCTTGGTCATGAAATACTATATATTGTCAGGTTGGATTTCCCAAAGTTTTGCTTAGGATTTTTGCATCTGTGTTCATGGAGGATATTGATCTGCTTTCTTTTTAGTGTCAGGGCAATAATGTTGGCCTCGTAGAAGAAGTTGAGGAGATTCCTTCTCTTCAATTTTCTGGAAAAAAAATTAACTTCTCTCGCTTTCCTTTGATTAGTATTACATACGTCTTTTCCCATCTTACATTTCACCGATTTTGTCTTTAGTTTTAATGTGCGTTGCTTACAGACTACTTGGAGGTGGGTCGTGTTTAAAGTGAAAATGGTAGCATTGATCTGATGTGTCTTCTCCTGTCTTCCTACTTTTCACCTATTTTTGTCTTTTTTAAAAATGTGCGTTTCTTACAGCCCGTGTAGAGCTGGGTCACACGTAATGTGGAGATGGTGATTTTAAATCTGCCGTCTCGCTTGTGGTCTCCTGCTTGTCCCATCTGTGATTTATTCCCTCTTCTGCCTTCATGTAGATTAGTAGATGGATTCTGCGATTGCATTTTATTTCCTTTGCTGGCACGTGAGCCGGGACTCTGTGTTTCATTATTCCAGTGGTTGCTTGGGGCTCCTGGCGTCCGTCCTTACCTTCCGCTGCTCTGTCTGCAGTGCTGTGTCGTGCCGGCTCGTGCAGAGTGTGACCCGTCACAGCGGTGCACTGCCTTCCCCCTCCACGCTCATCAACCTGCTGCCCTGGGTTTTTCTTCTACAAGTTTTGTAAACTCCTCCCCCATTTCTGTTTGTTTAATATATTTGTATTATTAAATATAAATGTATACATTTGGGGTTTTTTGGTTTAAACAGTCAATTGTTTTAAAAAAGGTCTAACTAAGAGGAACTCAACCGTTTACCCGTGATTGTCATTCCCACTGTCTGCTTTCTTCTGTGTAATTTCATTTTTTTTTTCTGGTATCATTTCCTTCCACCTGAAGATTCTCATTTAACTTCCTTTATAGGGAAGGGCTTTCTGGTCATGAATTCTTTTAGCTTTTATATGTCTGAAGAGTCTTTATTTTTGAAAGACGTCTTCCCTGGATCTGTGATTCTAGTTGGCCTTCTTGTTCGGTCGGGACTTTACAGGACTTCACGTTGCTCCCCTGTCCGCTGCACCTGCGTTGTTCCCAGCCAGAAGTCTGCTGTCTTCCTGCAGCTTGTGTTCTGGGCGTAGCGCGTCTTAGTTTTTTCCCTTTTTGCCTGTTTTTGTTCTTCGGTTTTGACTTGTTACGATGTATCTTGGCGTAGTTTCCTTCATGATTCCTGGGCTTGGGTTTTCACTGAGCTTCTTGTATCTGTGGGTTGATAGTTTGCATCAAATGTGTATTACTTTTTGGCCAAAATTTCAAATAATTTTTCTGCGCCCCTGCTCTTGTCAAGGAATCCAATCCCATATACATATGAGGCTGCTTGAAGTTACTTCATAGCTTCCTGATAATCTGGTTTTTAATAACTTACTATTTTCTCGGTGTTTCTTTTTGCTACAGCTTCGATTTCACTACCTTTTTATCTGAGGTCTAGTTTTCCATGAGTCTTGGTGTATTTTTCATTTCAGATAATGTAGTTTTCATCTTTGAACATTTGATTTAGGTTTTTAAAAATCTTTTCTGTCTCTACTTGTCCTTTTGAACTTGCAGTTAATACAGTTTTTAATGCTTTGTGTGTTAATTCTTTCTTCCAACTGCATCAGCTTCAGTTAGTTCTGACCGGCTGGTTATATTCCTCACTGTGGTTCACACTTAGCTGCTGCTTTGCACGCCTGGTCTTTTCAAAAATCATTTGATTAATTTACTAATTCATGTTTTGCCAACATTGTGAATTGTGGCTTCTCCTTGTTGAGACTTTTTTTAAGGTTGAGCCTTTTTTGTATGTATATATATATATATTGATCGAAGTATAGTCAGTTGGCAATGTTGTGCCAATTTCTGGTGCACAGCATGATGCTTCAGGCATACATGAACACAGATATATTCTTTTCCATATTCTTTTTCACCGTAAGTTACTACAAGATACTGACTATGTTTCCCTGTGTTATACCCTATGAACTTGTTGTTTATTGGGTTTTGTGAGCATCCTCCTGTATTTCAAAGTGAGATGCCCTCTGCCAGAGCTCAGCAGGTGCTCCGTGCGACTCAGCGGGCTTGGAGATGCCGTTCTTGGTGTGTGTGCGGGAGAGGGCGAGCTGGGGGTCTCTCTCCTCTGCCGTCTGGGCACCTCCTCAAGTCTGTATATTTCCGAATTTGTGTAATATTCTTGAACTTTGTTCTGAGATCCAGTTAACTTCCGTAAAGACAGTTTGAGCCTTTCAGGTCTTGCGTGCAGCATTCTTTCCGTGGGATGACAGCAGCGTCGAGTCCAGGCCTGAATGCTTCCCTCCTTGTGCGCTGTGCCCCGTGAACCGTGAGGTTTTCCGGTTTGGCTGGTGGGAGCATGGGAGCAGGCGCCGCTCCTGGACCTGTGTGGCCGACGTGCACAGTGCCTGCTAGTCTTTTGGGTGCCTCTTTCCCGTCGTAGGCTGGTCACACTCTCCAGAATCCTCCAAGGACCCTGTGCAGGTCTGCAGTGGCCTCTGTGTTCCAGCATCTCCTCTCCTGTTCTCTGTCTCGCAGACGGTCGCTGCCTTGGCCTCCCTGCGTCCTCAGCCCGACACTTGCACTCTGGGACCTCGTCCAGCTTCACCTGGTCCTTCCTTGGACCATGGCCTGGACACTGTGAAGGCTGGGGGCAGTCAGAGGGCTCACCCCGCTTGTTTCCTGTCTCTCACGCATCACTGTCCTGCATTTTTTTTCAGTTTGGTGGGATTTTTATTTTTTATTTTAAAACAATTTTTAAATTAAATATAGTTGAATTACAATGTTGTGTTAGTTTCAGGTGTACAGCAAAGTGGTTCAGTTAGACAGGTATATATATATTTTCGTTTTCAGATTCCTTTTCATTGTAGGTTATCACAAGCTATTGAACATAGTTCCCTGTGCTGTACAGTAGGACCTTGTTATTTGTCTGTTTTATACACAGTAGTTTGTATCTGCAAATCCTGAACTCCCAGTTTATTCCCCCCAACCCATACCTTCCCATTTGGTAACCACAAGTTTGTTTTCTATGTCTGTGAGTCTGTTTCTGTTTTGTAAATTTGTTCCTTTGTCTCATTTTGTTTGATTCCACATATAAGTGATATCATATGATATTTGTCTTTCTCTGTCTGACTTATTTAGTATGATCATCTCTAGGTCCATCTATGTTACTGCAAATGGCGTTGTTTCATCCCTTTTTATGGCTGAGTAGTATTCCATTGGATGTATAGACCACATCCTCCTTATCCAGTCATCCACTGGAGGACATTTAGGTTGCTGTCCTAATTTTGGAAAAGTCCTGCATTTTTGGAAACCATTTTCCCCCTATATTTTGAGCATATTTCAGTGGTTCTAGGCAGGAGGCTACATCCAGTACCTGTTAGTCTCTGCCTGGAAGTGGAGTCTCCCTCCTGTGTCTCCGTCTGCCCCCTGTTTCTTGTCTCCATCTCTCTCCTTCCAGCCCGGGTTCTGTCTCCCCCTCCTCACTGCTGGCCTCCCTCCTTGCTGGGCTGTCAGGCTCCCTCTCTCTGTTCCGCGTCTGCGTGACCGTGAGCGTCCGCACCCTGGCGCCACGTTCACAGCACCTCCTTGCTCGGGGGTGAGGCGGCCTGCGTTTCCTGGGGGGAGCTGTCGTACCCAGTTGTGTGGTCTGCCTGCCCCCCACCCGGTCCAGGACCCCGTGACTTTCACTGATTCTTCTTCACGTGTGTCCTCGGCTGGACGAGGGGTGCGGGCGCGGCAGCACCGACGCTAGGTCTCGTCCCTGCTCTCCTGGTGGCGACGTGAAAAGGGGAGAAAATGCAGATTTAACAAATCCGAGGTGGGAACGGCAGCTGAGGAAGTTTGTAGCTTAGGAAAGGGGAGTCGGGGGCGTTTCCGAGGGCTTGGCTGAGAAGGGGGAGGGAAGGGAAGGGACAGTTCTGGGCAGAGGAAACAGTGAGCTCAAAGTCGGGCCCGTTCTCCTCGTCCTCCCCGGGGCCCCAGCATCGAAGCCCAGTCTGTGCCACTCCCAAGCCTGCCCCCTTTCTGCCCGTTTCTGTTCTCTGCCACCTTGTTAGCTGGGGGCTTCTGAAGGCCTTTGTGTCAGTGTCAGTGGTGAGTACCTGTCACTACGCTTGTGTCCTTATTCTGAAAGGTAACAGGACGAAGCCTCAGGTACGAAGCCTCAGGTGTGCAGTTTTGCCCAGAGAAGTCAGTTGGAGGAGTCTTGAGCGGCGCTGCTGCCCCGAGTGACATCCCTAGTGTGTCCGTCTCCCGAGGCTGTCCTGGGCAATGGCCACGAGCTGGTGGCTTCAAGCAGCAGAAGTCGATCCTCTGATGATTCTGAAGGTCACAGTCCAAAGTCAAGGGGTCTGGAGGGCTAGCGCCCTCTGAAGACCCCGGGGAGGAGCCTTCCCGCCTCTTTTACCTCCCGGCGGTGGCGGCAGCCTGACATTCCTTGGCCTGTGGACACATCACTCCGCCCTCTGCCTGCGGCGTCACCGGCCGTCTCCCTGCGCCTCCGCGAGTGTGGTCCACGTCTCCCCGAGGCTTCCTTGTAAGGACACCAGGCGCTGGAGTTAGGGGCCACCTTCCGCCAGTACGACCTCATCTTAACTAATTACACCTGCAGAGACCCTGTTTCCAGACAAGGCCCCGTCGTGAGGTGCTGGGTGGACACGGACTTCAGGAGGGGCCTCTGTCCAGCCCGGGACGTCGGGGTTCGTGTTGCGTGAATGGTGCTCTCGCTGGTGCTGCCTGCCTTCCTGGAAGAGCAGACCCTCGGGCAGAAGTTAAAGTTGTTTTAGCAGAACCCCCGCCCCCCCTTCCCCCCCCCCCGCCTGGGGAGGTGAAGGGGCATTTCTCAGGGGGTGTTTGCCTGGCTGGTCAAGGAAGAAGGGTCAGCAGTAGTGCACGTCGCTGTGCCGGTCCTGGGAGGGCGAGTCACCCCAGGCTGCGCGAAGCGACGCAAATACCGAGGCCAGCGCAGCGGTCAGCCCACCTGGTCCCGGCTGCAAGGATGACCCGTTCTCGAATTGATGTCTCCCCCTTTTCTTTCATCTTGTCCTTCCGTGAGGACTGAGTATGATTTTCCTTTTATTGTTACTGAAGTTTACAGAAGTCCAATGGCTTGAAAAATAAATGGAATAGGTTTATAAAGCCCTGTCAGACGAGTGTTGATACTGCTCCCAGCCGGGAAGGGACAGGATTGAGCTGCGGGGTGGGTGGGGGCGGGGCCCTCCCTGGGCGGGGCCTTCCCTCTCAGCCCCATCTGCCCGCCCAGTGCAGCCCTCACAAGTGTCTTTGGAGGACCCTGAGAGTGGACGTGCGGGCGTTTCCGTCGAGTTCTCCCTCTGTGGGGCTGTGGGGCTCTGGGGGACGTGGATTGGCTGCTGCGTGGGATGCTGGGCACCCCCTGCCCAGCACGCGGGGTCAGATGCTGACCCTCAGAGGCATGCGCGGCCCTTGTGTGAACTGGGCAGCTCTCTGGGAGGCTGCGTGTTCTCGTGGGAGATCGCGTTTAGGGGCGCGTCCGTGCTAACACAGTCCTACTTCAAGAACCTCTCCCGAGGGAACCATTAGAAATATGGGGGAGGTGAGGAGGGCACAGCTCAGGGGTAGAGCACGTGCTTAGGATGCATGAGGTCCTGGGTTCAATCCCCAGCACCTCCATTAAAAAAAAAGAAAAGAAGAGAAATACAGGGGAAGATGCTTAAAATGTTGCTTCTTTTAAATACAGTTCCGCGAGGACCCATGCCTTCAACACCATGGCGCTCCGCCCGCGTTCTTGGTGTGGAAGCCCTTCTTGGACATCCTCCCTCTGTGTGAGGTCAGGGAGGGAGCTGCCGGATGGTGGAGAGGACGAGGATAGCGGCTGCTAAAGTGTTTTGAGGGCTTCTTTTGTGCTGGGGTGTGTGGGCTGGGTTGGAATTCCTGACAGCCCTTTGCCCCTTTTGGTGACACACTCAGCACGCCCCAGGGCGGTGCTCCGTGCTGAGTGAGTGGTGCTCGAGGTCTTGATGGAGCCTTGGGCGCCTGGAGGGGTGGTTCCCTCACGCCCACTACTGCAGCCCTGGACCAGGCCTCCCAGCCCGGAGCTCCAGCATGGCCCGTGGGGGAGCTCGGGAGCAGAGGTGTGCCGTCCACAGATGGCAGGAACCGAACGCTTGTTTCATCTGCTGACGCCCAGCCCCCAGCGTGGCTGAGTTTGGAGGTGGGGCCTCTAAGGAGGTAATTAAGGTTCAATGAGGTCGCAAGGGTGAGGCCCTGATCCTGTAAGATTAGTGTCCTCCTGAGACGAGGCCCCAGAGAGCTCCCTCTCTCTGGGTGAGAGTGCAGCCGGGAGGAGATCCTTTCCAGGGAGTGACCACAGCGGCGCCCGGGTCGTGGACGGCCAGCCTCCAGACTGTGAGATGTGGATGTTTTGGTTAAGCCGTCCCGGCTGTACTGTCTGTTAGGGCAGCCTGAACAGACTCAGACCCCGGGCTCACCCAGACTGGCTCCGGCAGAATCCCCGGTGTGTGCTGGGCATCTGCCTTCCTGCAGCTCTTGTGATTTTATTCACAAGGAAGGCCCAGCCTGTGGTCCCGGAGGAAGCAGCTGCTCCCTTGTCATCCCCGGGGGTCTGCGAGCTCTTGTTCCTCTGTGAGCCGTGAGGTCTGCTGAAGTGCTCAGTGTGGGGCTTGGAGGCCAGCCCTTCCGGCGGGCCTGTCCTGTGATCTGGGGGCTGGGGCAGGAGTGCAAATAGGGGCCCATGAGCCAAGTCCTTCCTATTTAAAAATTATGAATTGAGCTTGCAGGCTGTTCGATAAAATATATTTTCTCTTTCTGCTTTCCCGGATTAACCTTCATAAGGACATAAATTTGAAAGTGTGGAGGTTTACCATTTTATAGGACAGATATATGAATCGTTTTCTGTCATTGGCAGCCTACCAGTGTGGCTGGATTTAATTATGACATCGCACCCTCGGGTACCGTGTCAGTGCCCAGCGATGTTTGGATGAGGAGTAAAGATAAACGTCATTCATTAGTTATTAGATATTCCATAAAGTGCATCAGTCTTGCCTTCTGTTTAGCAAAATTCCTACGCGTGTTGTTGTCATCCAGGTTTTTACATAATTTAGGTTCCACTGAGAGTGGGCATCTAAATCATTAAAAATTTAATATGTTCAAAGTGTCCACAGCCTGGATGGGTTTTCATAAAAATGTAAATTAAAAGAAATTTAAACCTCAAACTTTTTTCTTAAGATCTCAAGAGCAGTAGCTGCTGCAGTGTTTCTCGTGGTCCACGGACAGGCAGCACGGGGCGTAGGCGCAGCTCGGTGGTCGAGCGCGTGCTCAGCACGCACAAAGTCCGGGGTTCCACCCCCGGTGCCTCCTCCACTAAAAAAAAAGGCAAAATACGTCTTAAAATGAATGAACATCGTCATTTTAAGTCACGGTGCTTTCAACGGAAATGTTTAAATTTGGTTTTTTGGAGAGTTCATCTCATTGAATGTTGTTAGGGACAGGAAATGAGTCACAGTTCTGCCTCAGATGTCAGCGCAGAGCATTCGTATCTTACTCTCCACACGTTACGTCTGGACGTACATGGATACACATTTCAGAGTGGCGTGGATTCTTCAGGACGCTCGGGTGTTCCTCGGACGCCACGTGCCCCTGCCGGGAGCGTCGAGTCCTCCGAGGATGGGGATTGGAAATAAGTGAGGAGAGTCACGCCTGGGAGCACCCGTGCCGCAGGGCAGTGCACCCGCCGTGCTCCTGCTGTCTGGAACGACGCGCCCGGTTGGCCGGTCTCTTAGGCAGTCACCTTCCCTGCTCATGTCCTCTGCAAGCTCAGACGTCCATCTGTGCAGACCAGTGGAGGGTGTGGAAGAGTCACTGTCCCGTTGAAGTCAGTGGAGGACGAAGGGATGGCGTCTTCCTGCCAGGGGTCACGGGGGTGCTCCAGGAACGTGACCTGGGCTGGGTCCTGAGAACTGGGAGGGGTGGGTTGTTGGGTCAGCCAAGGGAGGGCATCCTGGGGGGGCTGCTCAAGGATGGGGGGGGTCTCTTCTCCTGAGCAGAAGCTAGATGCCAGCATAAGACATGCCACCTGTTCTCAGCCCTGGCCGAGCATCTGTCCCACCTGGGGAGCACCTGAAGGTGAGCGACTCCTGGATCCCAGCGCAGCCCCCTGTGCCCGAGCCGCAGAGTGCGGGCTGGGAACCCCGGATAGAAGGAGGAGGAGTTCCGAGGGGGGAGCTCTTCGTCTGGGAGACCCCACTGTGGGGTGACCAGGCTACGCAGAGGTGAGTCAGACTCGACCTTGGGCTTGGTGTTTGGGCCTCATTCTCCTCGCTGTGGGGGCACCGATGGTCCTTGAGCTAGGCTGCTGGACCGCGTGGTGTCCTGGGAGCATAAAACGGGGGGACAGGCATGTCAGCCTGGGAGCACCTGCCCAGAGAGCCTGCCAGAACTTGGGCTGGGAGGGTAGCTCCCTGGTTTTAAATCCCGCAAGGGGAAAGGTGTTTTTCTTCAAGATCCTTTCTCGAGAAAACAAGAGATGGAAATGGTGGTTCAGAGGAGAGCCAGGTTCCCACAGCTGCTGGGATGACAGGAATTAGAGAAAAGCCATCCTCAGCCTCAACACCATCATTAGGGACAATAGCAGGACAGGGTAGCTGCAGCCGCACCCAGGGTGCAGCAGGGCTGTCCCCAGACAAGTGACCGCAGAGCTTCCCGCAGGCTCAGGGACTGGGCCCCCGGCAGAGCAGCCGCCTCGCCCAGGCAGCCGCACAGAAAGCTGCTGAGGGCCCCGACACTTGATCTGAAAAATGTACAGGCTTTTTGTAACAGACACATCTTAGAGTTTTTTTAATGGTCTCTTTTTTTAATTGAAGTACAGTCTACAGTATTGTGTCAGTTTCTGGTGGACAGCATCATGTTTCCATCATACATTTACATACGCATGTTCCTTTTCATATTCGTTTTTGTTATAGGTTCCTGCAAGATTTTGAATATAGTTCCCTGTGCTGTACAGTAGAAACTTGTTTATCTATTTTATATACAGTGGTTGGTATCTACAAATCTCAGACTCCCAATTTATCCCTTCCCCCTCCCTTTCCCTCTGGGTAACCACAAGATTATTCTCTATGAGTCTGTTTCTTTTTAAAATAAGTTCATTTGTGTGTGGGTGTGTGTGTTTTTTAAAGATTACACATATAAGTGATATTGCATGGCATTTTTCTCTCTCTGGCTTGCTTCACTTAGAGGGACAATTTCCAGGTTCATTCATGTTGCTGCAAATGGCATTATTTTATTCTTTTTTATGGCTGAGTAGTATTCCATTGCGCACATGCACGCGTGTGTGTATCACATCCTCTTTACCCAGTCATCTTGTCGATGGGCACTCAGGTCGCTGCCATGTCTTGGCTGTTGTGAGCAGTG